>NC_143396.1:15642599-15950099 GCF_052110815.1 Crocodylus siamensis | reverse complement strand
TAAGCTTTTTGTTACCTGGTCATAGAAAGAGACCAGGTTAGGTCAGGCAGGATCAGCCTGGCATGAACCCGTGTTGGTTACCTCTCAACATCACTTCCCCTGCCGGGCTCTCACAAATGTGGCCCTTGATAATTTTTTCAAAGACCTTCCCCAGGATAGAAGTGAGGCTGACTGGCCTGTAGTTGCCAGGCTCTTCCTTCCTCCCCTTCTTGAAAATAGGGACCTCATTGGCCCTTTTCTAGTCCTCAGGGACTTGGCCCGAGCACCGGGAGTCCTCGAACAGCCGTGCCAATGGCTCTGCAATGACACCAGCCAATTCCCTCAGCACCTGCGGATGAAGGTCATCCGGGACCACCGACTTGGATACATCTAAGCTCTCCGAGTAATTCTTAACTAGGTCTGAACTAACAGTGGGAGACTCGCATCCTTCCCGGGCCTCTCTACGCTGTCACCCGAGAGCACCCCATTGTCAGCAGACAGGAACACGGAGGCAAATAACTTGTTGAAGAGTTCTGTCTTCTCTCGCGCATCCATCACCAACTGCCCTGCCCTGCCCTGCCCTGCCCTGCCCTGTAGGGGTCCAATGTTACCCCAAGACTTCTTCTTGCTACCTATATACTTGAAGAAGGACTTTTTGTTATCCTTAATCCCAGCAGCTAATCTAAGCTCCAGTGCTGCTTTAGCCTCCCTCACCAAATCCCTACAAGCTCGGGTCAGGGAGATGTACTCCTTTGTCCCTGCCCCCTGCTTCCACCGCCAGTACACTTTTTTCTTTGCCCTCAGGCCAGCCTGGATATCCGCGCTCAGCCATGAAGTTTTTTTGGACCCTTTTCCCGCCTTCCTGCGCAGAGGAATTGTGTCCTTGAGGAAGGAATTGCCTCCTTGAGGAAAGACCACCTTTCCTGGACCCCCATACTAGCTACACCCTGGGCTCTGAGTGCCTCCCTGACTTCTGTCCTGAGAACATCGAAGTTGGCTTTCCAATGCCAGTAATCAGTTCTGGCATTGCTGTTAAGGTGATGAATGAGTGACATTACTAAGGGCCTGATTCTGTCTCCCTTACTTTCTTAGGGATTTTTTCTATTTACTTCTTCCAGAGCAGCACCCTCAAGTTTCCTGCACTGACAAACAGTTGCCTGGGATGGTGCCAAATAACCAAAAGCAACATGGAGGTGGCTAAGGGGCAGGCTGTCTGGAGCAGAACAAAATGGTAGAAAATGC
Organism: Crocodylus siamensis; assembly: GCF_052110815.1. Classification (NCBI taxonomy): domain Eukaryota; kingdom Metazoa; phylum Chordata; order Crocodylia; family Crocodylidae; genus Crocodylus; species Crocodylus siamensis. The sequence continues at coordinate 15,948,878 of NC_143396.1, read as the reverse complement.
TACTCCAGCTCACAGACCTTAGTTCACAGGCAGTCCCATTGATCCTGGTTCTGTATACATTACCCCATGAGCAGCTCCAATGCCTTTAATGGATCTACTTGCACAGTAAAGGGAGGAACGATTGGCCTTTTGAAAGCAGTGGCACCACCACACTCAACCACTCTCTTTTAGTTTACAGGGCTCTTTTGAGGACATATCAAGGTCTAAATTGTTGTGCTGCCCCAGGGCCAGACCAGAAATAAGTCCTGAGCTCCTTGCTCCAAGAGTAATTCCCCTGTCCCACTTTTTGCCTTGCTCTGCATATGCCTGTTGGTGGGCTGATACAGCTAATCTGGCTAATTCACACGGTTGGGTAGTGCCAAGGCCAGCCTGTTCTTGCCCCTTCCCATGCACACACATGAAAGGAGACCTCCCATGTGTCCTCTTGAACCCCACACATTATGGGAGCTAGGACACAATTTGCTTAGATATAATAATGGCTGACTTAGTGGGGATTTTGACTGTAAACTACAGTCTCAGTTGTGCATTCAACTTGAGAACAACCAACCACTGCTTCAAAGCAAACTCAGATTTTCTGTTTCCTCAGCAAGGGAGAGGAGAAATACCCTGGGGAAAGGATACATCTTGTGCAAAAGAATTTTAGAATACATTTTTTCAAAAAATATTTGCAGTAAATTTGTGCAAGCTGTTATTATGCTCATAATGCCAGAACCCAGGGCTATCATAACTATCTTTAAAGACAAAATATTTGCTCCTTCTGTTTCATTCTCAGGATCGCCTTCTACTGATCTCCCTAAAATTGCAGCTTTTCAGCCCCAACTTGAAGCTTGTTGCAGGCATGTCTGTCTGCAGCCCAGAGGTTATGAAATCCAAAGCCATAGTGATACCGAAGAAAGTCTGGCAGGTGGGTAAAGCAACTCTGCATACAGCACTTCCCAGAAGAAAGAAACACTGAACAAAACAAACGGCTCTACTTGAATTGAATGGCTTGCCTCAGTAAGAAAATTCAGGGAAGTCTACAATGATAGAAGATCAGGCAAGCAATGGAAATGGAAAGAGAGCAGAATAAAGGCTGCAAACAGAACCCACCAATTCTCTGCTCTTGCTCCTTTGCAGGTGCACCCAGTAACCAGAGAGCAATAACTATTGACAAGCTTAGAGTATCTTGCTCCATGCACTCTGCTGGAAAAAAGCTCATCAGAGCAGATTAGTAGATCCACTTTATGGAATAAAAAGATGACCTAAGCAAGCATGATATCCTGTTACTAAAAAAAAACTAGCTGTAGCATAAGCCATCATATGAATTGTGAATATGAGAGGAAGGACAAAAACAAAGAATGGCTTCCTAGGATAAAGTGTTAGCAGAAGAAATGGGTCCTAGCTAAAGCTGCTCAAAATTTTTGATGGGAAATTGATTTTTTGACAAAGTAAACATCATAATGAAAATCATTTGCTTTCTTTTAACATTTTCACTTTCCCTTTTTATCAGACAAAAACAAAATATTTTGGTTCTTCAACACAAAGTTGATCATTTTCAAAGAGGTGAAACAGTTCTGATTGGCTCTAATCTCAAGTAGAAATTTCAGATTGACATTTGAACTCCTCCAGAGTTTGAGAAATTTGATTCAACCCATTAAAGATATAGGGACCATGATGACATAATGCAGACTCCAGTCCCAATTCACTGTTATTCAGAACCTTTTATGATAGTTTACATCATTGCAAAGTGGGTATAAAGCACTCCCAGAGCTGAAAAGTATCATTTCATGTGTATTCACCATTGTAAATAGAAAAAGAAAATCAGAAGATAGAACTTCTCTGTAGTTCAGGGGGCTTCAGACCAGACCTTTTAAGACAAGCCCATTTCTACTTAGTATTTTTTCAGAACCTAGATATGAGAGGACCATAGGATAAAGTACTGCCATATCCCACTCCTAATCAATAGCACCATGACTGTCCAACCACCTTCAACCTACATGGCTGGAAAGGACCTGGAATACAAAACACAGGCCGAATGATAGCAGATCAGCCAAGGGAAAGGGTCAGTGAACATCAACGTTTGGTCCCACTGAAATCTTACTTATGCTTAGGATGCTAACACAGACAGTTGTGCTTTTTAATGAGTCAGGCATCCATATATACAGTGACATGGGATTTTCAGAAGTATTCAGGACATGTCTATCTCTGCTCCTACTGAAGTCAATGGGAATTTTATCAGCAATTCCTATAGAAATGGATGTAATATCAATGGTGAAAGTATGTGAAAATCCCACTGGTGACTGCCTCTGCAAGTGGCAATTCTGACCAGCAGCACTATATGCTTTTGAGTCTTATGCAGAGTTGGCTTCAATGATGTCAGTCTCCGATGTTTAACTTTGGCTTCTCTTTCTAGCAGAGGCTTTCCTTGGCAAGTTTCCTGTAACATACTGCAGAGATCCATTTTAGTTCCCCTTACTCTCCCTGCAAGATAGCATACTACTTATGTAGCTTATGTTCATCTTTACATGCTTGTCGAACTGGTGGGTTCATAGCTGCCCCTGTGGCTCTATGTAACAGTGCAATGTCAACGCTGGGACGGGTTGGCCAAGGCAGAATTCCACACTCTCCCACTCCAGAACAACCAGAAGACCTGGAAGTAAGCATCACCACATCTTGCAGACTTTACCAGAAAACTATCCTAACCAAACTGTATGCCTATTGCAAACCTTGAGGGTTCCTTACTCCACATGTATCCATTTATTCATTTTGGGCAACTCAAAAGGGGGAATGGCTTCTGGACAACAACTCCGCTATTATTTCCCTGTGCACTTATGACCCAATCATCCAAACGCTGGCATATGGGAAAAACTACTTCAGTGAGTAACTACATGAACCCAGATGGGACTCTTGGAAGCAAAGCTACTAATGACTGTCAGTATCGATGAGACTGGAAACTTACTACCTACGTCCACATGCACGGTCTATATGTTTTGAACTTCTGCAGACTTATATAAATGTTTTTTCAGCTCATCTCCAATATTTAATATTGAAGTTCCTTTAATTTGAGTAATATTTTTTCAAACAAACAAAATACAAATCCTATAGAAGGACTACACTAAACTGGCTGAAAAGTTCCATTATTTACCCTGTTTATAAGTGAAAGGATGGATGGGATGTTTTATTATAAGAAACATATATTTTTTCTCTACTTTCCCATAACTCTAAAACAGTTGTCCCTGCCATAAACTGATACAAAACAAAGATATACATTTCAACTGTATTTTCATTACCAACATTATAACATATTCTTAAGAGCTAATGTAGACAGACAGATGAGCTTTGGCCAGCCAAAGGCACCATTCCAATTATTTTATTTTCAATAATGTTGTGACAATAAAGTTACAATTGAAAATTATTTTCCATTATAACCACATTGGTCACTTTTAGTGATTTTTATATTTGCTAATATTAATTTTTATAACAAAACAAGAGTAAAAACACAAGAATATGTCATTATTAATGTTAGAATATTCTCTGACACTATTCTTCATTATCATCATTATTCCCAGTTAAGGACATTTTAAAAATAAAACCTTTATGTTTTTAAATACTTTTCACCATGCGCAACCTTTAAGTATCCAAATATTCATTTTGCTGAGCTCTTTTTTCCCCTCTGTATAATAAGAACAGTAAAGTTCTATTATCCATGAAGTTTCTTATTCACTGCACATTTCCATACTTTCCCATTCATTTTTACTGAAATCAGGCAGCAGTCCAAGAGACCTGCATTTCCCATGAAACAGGGCAGACATCCTTTAACCTGCGTGTATCACTTTGTGAGGGAGATATGATCTCTGTGTTCGCTACAAGGCCACAGTTTTGTTAAGAGCTAAAAAAGACATGGACTCATTTTCCTTTAAAGCTGCTGCCTCTGAACCAGTAGTAAACCAAAGCCATCGCTGTTGAGAACCAAAGGTCATGTTGAGAAAAATGAAACCATATATGAATAGAATAGGGCTCTGAAGCTCACCAACAAATTCATTTTGAGCCTTGTGCTATCTCGAGGAGGGTGTGTGTATATGAGCAGTCTCAAGAGAAACCTTAACAAATATCTCTGGAATGCTAATGTTAGCGCCACCGCCGCATTTTAAACTTCCACAGCCTGATGTACAATATGGAATATGAATTTCTATTAGCGAGAGATTAGATCCTGTTTTACGCTGTAAAGTTTTGCTATCTGTATCCCACCTTAAATTAGGAATGACTGCCAATATGTTGCAACATGTAAAACAGCAATACATATTCATTTACCAGATTCTTTGCAGGACATTTCTGAATTATACTTGGAAGAGAGAAGAAGAAAGGTTGTGCTAAAAAGGGATTTTCCAAAGCCTCCACTGTCACTAATAATGCATGTATTTTGTAAGTGTAAATATTTACAGCAAAGGAGATTTGGGTTAGAACTGTGAGAAAGAAATGCTTTTATGTCATTTAAAACCAAGTAACATTTGGCTTTAAACAAACACATCAGAATAGTTTTGCAAACAGAACATTTTTCCCTTTTCATTTGCTTGGCATATTTGAACTCATTTCATGAAAGAAAGAAAGAAAGAACGAAAGAAAGAAAGAAAGTACACTGGGAGTTTCCTCAACTAAATTTAAACTGTGTGTTTTAGGCTGAATAGAAAACAATATTCACTGCCATGAGGCAAAGTCTTTGTCAGGATAACCACTAAAGCAAAGCAATCCAAGGGCCCATACAATCTCTTACTTACTCCTATTCATTTTAGTGAAACTCCTCCTGTAAAAAACCATTCACAAATGTGAGTTAAGGACTGATAATTAGACTGTTAAACAACAGTTCCTTTTTCTTTTTTACAAAAAAAGTATTGAAGGCAAATTTTCACTTCTATTCTAAAAACAACCTCTATTGACTTTAGGAGAAACAAGTCTGGATTATTGCCTTTTGTTACAAGGAGCTATATTTTGTTTACACTTAATGATTATTTTTAATGACCTCCATTTTCCAAGGCAATTAATGATGCTTGTTAGGGGTGGGCAAAGTGGGCCCTATTTGATTCGGATTTGGATTCAGCCAGAATCAGGGACAGTAATTCAATTCATTGATTCGGATCACTGTCCCTGATTCGATTCAGTCAAATCCAAACCTGAAGATTCAAAGCTGATTTGGAGAATCAGCAATTCAGACACAGACACAGCTTTAAAAGTTTTTTCTACAGGCAACCCCCACTAAGCGCTTTTAATTGGTTCCTGAAAAACCAAGCATTAAGCAAAACGAGTGTTAAGTGAAACCGAAAGTATTTGACAAACCAAGATGGCCACCGCAATTGTTTTTAATGACCCAAAATGGTGACTGTGAGCGTTATAATGAAACTCACTGAGCGCTAAGTAAATCGGGTATCAATTTTAAATGAATGTTATGGCGAAATAGCGCTAAGCGAAATACCCTCAAGTGGGGCTTGCCTGTACATACCTAGCAGACACGGCTCATGACCACTGCGATGCTGGTGGCTCATGAGTGCTGCGATGCTGGGGTGGATGGAGCGTCTCACAGAAGCACGCTGGGCAGCAGACCCAGAAGTGGACCAGAAGCGGACCACCAGAACTGGACCACTGAGGAGCACACTGGGCCCCCCCCACCCCGCACCTCTTTGGCTCGGCAACTGGTGCCTCCTGGGTCTGGGGGGAGCACCCGGGGTCCCTCTGCAGCTGTTCGCTGAGCTGGGGGTCATGGGGGGGGCCCCAGTGTGCTCCCCAACAGACCCAGAAGTGGACCGGAAATACAAGTTCACTGCGGAGCACATGGAGGGCCCCCTACACTCCTATGGGATCCTTCATGTGCCCCAGCATTGCAACACTCACAAGCTGCCTGCTACCTAGATGTATGTAGAAAAAACATTTAAAGCTGTGTCTATGTCCGAATCTCTGAATCTTTCCGAATCTCTCTGAATCGATTCAGATTCAGAGATTCGGCCACCGAATCAGGCCAAATCTCTGCCAAATCAATTAGGGACCGAAGTTTTGCACAGCCCAAAAGTTTGCTGCTTCTATTTTTGGGTGCCTATCTTGAGACAGTTTGAAGGGACCTGATTTTCAGAAGCCTTGTGCTGTGCACATCCTAAAAATCGTGCCCTGTCATATAGACATGCCTTCATTTTATCCGTGTGGCCAACAGTTTTTATTCTTACATGTAGTGACCTTGCAATTGGCCATGTGAAAATACAAAAATGAACTGATCTTAACAAGTAAGCCAAGCAGTATAACTAACCTAACTCCATTATTTGCCACGTGACCTGTTTCTGTCATCAGCAGCTTCACTGGTAAAGATCTTAAATATATTGAATAACACTGGATCAAGAAGTTATATCTGCAGGACACCTCTAGATGTACCCCCATTGAATAATGAATCCTCATTTACACTGATTTTTTGAGATCTATCAGCTAACAAGTTTTCAGTCCATTCCAAGTGGTCTACATTGATCTTGTTCACAGCTATTTTTTATCAACCTATGTGTGACTAAGTCAAATGCCTTACAGAAGTCTATCCTTCCTTTCAAAATAACATTTGATTATTTAAGAATCTTTTTCTCTTGTGGCTTCACAATTTTAACACACTTTTCGTTTTGCCTTTTTATTTGAGAAAGGAACTGAGAGAACAGGAGAGAGAATGGAAAACATTATCTGACTAGAAGAAGAAGAAGAAAAATTTGAAATCACAGCATCTTACAGTTCTGTTTCATGGTTGGTCAGATGGTTTGTATGATAAATGAGAACCCAACATGCAGAATTCTAGAAAAAGACTGTGAGCAGGACATGCCTTATCACTTACTGTGATTTTAACTTCACCTCTTTTTTTCTTTTAAATTCTCTTCCTACATTGGAAAGGCCTTATTTCATAGGCCTTATTTTCAAGGGGTGGAATTTACATTGCACCTGTAAAATAACAGAATCTTAGAACAAGTGGGCTGGCAGGGACCTCAAGCATCAAGTAGTTCAACCCCCTGCTAGAGCAGGAGCATCTTAGTCCAACCTTCCCGAACAAATGCTTCCCATGCACAGAGACGTCCAAATGCAAACCCTACATTTGAAATAAAGAAATGATAAGGCATGTTCTGCTTGCAGTCTTTGAGGAAACTGAAAAATAGTTTAAATTAAGCTATAGTACACAAAAACCGGAAAGGCTGGGCCCATGGTGAGGATATTGGCTCGGGGAGCCTGGGCTTAGGTCAGCTTTGGGCAGCCTAGGCTAGGTCAGCTCTACAGAGCTGCTGCCACTCTGGCTCTGGAGACCCCACTATGGTGACCAGGCCTCCTGGTGAGGGGAAAGCTTTGCCTACAGGTGTTTTTCTGTCACTGAAACTATACCAGAGTTGGCTCAAGGGGTGAGGTTTGGCTCTTGTCAGTAAAGCCCTGCTGCAGAGTTTTGTATTGGAGATGAGGTTTAATTCTTTGCTCTGTGTGACCACAGCAGAGTTACTTGGCCCAAAGTCCTACAAATATTTAGGTACCTAACACCCAAAAGGAAAGGAACTAAGGGCCAGAACCAGAAAATTATTTAGGGAAGTAAACGCTATTGAAATCAATGGGAGTTTAAGTGCTTAATAAGAATTAGGTATCTCCCCAGCTTTTGAATCTGACCTGAGATGCCTAACACCATAGAGAATCTGAACCATTCCCAGTGCCTCAGTTTCCCATCTGCAAGGTGCGAAAACACTGCCCTTCCTCACAAAGGTATAGCAATGGGTTCAGATTACCCACTAATGAGGCCATATCCATACACTTTAAAAGGAAGAAAGAATGGCTTTGTGGTTAAAGCACAAAACTGGCAGTTGTATCCTGTACACCAGGAGACGTGTATACATCAGCACGTGCTGGGGTAGGAATCCTTCACCAGCTTCTTGGGGAAATAGAGAAGTCGTCAGTCTAATTCAGGGTAGACCTACAGAGAAGAAGAGGAACAGTTTTCAGTGGGCTATGTTTGCACCTGGTGATTCCCTTCTGAAGAATATTTTTATTTTGCTGCTAATATCTTTTCTAAATTTTGACAAAAAAACCCTTAGTAGTCTGTGACACGCAGAACACTTCCATTTCATTCAGGGAACCAGAACCAGCCCAGCAGGACCACAAAGGTCATCTGGTCCAATATAGCAGGGAGGCTACAGATCCTAGGATCCCATTGCGCTGGGTGCTGTACAAACAGAACAGAGGTCATGTCTATACATGCAATTAAGGTGCAACAATAAACTCTGGTGTTTATCACACTGGAATTCATGGCTCCTGGCTGCACCATTTGAATGTGCTCCCAGAACCAGAGCACATTGAGCCAGGTCAGAGCAGCCCTGACTGGCAGGGGCCCGGGGGGCTCAGCTTGCCAGCCCAGGACTGCTCCAAGCTGGCTCAATGGAGGAGGGGCTGGCTGGAGCACGAGGGTGCTCCATTAAAGGGCTAGCAAGTGGGCAGCCCCTTCACTGAAGTACACTCATGCCCCAGCCAGCCACGTCCGTGCCTAGATGTGTTGCTGCGGAGTAAAAACCTCCACAACAGGATAGTACTTGTATTTACAAGTACAACCCTGCTGTGGAGTTTATTAGCTTCCTACGGCCTAATAGAGCCGCACGTGTAGATGCCAAGACATTTACTGCAGAGCTAATCAGTCACCTTCACAGTAAGCATCTCGTGTAGATGTGCCCAGAAAAACACAGCTTGCCCCAAGGAGCCTACAATTTAAAATAGAGAAATGGGACTGGAAGGGACTATATTGATCACTGAGTCCATTTCCTCATTATCATAGTCACTATACCATACAATCTCTTTCATAACATTATTGTGCTCCATCTTAAAAATCTGGGGGATTTTTGTTTCCACTACTCCAAATGTAAGGCTGCTCCAGAACCTCCTCCTCTAATGTTTAGAAACCTTCTTCTAAATTTCAATCAATTTTACCCATGGACACTTTATACTCAGCAGTTCTTGTGCCCACATTAGTCAGAAGTTGAAATAGCTCTTCTCCCTCCCTGGTTTTCACTGCTCTCTTCGCCTCATCTGAGGTATTTATAGCATTCATATACTCACTCAGATTGACTAAGCTACATAAGCCAAACTCTTCTAGTCTCCTCTAATATGATGGACTTTGATTATCCTATTGGCCCTCCTCTGCACATCTTGAGTTTTAGTTCATCACACCAGAACTGTACACGGTCCTCCAAATGAGGTCTCACCAATGCCTGTGCAATGGCTTTATTATTTCTTTGTCTTTACTACAAATACCTCTCCTGATGCATCCTGGGATTGCATTTGACTCTTTTGTGGCTGCATCCCATCAGTAGCTCATAGCTATTCTGTGATCTACTGGTGTACACAGTTCCTTCACCTCCTCAGTTATTTCCAACCAATGAGCTCCCAGGTTATGACAGATGATTTGGTTACTAATTCCCACATATGTGACCTTGATTTTTGTATTGCACTCCATCCCATTTCTATTGTTCCAGTCCTCCAGGTCATCCAGTTCTTTCTGTATGAGATCCCAAACCTCCTCTATATTGACAGTACCACCCAACTGTGTGTCGCGAGTATACTTCATCAGCACCCTCTTGTGCCATAGTAACTAATAAAAATTTTAAGCAAGCTCAATCCCAGAACTGATCCTTTAGGGATTTCCATTAGTAACCTCCATCCATCTTGATATCTGCCTTTTCAACACTACCCATTACCATCTTCCCTTTCACCAGATCCTAAGTCACCTTACATTTCTACTGCCACACCCCATCTCCTCTAATAATTTCCCCATTTACTACCATAATAAATTCTGTACTGAATGTCAAATAGTGAGAGCTATCACATTTTCTTTGTCTAGAAAATCAGTTAACAACCAAACCCAACTAGCAAAGAAATGGCTTTTGGATCCTTACGGAAAGCCCCTCCCACATTTAGGAGAACAGACGGCAGGAAGCACAAGAACACACATAACTACCAAGTTTTTCACTAATCTACTAACCCCCATTTTTCTACCCTGGACTGCAGCCGAAACCTTTCCCAGTTGCTAGTGTAAACTGGCATGTCTCCACTGAAGCCACTTTACATCTGGGCTTTTAGAGCATATGATGGGATGCCAAGTTTTGCTTCGTTTGCCTTATTCCACATACATCTTCTAGTTCCCTAAGATCATCTCTTCCTCCTTGGATCTTCCCTTTCAGTCATTTATAAAAGTATTCTTTCTAAACGTGCTTCAATGACCCATGTTCACTTCAGTAATAAGCGTCAAACTCATATTCCCCAATTAGTTTTATTTTTACTCATTAAGGATTAATGTCCAAAGGCTCAGTGGCTAGTAGAAGGTAAATGCTTCCACCTGGACAGAAATGGCTAAAAATTATTTGAAGGTTAATGCTGTGAAGGCCCCTGAATGATTAGCAGCAGGAGTGTACACATAAGACTAAAGACTAGCAGATAATAAAGTTACTATGCTAAACCAAATCTGCCGGGTGCTTTGATTTCTATTTGAAGGTTGTACACAACTAATATAGTGCAGTAATACTAAAACACTATTCAGTAAAACCCTGAGCAGTTACCATTTACAGTATATCATAGTCGGATGACAGCAGGAATGGTGGGAGTTCATTATAGGGACCATGAATTGTTGGAGGTAATTTAGATTACAATTTAAAGTTTAATTTAAAAATCTATCAACAAATGTGAAAGTGCTCGGGGAACATTTTAAAATGCACTTTAATCTCACCAGCACAAATAGCTTTTCAGAGCCCTAAACATCATCACCTGGAAAAACAGTAAAACTTTACTGCATCTTTAATTAAATTACAAACACAAAGGATAATTAACTTTTTTTTATTTTTATTTTATTCGTGCCATTGTTTCCCTTCAGAGTCAATATCTTCAAGTTGCAGGAACAGGATGTTATGAAGAAGTTTACAGCCGGCACATTCCTCCAGGATATTATTGCATCCAGCAGATGAAATGTGTTACATGCATGCTCACAGGCACATGCACGCATATATACATGCACACAATCAACAGAGGTACTGGAAACTCGGGTGTTCACCAAAGCAGATAAAAAGCCTAGCTTTAAAAAAAAAAAAGAGAGAGAGGAATCAATCAATCAGCCAGCTGTAAATGGAAGGCAGTCGCCACTGTCCTGCAGCATGCACTGATGTGACTATGCTTCACGTACCTTATGGCAATCAAAAAATCAGGATCCAGCTTGCTGAGGCACCTTGCCAATAACAGAAACAAAGCAACCCATTTACAGCTTGTGGTTAACCGGGTTTCAAGGGCCTTGTCATTTCAACCAATAGACTTAAAATTCTTGATCAGGAAGGATTTAGAGACTAACAGCATTTTGCTTTTGATTCATCCCTGAAGCTGTATATAAGTATGACTTCCAACACTGGGCCAAATTCTGCCAGAAATCAGCAAGTGGGGACATTACTGAATTTGGCCTGTTTTTATTTCTTTGTTTATTTGATCTGCTACTTTGGGCTGCAATCGAACAAACCGACTCTATTCAACAAAGCACTTGAGCACGCCCTTAGACTGGGGCAAATGCTTTGACATTTGATTTGGTTTAGCATAGTAGCTTTATCATCTGTTAGTCTTTAGTCTTACTGGCTGACATGTAAGCATATAGTTGCATGCTGAGCTGAAGGAGGGCTTTAAATTGTAAGGCTGGTTTGTTTGCTTGTCTCAACACCCTAGCAAGGTGACAATTTCTGCATAATTTATCCCCACTTCATAGGATTCACCTGGCTTTGTCCAGCTGACTGGAGCTGGATGTAGAACAGGTACAGACCTGCATCACATATCTCCAGCAAAACCCTAATGCAAGTAAAAGTTGCTGTTTTTCCCCAGCTTCTGTGGGAAACTGGGGAGAAGGTCTGAGCTTCCAGGTGCATAACAAACACAAAATCAGGCAAAGTTCAGATGGCCTCATTAACAATAACTGATCCTCTTTGGTGTTAAAAGGACTGGTCATCTGAGTCAAGAAAGTAGAAATTGGCCAGTTTCCTTTAACTATTAAGTATTTAATTGGAGGGTAATATTTCTGAGGTGCCGCTTGGGGATTTAGCTGCCTACTTCTCATTAAAGTCAATGTGAGAAGGTCAATGGAAACCCTGTCCAGCTCACTAGAAGTTTAGTAATTATTGCCACATCCTATAAATGAGATAGGGAGATAAAGAAGGATTTTTAAACACATATTAATTTCTGCTAAAAGCTAAAGTGAGAGCAGTAAGTAAATATAACTATTATGTAGAACTAGGAAACCCTGTAGGATTCAATTCATCGCAGAACCAGTCCAAAATCTATGTGTTACTTAGGTTTTTAAATCACTACTAAAATGGTGTGCTATTGGTTCAGTTTGTCTTCTTGAAAAAGGGGCAGCAATCATCTCTCTTTATTTAAGCAAGCTGAAATGAACAGTTAAGCTCCTTTAAGAAAAAATAGGTGCATACAGACCTGATAGGGAGCTCTTGGGCTATCGAGTCCAGCCCTCAGTAATAACAGCTTCTACCCTAAATGCAAGCACATACCACCACCAAAAACAAAGGCACTCATAGACGGAGTGGTCTTGTTGACTACTGTTTTGAGATGGTTTGAGTGTCTGAACCAGAGAAGTGAAGAAGACTGGCAGGACGCACAGACAGCTGTATGAGAAGTGAATATGAGGAGCATGCCCAGATAGAGGACTTTTGGGCTACCTAAAGGAGGCTTGAAACCACGGGGGAAAAATCCTGTCCATAGTTTTGTACCTCCTTTGTTCAGGAAAACAGGACTTAGCGTATTTTGGGGGGTACAAAGACAGTATTATATCGAGGAAACACTTGACTCCATTACCATTTTTTTCTCCTAAATGAAATAAGGTGAAAGACCTTGAATTTTTATCTGCTTGGGGTAAATGCAGTAGCAGGCATGTACATATGTGTGCAGATACTGTGGTGGCGGGTGATGGTATGAAATCGGTTTCACCGTGTTTGCTTATTCCCCTGAACATGGGTGAATTATACAGTCAGAACAGAAGAGCAGCAAATGCTTTTCTAAAAGAGATGTCCTTCCCTGCTTTCTCTAGGGTGCTGGTGCATATACTTAACTTTATGTACATGAATAGTCTCCACTGCCTTCAATAAGACTACGTAGATGTACACCTATAGCGAATGCCTGCAGTATTTCCAAGAGATGCCAGGGAGACGCATACCATAAAGACAAACTAACACATAAGCACATAGCATAAATATTGGACTCTGAGTGGGGTTGTTGTCCTTTAAAAATAAGCGTATGCTCTCATTACATGAGCAGAAATTAAGAAACGAGACTACAGAAAGGGAGCACGGTGCAAATTATATATCACGTTAATTAAAATCTACTATCGGTTAAATATATGTACAGCTACTAGATTCTCAGAAACAAGAGAGTCTAACTGGTTTCACGAGGGTTCACAGATAAGGGATTAAAAAAGAGAATCAAAAGCTTCTTGATAACGAGCCTGAAACCCATCCCTTTTGGAAAAGCCTTTTTACATAAGTTAACATAAAAGGGGGGAAATGTTGACCATGGAAGACAAGCCTCTTAATTCCTTTCAAATAAAATGAACAGGCATGACACGGTGCCATCACAGAAGAGAAAGAGCTGCCTGTGTGTATTAAACATTAGTGCTTTGGCTGCTTAATTATTGGTTAATCTAGCAATTTAGCATGCTTCATTTAATTCTAATTAGGAGAATTAATAGGCAGGGAATAAAGATTTAAATAGACTGGCACAAAACAAAACTGAGACTTAAACTACTCTTGGAAAATTGAGCTCTTTTTTTTTTTTTTTTTTTTTTAAGATACGGTTTTTCCAGCCCGCTCCTGCCCCTCCTCAACAGCAAAGTTATCTTTAACAGCAAGGGGTAGATCAAATGGGCAATTTTAAAATCCTCTGGGCCAGATCTTCAGCTGATGCCAATCAACCTAGCTCAATAAAGGTACAGATTTGCCCCAGTTTAGGATCCAGTTTTTTTTTTTTTTTTCCATCTTTGTCTCTCTTCTTTTGTGGCAAGGGGATGGGGTGGGTTCTCCTTTCCTGAAGGGGATACATGACCTGGTGGGAGATTATTCTATTATTTTTATATATCTCTATTTTTTAAGAGCACATGGGGGCAGGGGATAATTTAGTGGTGACACTATCCTCAGGAGTTACACACCATTCATGTTAAGTGATGCTTTAAGTCATGGAATTGTAAATTATTTTATTCCTTCCCCAGTCTGATGCCTTCTTTATTTTCTCTCTCCTGGTGAAGCTTTGGGGGATGAAGACATGCTACTTTTCCACTTCACCGGCTGGCTGCCTTCCATTCTTGCCGCCCCCAAATGTTACAGCCTGATTTGCATGGTGTGTTTGTCTTTGCTAATCAAGCCGCGTACTCTGACAAGTCCTACGACATTGGACATGGCTGTTCTTCTAATTAAGGTGCTAATTGAATTAAATGGCTGCGGTAATGAGCAGATGAGCAGCATAAAAAGTAAAGAGTCAGATAGGCCAATTAACAAAAGAGCCGAGCATAATTATAACATTTAAAATACATGCAGCTCTGTACCAATATTGTTAATTGTTACAGGGGAATTTATGATAATTGGCTCAACAACAGGCATGCAAGCTTAACCTGAGATGAAGCCTGTAATTAAAAAAAATGATATTCAACACAAAATGTGGAGCTGGGATAATTAACACTTGATTTACATAAAGGATGTTTGTAGAGGGAGACAGTATGCAGAGCGACTGCCAGGCTAAACACAAATACTTCTGCACTGTGGCATTTAGCCACAAAGGGCATCAAAATACAGGGAGTGTTTAGAACAAGACACAGGTTTGTTCCAGCATCAAGTTTCCGATCAGTCTATACTAGAAAGATATGCCAGCAATTTGCCTGGAAAGATAGGTCAGCAATTAGCATGAAAAAAATAAATCACATATGCCCTCCACACACAACTGGAACAGCTGTCTCTGCTCTTCCAGTTGAAGGTGCCAAGTGCTTTTGTTAGCCTAATTTATGCTGTTTGGGGAGGTGGTGTCTCTGTGCTTGCAGAAAAAACAACACCCCTTCTATCAGTATGTGCTGCATCTCCGCTAGGGGGCTCTGCCAACATAGTTGTAGTGGCCAAGGCTCTTGTCCTCTGTAGACAAGCTTGCAGGCAGCATGGACCTAATAAGGGACCACATATAGGCATCCAGAGCCAACCTTGTGCCCTCAAAGCAGAGACTTAGAGCCCAGAATTCCTCCCTGAAGGCAAGTGCTTTAACCACTAAGCTCTTCTCTGGTACTCATGCTTTCTCACTGGGGCAATGAATCTTAAATTCTTTTCTGCAGTGTGATACAGCCGCAGTGGGAAGGGTGGAGAGTACCCCCTGTGCACACCCAAAATGGCCTGGGGTGTGGTGGGAAAGGTGGCAGATTTGGGGTTGAATTGCCTCTGGCTGAGGGGGGAACTGAACCTGGGTCTCTGCCATGCTGGGGAAATGTTCCAACTACTACGTATCATTAAAAAAGGGGACACCCATCTCCTCTTCTGGCTGGATTTTAGAAGAAAAGAATGAAACATGCTCAATTCTTTCATGAAATAGCATTGGTGTCTACTGACATGAAAGGCTGCAAGGCTGAGGATCCTAAGTAGCCAGAGCCATTTCTCTTCAGCCCTGGCAGACCTGCTGAGGGGTTAGGTGTAACGCATGCCCTTATGGTCAATATTTCTCACTGGTTGGCCCTAGGCAGTTGCATGCTCAGCATGGTGGTTGTTGGGATCACCATTACATACCACAGCAGCAGCCTAGGTGTCTAACCACAGAATCCAGGGCTCTTGATTCAATTCTAGGGCCCGAGCATTTAAAAAGTAGGTGTTGCAATTCCTACTTTTATGCATCAAAGTACTTCACTTAATCTGACTCATGCATACAAACCCTTAATCAAAGCTGTGAGTTCAGGAGCGATGGTCAAAAAATAGGTGAAACTTAAGTGATATTTCTTATAAAATGTCATTCCACTTGTTGCTTAAGTCATGTTAAAATGAAGCTATTGTGTCTACAACATTGCTCAAACTCAGGTCTTGGTGAAGAATTACCAACAGTTAGAGTATAAAATCTTTTCTACAGCATATTCACTAGACTGGGTGTGTCTGTGGGGGGGGGTTTACTCTAGAGTAACTTACTCTACAGTAAACCTACCCTAGGCAGGTGTCTACATGTGCAGAGATGTAGGAGCAGATCTGCTGCTTCTGGCAGCAGTCTGCTCCCACCCCCTCTGGCCCTGCACTGGTCCTCTGCAGCCCTAGGGGGAGCTCTATGCTCCCCCTGTGTGCTAGCCCAAGGCCTGGCAAGGAGCACAGGACCAGGAGACAGCTGTCTCCTGGCAGGAGCTAAGAGATTGCTCCCTGCCCCTGGGAGGTGCCTGCTGCCGGTGTGGGCTCTGCCACCAGGGCCCAAGAGGAAACGGTGTTCCCCTGCCCTGGCTACAGGGAGCTCCCAGCCCTGGCTCCCCTGGATGGAGAATCCGGGAGCTCACTACTAGCTTCCCTGCTGGAGAATGGCGGCAGGGGGCTTGGACCTGCTCTTTTCTGCAGCTCTTTCCAAGCCCTGTGCCTCGATTGCCTGATTGGGCAAGGGGCTGGGATCCCCAGCCACCTCCAGACTGCACATGCAGGCTTCCCTACATAGCCTAGGGCTGGCTGGGAACTGTCCTTATCAGGGGCAGGTCCCAGCTAGCTCCAGGCTGAGCAGGGAACTCTCCCCATGCAGGGAGCTCCCAGCCCCTGTTCTGCAGTTGGAGAGCAGGGGCTGGGAAATTATTGTTCCCAGCCTCCGCTCCATGATCGCAGAGTGGGGGCTGGGAGTTGATTGTTTCCAGCCCCCACTCTGCAATCATAATTGCAAGCAGGGGCTGGGAATATGCAATCACAGAGCTGGGGGCTGAAAACAAGTTATCGCCCCAGCAATTGCGGAGCGGTATCTGGGAACTCCCTGCTTCTGGGGCAAGGGGACATTGTCTCCACCCAGGCTCTGATGGTGGAACCCACCCCAGCAGCAGACAGCTTCCAGGGACAGGGAGCAGTCTCCTACCTCTTGCTGCCTGGCAGCTGTCTACACATGCTGTATTGTACAGTAATTACTCCCAAGTAAATTTGCTACCTGTATTTACAGGTGGAAAATATACTTAAAATGAAGCCAATTACTGTACAGTGTCTGCACATGTAGATGGTGATGCTTACTGTGCAGTAATTTGCTATATCTCAAGGAAAGTGTCTCATCTAGACACACCCACTGTAACGACCACATGGAGATACATTGCCTTCTTTTCTTAATGTATCCATTAATTTCAACATGGATAACTCTTACTCAGTGAGAATGTGTATTTATATTAGTTCAGCAAGACGGAGTCTGTAAGCTGAATACGAATAGCCCATGTCAAATACATGAAGTCATAGTCTTAAATAGGTGGCATGTCTTTAAAAAAACCTACAAACTCTAGACACAAAGAGACTTCTACAAAGTTTGAGCTCTGGTTTGTCACCCTTTGTTTACCAGCAATTACTTTTTACTGGAATTCTGTACAGCACCCAGTGAAATCTAGTGCCTGAATCAAACACTGCAAGAGGACAGTTGTCCATTAGAACCACATTATGCTTGGACCTGTGGGAACGTGCAAGGACAAAACTGCAATATTTCTGTGATCATTAAAAAAAGTCTGTATTTTCCAACTGCTACCACAAAAATGCCTAAGATACTGAAGCCTTTACTCGTGGCAAAGGAAAAGCACAGTTGCCAAAGACAGTTTTGGAAAAAGGAGATAAGGCCCTTCCAGCCAGTCAGAGGAAGGTTGGGGAACTCCCCTCCTGTCAGCATGCAGGCAGAAAAGGATCTTGGAGCCATCACTGACTCCAAGATGAACATGGGCCGGCAGTGTGGGGAGGCAGTTAGGAAGGCCAACCGCACTTTGTCATGCATCCATAGATGCATTTCAAGCAGGTCAAAAGAGGTGATCTTCCCCCTCTATGCGGCACTGGTCAGGCTGCAGCTGGAGTACTGCATCCAGTTCTGGCACCACACTTCAAGAGGGATGTCGACAGCATGGAGAGGGTCCAGAGGAGGCCACTTGCATGATCAGGGGACAGCAGGGCAGGGCTTATGAGGAGAGGCTATGGGACCTGAACCTGTTCAGCCTCCACAAGAGAAGGCTGAGGGGGGATCGTGTGGCCTGTTATAAACTAGTCAGGGGGGACCAGCAGGCATTGGGGGAGTCACTGTTCCCCCGAGCACTGCCAGGAGTGACCAGGAATAACGGTCACAAGCTGGCAGAGGGTAGGTTTAGGTTAGATATCAGGAGGCGCTACTTCTCGGTCAGAGCGGCTAGGATCTGGAACCAGTTTCCAAGAGAAGTGGTGCAGGCTCCTACCCTGGGGGTGGTTAAGAGGAGGTTGGATGAACATCTTGCTGGGGTCGTTTGACCCCAGTACTCTTTCCTGCCTGTGGCAGGGGGTCGGACTAGATGATCTGTTCGGTCCCTTCCGACCCTAGAAACTATGAAACTATGAAAGCAAGATCAAGCATTCAACATCCCTAACCTTAAAACTGCAACACCAGTAGGGCCTTGTCCTCTGTAGAAAGTTCCCCCTTCTCCCTATTGATATTTATGTATAACCCATGTTAAATAACCTTGCTATCCACTTCATCCTTGAGATCTGCCCCTCCACAGAGAAGATTTGAAAAGAATCTTGATACCCTAAACAGGAGTCTTCTCTCTCTAAAAGAAGTTCTAGTGCCCAAGTCTAGAACGTGAGTTATTGTTAGACATTTAGTTTTCTCCATGTCACCTAGAAGAGTCAGGCTACTAACCTGAGCCAAATGTATCCCTAAATTATCTCGAGGGGCTTTGATCCAAACTAATTCCTGATGCATGCACAGCTTTGGAATACCTTGGATAACCCAATAGAAGGAAAATAGAAAACTAAATTTTATTCTTAAGACAACCTAATGTGAAACAAGGCTATTGATACACTAGAGAATTCATGGCATGTTCATTAAAATAAGTCATTATTTTTATTATTAACTGCTCAAAGTGTGATATGAATTTATAGACACACAAAAATAGCTTTTAGTTTAAGACTCTGAGTCTGTAAACTGAGACACACACCTAATTTTGAGCCTAATTATTTCCATTGAACTTAATGTACCTTATCATGTGGTTTAAACTTAGGCATGTACATGAGCATTTGCAGAATCAAAGCCTAATTATGTATAAGTTCTGTCACATGAACATACTGATAAGACAAATGGTCTTTGAAATACATTGATAATGTTGGCTGCTTGGTGACTACATGTACACTGAAACAATATATACCTACACATCTGTACCCAATGAAGGCATCTTTAAAAGCTGTTCTTTGATCATGCAGTTTTGAAGGTAACCAGACATCCAGTTTCCCATCTTTTATGAGCTTTAAATACCTATTAGTGATCTATAAACCTTACTAAACCAAAATACCTGTATGCATTTTTGTATTGTATAGTATATATAACATATCTGGACAAAAAAATTGTAGTGAATAATTGCTGCAATGATTTTAGCTTTTTTCTGCTGACAGAAGATGTAAAAATATTTAATGAATTTAATTCTGTATTTTGAGTAAATGCTCTCTTTTGCTTTAAATGTAAATGCTTTAATCAAGGTTGGTTTGATGTTCAAAGTGCCACACAGGAGTTGTTTGTTGAGGCCCTCAAGCCCCCACGCTTATTTAGAGCCAGACTCCGTGGTTGGACTATATTTCCCATGATCTATTGTGGTCATGTTTACTGTGACACATCGTAAATATTCAGCCTCAAGAGAGGTTGTACGGTATCATGTGGAGAGTTCCACTGATTCCTTACAGGAAATACATATGGGCAGATTCAGGATTTTGGAAAAGTGAATGTGGGACCACTGACCTGCATTCCCTACCCCATCACTGCAGGCAGCAAGTTTTTTTTGAAAAGCAGGTAAGACTCGTCCCTCTCCCCTCTTTTCCCTCCATGCTCAGCTGCACATTCCCTCCACTCCTCTCACATTTCCCACTCTCCCACCCACTGCTCCCACGGTCTGCAGCCAAGCCAGAGGCAGCAGGGTTCCAAAACTGCCCTGCCCCACAGCAGCCAGGCTGCATGCGAAGCCAGACTTGACTAGAGACAGCAATGGCAGCAAGTGCATTCCCTTTCTCCACACTTGCTCCTGGGCTGGCAGGGAACACCTGTGGGGATCAAGCAGGGAGGGGGAACCCACCCGCTGCTGGTGCTGTCCATGGTGGAGCCCGCTTGCTCCTCCCTGCTTCTGCCCCTGGAGCAGCTGGAGACAGCAGCAGAGGTGGACAAGGGAGGGAAGGAGGAGGGAGAAGAAGTGCCCCTGAGGATGGAAAGGAAAGGAGGGCAGAATTCCTACTTGTTTCTGGAATGAAAAGAAAAATCCTTAGCTGTTTCTCCCATGGTGGGGTCAACTGAGAAGGAAGTGGATATGCACCACTGCACCCCCCACCCCCAGCTCCAGCTCTGTACATACTTATATTTATATTTTGCTCAAGTTTTTTTTTTTTACTTGGGTTGATCCAAACTATTTTGCATTGGTGTTTCTTCAAATTCAAAACTGATATTTTTTCCCAGCAAAACCAACATTTTCCCCACACATTTTCATTTTTTGCAGAAGCTACGCTTTCCCCAGTGATAACACTGCCAAAAAACTCCTGACCAGTCCTGCTTACAACAGACTGATCAGTTCTAAAAATCAAATGCACAAATGTCTGTAGAAAGAAAAAAAGGGGGGTTATAGTTATTAAATGTGAGTGAATGGCCATTGAATCCCTGTAGCCTGGATCAGGCCCTTCAGAGGACTTAGTTACAGGAATGTGAATTCAAGATGGGCTCAGGACGGACATGGTACCTAGACAGACAGCTCAACTGAAACAACAGCATCATTGGGTCTGCCCTATAACAGAGGCTTAGGTGCACAGCTATCTTTAGCAGCAATAGCTTACGGACCTTTAAACTCTCAAAGACTGACACAGTTAGGTAAATAGAGCACACTCTTGGACTCAGGCACCTAAATTCCTCTGAAGTTTCATTTTAGACAGCTAAGTGCCTAAGGTGTCTGGCCCTTTTTATGTTAAATTTTTATGCAAGCATGAGATCCCAAGTGCTGAGGCTTTAAGGAGAGCACCGTATAAAATTTCAACAGTAGAGGAAGCTGCATCCTTGGGGCTGAATGTGCCTATCTCACTGATTCACGCAGGGAAACACTAGGGGGCAGATATGATTAAACTTCCTAAAGGTATAGGAAAATGCTGTTGTCATTCCTCACCAGGATATGGGTCTTAGACACAGAGCACACCCGTTTCAGGAGGAAATGTATGTTTTTAACTGTGTGTTAGATAATCCATGGCAACCAACTCAAAATCCTAGTGTAGAATAGGCCACTGTAGTTTAAATGGTTTCCTCCACCCTTTCTACTAATATATATGTTCCCCCTATGCCCATCTCCTGAAGTAACGGCTTAGTCCAGGTGTGCAACAACACATATCCTCATATCTCCAAATCAGACCTGAGTTTTCAAAGTCTCCATTTCAGAAGGAAAAATTGGGGACTCTAATAAATTCATTCCAAAAATAATGCAGAAAGCTAACAATAATAACCTATGCAGTCACTTCCAAGTCAGGAAATAAAGCAAGAAATAGGTCAAAATGGAAATGCTTGAAAATAAAAAAAGCCCCACAACTCCAATCTGGCCATATAATTTATATGTATTGGAAATCTTTCAGCTGACCAGATATGCTATAATTATAGTATAGGAATCTGATTAGGAATCTGGCATTTCACTTCTGAAAACATGCCCTAGGGTTCCTGAGCTGCCATAATTTTACTTGAGCAGTAATGGAATAAATACAATCTAGATACACATTGCTGTTCTTCAGCATAACTACTTCTTCAGGCAGATTTACCATAACGCACTCTGAACAGAAAAACTATGGCTCATTTACAAATGTAATTTCAATTGAGGATAGTTTTCCAATCTTCTTTCATTTGAGTCTCAATTGAACTTCTTCTCCTTTTTGATGGCATGATTAGACATTGTGAGAGCTGTTGCAGATTAGTCAAGCACAGAGAGAGTAAATTGGGAAGGATGTTTTATCAGTGCACGTCACAATATATGAAAGCAGATGTGTATGCTCTGAGCTGTTCCCTCAAATTACTGTTATGGAATAATTTAGCCCTTTTGATTCTCACAGATTACTGCTTCCACTGATCATGCTGTCAAAATCAAAGTGAGCACTTCATTCCGCTTTTATTCATGCCAGATCTATTTTGCTTTCATAATGAGCAGATATTACCACTGCACAAAGAGGATAAAGACATTCACAGTGATAGATAGGCGAGAGATTAAATGGGATCTTTATGACTTCTTCAGCCATCAGTTTTGACTGTGCGATAAGACGAGTCGAGTTGGGCACTGATTTGTTCTTTATTGGAGCCAATATTAGCATGAGCTTACCAGTGCACAGTCTGATAAAATCCATTTAAGGTGGAATCGGTATAACAATTCTTGAGTTATAAGAACTTCTCCTTGTGAAACTTACCTTCAGCAACTGATGCCTAGATAAAATATGCTCGTTTAGAACGAGTGCCCCTTACGTTTAGTGATGCTAATTAGCTGACAATGCAATGATGTGTGTGTCAAGTTTGGAGCACCTAACACTCCCTGGAATCACCGATTCAAACCTTTGTCCCTTCCAGATAGATACAGTGAGTGTCATGCAATTTACCTGTTCTGTTTAGGGGTGTTTAGATGAGACCTTAAAAACCAAAGCCCTATGTGATTCTACAGAAATACTAATTATAGCCTGCCATTGTTTGTCCTAATTTGTTTGGCTACATTTTTCTTCCAGCCCCCTTATAGTTTCTGATTCCCACTGTAGAGATGGTTATTTTTTAAGGGATGGTGTCTGTGTATAGTATATGCATATGTACAGTTTGTAAAGCCATTTGGGATAGACGGCTCTATTTAAATGTAAATTATTACATCAGGGCATTGCACAAAGGCCTGTATGGAGATGGACTGCCCACAGAAGGAAACCTCCAGTTAGGGACAAGAATATATCAACAATATTTTTATAATCTTCAATGCAAGACTTTTTAAAATATCTAAAACTGATAAAATGACAATCCCCCCCCCAAAAAAAGCTTGCATTTCTAGCAGTTCCAGACAAAAAAAATCAAGTTCAAGTTTTCTGTTTTTGTTTTCAAGAAGGACTTGGATTTTTCAATCACCCCTAATGTCACCCACAATGTTCATCAAATCTGCTAATATTCTGGTGTCACCTTTTTTCCTCATAAACAAATATTTTCATTGTAGCAAAAGGAGGGAAATGTCCGTTTCTTACAGTTTGGTGTTTCCCATGCTGCCCCATCCTCTGTCAAAAATGAAAGAATAGTTCATATCTTCCTGGTCTGTTTGCTGTATCCTGTCACTTCCCTCCCTTCCCTGCAATGGCTGGAGGGCTTTGACTCTCTTTCTGCTGGGTCAAGGGTACAAAATGTCTAGATTTAGCAGGTGCATATAACTCTTACCTGGTGTAGAGGTGTGTTACATATAACTTCATTGGTTTAAAAGCAGACAACAGAAAAAGTGTGTTAGGAAAGAAGCCAGTGGAATATGAAGGTGATGAGACAAAATCCTGTGGCAATTAGTGAACTCAAGGATGCAGCAGTGACTGCAAAATGTTCAGCCCAAGTCTGGGGGAGGTAGGTTGGGAATTATCCCTACCTTTTTGGAGATTTCCAGGCTAAACCCCTATTACTGAGACCACAATCAATGTTTATTTCCTAAAATTCTTTATTGTAATTTACTTGGCAGAATATACACAGACCTATCATCAATGAACCTCACCAGACTTGCAGGTTCAATGTGGTTCATATTTTTGCAGAATTTTAATTATTTGTGTCAGTCTTATCCAAACTGCCTAGCAAGTCTCATCTGAAAATCTCCTAATAATATCCTCTCTCTGGAGGTTCCCATTCCCTCTGCTTCTGGTTTTAACAATAATTAATGTGATTCTTTCCCTGGCATTTTGGCAAGTTGCCTCCTGGCCATAACCAGGAAATACAAAGAAAGCTGTACAAAACTGAAAAGTAACAGTAAAAAAAGGTTATCCAAACTTTTCTGACTCCTCTCACCTCCCAGAAAGTTTCCCATTCAAGTTTTAATTGAGTCTTGGGTTTTTGATTAAATTTCACCTAGCTCAATTTGCTCATCCCAAATAGAGGTTTCTATGAGGGCTGTGTGAAGCTTCAGTCCCTGATTCAATTTAGCAGGCATTTGACCTGATTCAGTGGCTGAATCTCTGAATCCAATCAGGAGACCCTTTAATCTGTCTGAATCAAATCGGAACCCTCCGAATTGATTCGGAAAGATTTGGAAAGATTTGGACATAGACACAGCTTTACATGTTTTTTCTACATACCTCAAGTTAGCAGGTGGCTCGTGTATGCTGTGATGCTGGGGTGGATGGAGCGTCCCACAGGAGGGCGGTGGGCTCCCCAGCATGCTCAGCAGCAGACCCAGAAGTGGACCAGAAGCACTTCTGGTCCACTTCTGGGTCTGCCACAGAGTGCATAGGGACGACCTCCTGCAGTCCCCCCAGCTCAGTGACTGGTATCTCCTGGGTCTGGGGGGCACCTGGGGTCCCCTTGCATCCAATCGCCAAGCGGGGAGGGGGGTCCCCCTGTGCACTCCCTGGCAGACCTGGAAGTAGACTGGAAGCACTTCTGGTCCAATTCCAGGTTCACTGCTGAGCACGTGGGGGGGCCCTGCACCACAGGGGTGCTCCATCCGCCCCATCATAAGTGTTCACGAGCCATGCCTGGTACCTTGAGGTATGTAGCAAAAACATTTAAAGCTGTGTCTATGGCCAAATCCTTGATTCTTCAAATCAGCATCGAATCTTCAGACTCAGATTTGGCTGAATCGAAATCAAATCCAAATCAATTAATCGAATCACTGTCCCCAATTGATGCTGAATCCGAATCAAGTATGGCCTGTTTTGCACACCCGTAGTTTCTACATTGGAAGCCTCATCACTTGGGTCCTTTGTATATTGACATATCTCATAAGAAGAGGCACTATCACTAGGAGCAATGTGAAAACAATAACTAGACAGGCTGGATACACCCATGTCAAAAGGAGCCCTGCACACAAGGCCAGGCTGAATTTTACCACAGGTTAACATCCGAGTAAAATATTCAGGATATCAACAGGCATCATCAAAGGAAGTGTATCAGCTGTGCCAGGGTGTGTCCCACAGCTGGCAGGGGTCAGACACCGATCCTGTGGAACAACTCTCAGGGTGACCCTGTGCTAGGGAAAAACCTGGGATTAACCTGTCTGCAGAGATGCACCCAAGTCCTGGTGTACATCTCTAAAAGTGATCTCTACATTTGTAGAGATGTACACCCAGGGAATCCCAAAGTGGCGGGAACCTGGGCAGGTGCTTGTGGGGCTTCACATGCTCAATCCTACATGCCCCAGGAATGGGAATTACTGTGATACACAGGATCTGGTCCCTGAAGCCCTGGGATTGCCTGCCAGGGTGACC
The DNA here is from genome assembly GCF_052110815.1 of Crocodylus siamensis. NCBI lineage: Eukaryota > Metazoa > Chordata > Crocodylia > Crocodylidae > Crocodylus > Crocodylus siamensis. The sequence goes on along the minus strand of NC_143396.1, from coordinate 15,923,232 downwards.
AGAAAACACAGGAAGCTTCAGGCTGCCCATACTCTCCCACCTCAGAGCAAACAGATGTCAGCTGCAAAACAGCAATACAAAATCATACTGCCTATGTTGTGGCTACAAATGCTGGGCATTTGTGTTGCAAGAAGGGGCATGGATGTGTGTTTGCTTGGCCTTTGTACCGCCATAAAATTTTCATGTCAGCACAAAAGCGAGGGCTGTTTACTCCCTCCGAGCATTTGTGCTGACACAGAAGTAAAACTGGTTTTGATCATATTTGTATACCTTTCCCACAAACATTAAGCAACCTAATTTTGCTCATACAAACCTATTTCTATTTACTGGTCTCTGTGGCTTCCTCTACAAAGTTCTTTCATCTGCCCCATCCAAAAAGTTGATATCACTTAGTATGCACACCTACACCAAGAGTTTCAAATGAAAGTCAAACTTCCTTTTAAAAAAATCAAACACTTTTGCAACTTTAAAGTTTGGATCTTCTCTGAAAACTTTCTTCCCCAACAGATCCTCTCCCTATGTACATGCACTGCCATATCTGCTGCCCTAACAGAAGTCATTTTGCCCACATTAGCACTATGAAGCCAACACAGCTAAGGCAGAATGAGCTGAGGTCCAACCCTTCTGCAGTTATCAAATCCCAGTCAGAATTGTTTTTTAAATTCCAAGTTGTTACACCTAGACAATGGCAGGCAGCAGGAGTGCCTGAGGTGTAGATGAGGTATTAATCTGCCCCAAGAATTTGTATAATGCAAGACAATTCCCACATTTTGCATTGCACTTCAAAGGAATTAGAAGGGCCCTCCCAGGTCTTTGAGCTAAGTTCTCTAAGATCACAGGCAACCATGTAATAAAAAATTGTCAAAAGAGGTCCACAATAACAGACACTGCTGCCCCTCCCACATATAACAGCCACGAGGCACCCAATACGTTTAAGTTTAAAATGAAAAAAACTAAACCCACCTACGATGTGGCAGAAGGACAAGGACACAGTCAATACAACTTACGATTCCCAAGGAAACTGCTGACACACAACAACTGTGGAACTGAGCGATGCCATTGCACCACATGTGCTAGAAGCAGAATTGTGATTTTATAGCATTGGACTGTAAGGTAAGCGAATCTAATACAAGAAATAGCAGTAAGACAGACTAGATCATGTACGCAAATAAAAATAAAAGGAACCAGTAAACATATATGGAGCAAAATTTGCTTCAGAAAAGAAATCCGAAGCTTTAGGTAGCTATTTTGGAACCCTATACTTTTCACTCATCATCCACACTCCTATCCCAGTAAAAAACAGCCTTTCTGCTCCTATAAATATTCCCAGATTTTAAAAGGGAACCAAGCTGTTTATGAGCATTAGGAGAGTGACATTTATGAGACAGCCTGTGATTACTGACAATAGACATGGCACAGGAAGTATTTCGTGTACAGGTAAATGCTATTCCGTGCCGCGTATTTCTGGGAATAGTCTTTAATAAATGGTTTCTTTTTCCAGTGCTAATTAGCCCATAAGGTCCTGCCTTTGCTTCCCCAATAGAGTCAATAGTAAAACTTTATTAATAGCAGGTGAACTGGCTTGGTTCTTAACACAAGAGCCTATTAAAATACTTCCCTACAAATTTATTTTCACTTTCAATTCTGGATAGCCCATCTACAACATATTCTTAATTATATTTTTCCCTTAAAAAAGTAAGACATTTTGGAATGTTGTTAATGTATACATGCATTGTTTGAATCCTTAATAAGAAACATAAATTAAAAATAATAATAAAAAATAGTTCAAATGCAATACATCAATTGTTCCCAATACTGGGATAGATTATACACTGGTTTCAAACACTGGACTCCATAGCCATTTGACTTCAGTAACAGTTACACAAGGTATTCAAGGGTGGAATTTCTCTTACTGAATGGAAAGTTAAAATAAAACTAGAGATTAACAAATAATTCATGACTAATCCATCAAAACTCTCTCTTAGGCTGTTCAATGGATTCCTGAAAAAGAGCATCATTCTCTAAAGCGTACACAATTCAAAATTATTACTAATTGTTAATGTCCTGGTGCCCAGAAGTTCAATTTGTAGAACTGGTGAGGGATCTGACACTGTCTTCTTCAATGAAAGTCTTATAATCAAATTTCTAGCCAAAATATTTGCAAAACTAAATGTTTCTTTTTTGCAGGCATTTGTATATGCAACTTTAACATTCACTTTGAATGACTATTATTTATGTATGTGAATCTTGACGGCAGGAGTAGCTGTGAAAAGGGAACACAAAATATGGTTGATGTGACTTTGATCAAAAATAATTACTATTTATTTAAAATAAGTCTGCATCTTTCTCTCAAATACAATAATAAAAATCTTTAGTCAGAAATGTATTAACAAATAGCTTTTTCTCAACCCATCAAGAGGCAAGGCTGAAAGAAAGGAGACAAACCAAATATCATCCAGTCTACCCACACACAACACAGGCTGAAGGGAAAGAATTGGTCATGTCCACAAACATAATTAATGGGCTAAGGCAGGGGATGGTTGTGAAAGGAGAATATATAATGGAAGGTAGTAGAGAAAGCATGAGCAGAGATGAAATGTGGTGTCATATGGGTGTCATACTCTCAACCCCACACATGCCTTATGCTGTATACTACTGAGAAGGATCCAAAGGGACTTATTTTATTTATTGGTGTGATGGTAAATACCTAGATTGCTTCAACAGAAGGACTGTTTGTATGTCTTTATCAGAATGCCCTGAGTTGGGAATTGGCTAATATGCACATCTGTACTGACGAAGAGAGACACCGATCAATGCCAATGCTAAACATGGCTGTGTACTTTCTTGTTTATACAGATATAACTGCTTGCACATTAGCTAAATTCTCTTCCAGCATAATTCCAATGAAGTCAGTGAAGATAAACTAGTAGAGAATACAGCCAGATGTAATCATGATGGACAATATCCTATGCCCATTGAAGTCGGCAGAAAGACCTCAATTAAACTTCAGTGACTTCTGGATCAGGCCCCATTTCATTTTCAGTTAAATATTTGAATGTAAAATAGTGTACTGTTACATTCATATTCATGAGACTATGCATAAAGTCATTGCCTCCTCCAATTTTCCCTGGTGGCTTTGATACCATATGCCACAAAGGCTATAAATGGGAAAACCAATTTAGGCAGGTTTCCTTCTGTCTCTAGCAACATTACTATGCCAGCCTCTGTTCGATACAGTTAGATATGACGTCAGCCACCTAGACAGATGGACATAGAAATGTGACCCAATATGCTAGCTGCTTATACAGACACCTAAAAATGTAATGAGAAATAGGCATGGTTATTCCCATGCCAGTGGATATCTGATTTCAATGACTTATTTTCTGTGATCCTTTGCTTCCCTCAGTTGTGAGCTACCTTGGCATTTATTGTCCATTTGAATTTGTGATGTGCAGTAATGCTTGAGCCTCTGTAAAATAAACCAAGAGCTTTGCCATTCAGTTGCAAGTATTCTTAAAACAACAAACATCTGTAATTGCCTAATGTTGCAGTTAGCAACTTAAGAACCATCCAGCAGAAATTCTTTTGTTCATCCTGCCATGTCCTTTTTCTTTCTAATGATAACTGTGGAAAGTTCAGAAAAAGCTGTCAGGGAACTAGGGTTCAAGATTAATTATAAGCTGTGGCGAGTATCTGATTCTGAACCCAAACTGGGAGCATGCTTGCATCCAAGAACAATTACATAATACTACCACGTCAACTGAATTGGCTCCAGTTCCAACTGACTTTACTGGAAGGGGAAGGTAGTCGGGTTTTTCCAATATTTACATTCTACCTGTCAAGGAGATGTTCTGTGAAGTGCTAGCACTCCCTAGTACTCCCAATGAAATCATGACTGCTGTGGATGCCCAGTATTTGGCCTTAAAACACGTAAGTAGACCCAGACCCATATTCAGCACAATATTTAAGTTCATACTAGGCATGACTACATGTGCATTTATACCAGCTTAAATTTACTGTGCAGTAATTTACTGCATAGTAAGTGGGAATAGGTCAGCATCTACACATGCAGGTGTTAAAGCACATTAACGCTGTATGTGGACTGACTTGGGACTAAAATTGGTCCTAAATCAGTCCACACATACAGTGTTACTGCCTGGTAAGGCGTCTACAGGTGCGTTACTGCGCATTAATTAATCAGGCGAAAATCGATACTTGCATGATGCAGGTATCAAATTTATGCTCAAGCTGGCATAATCCACCATATTTACTGCACAGTATTTATGTGCACGTGTAGACATGCACCCATATTACACAGTAATATATTTAAACATATGCTTAACTTTAAGCATGTTCCTAAGTCCTACCAAAATCAATAGACTTGCACATGCAGCTAAAATGTGAACACTTCCAAAAAAGTTTATAATTATTAATTCATTTTTAAATTAAATCAATTATCTTTGAGTATGTTCATTCCCCTTGGCCAGTTTTTCTAGGGAATGAGTTTACAGGCAGGAATTTCATGGAAATAGGAAATGGTTTTCATTTTTTATCTTAAATCTTAAATAACCAAAAGAAGTTCATAAATCTTAAATAGCCACAATTGTTGAGCAAATAAATCTGAATAAATGCATTTGAGAAAATAAGTAGTTGTTTATACACAACTCAAAAACAATAAAATAAACTTAACTAATAAATAGTTAATAATTCCAATTATTCATTGGAATTAGTCATCCTATGACACAACTTACTAATAGAAGCCTATTAAAATATAAACAATGGAAAAACACACAGACACAAAATATATTTTGGACCTAAGTTTCCAGAAGTGTTATACATTCATAATACCAAATTAAACCAATGGAAGTAGGAAATTCTTACATCCCTAAATTTCCAGCTCTACAAATTTATCTTGCTTTAAGCTTTATTACAAACTTGAAAGTCCAACCAGTTTTCTGGAAGCTCTGCTATGGTCCACAGGACTAGTTTTATGGAAACCTGGGTTGATTTATAGCTTTTGCCTCAGTATCATAATAAACCTCCACTTGAGACAAAACTGGATGAATTAGATAATTTATAATGGCATGTTTCTGTTTGTCCATTTGAAAGGACACTGGGCATGCTATTAATTCAAAATAGCCTTACCGCACAGTAAAAATATTGTGCAGTAAGCCTACCCAAGAGCATGATTACATTGGGAGCAGATTTGCTCCCCCTCCCCGACCCCCCAGTGCTAGACTAGGGGCTAGCAAGGGGCACTGGGCTAGTCCCAGTGCGCCTGGGGCCATGAGATCTCTGCTGGCTGCAACACCAGCTGTCTCCTGGTCCCATGCACATTGGGAGGGGACCTGATGTGCAGGGGGATGGGAGAGAGTTCCTGCAGTGAGTAGAGCTGTCCTGGTCCTGTGCTCATCTGGACACACAGCTGCCAGCAAGTCCCCTGCTGGACAGTAGGGCATGGGGCTTTCCAGCTCCTGCCCTGTTTGGCATGGAGTGAGTGGGGGCTGGAAATCCAGCTCTCATCTGTCCCCTGGAGCAGCTCCATACCACACCATATCACATTGTGCCACACAGAGTTGGCTGCTCTTGGGTGCGAGCAGGGGCTGGGAATCCAACCGTCACTTGTCCTCCAGAGCAGCCAGCTCTGTACAGCACACAGCTGCTCCAGAGGACAGGCAAGGGCTGGATTCCCAGCCCCCACTCGATCCCCAGAGCTGTTCCAGGGGACAGGCAATACCCAGCTCCAGGCAGTTCCAGCCCCTGCCCACTTCCCAAAGCAGCCAGCTCTACTCCAGGAGCTGAGACAGGAGGCAGAAAGCTCCCCAGTCCTGACACTGATTGGATCCTACCTCCAGCAGGGAGCCTGGGAGCTGAGCAGAGCCAGGACCAGGGTCAGAAAGCTTCCTGTTCCCTGTGGTCCCCTGCTGGCTAGGCTGACCAGGAGCAAATTTGCTCCTGGTCAGCATCTACATGCGTGTTACCGAGCAGTATCTATTGCACAGTTATTTAACTGCCTGTATTTACTGGTAGTAGCTAACTACACAGTAGACTAATTTACTCTGCAGTAAAGCATCTCTTGTAGACAACCCGCAGTTGTGTGCATCTACACATCCATTAATGCACTTTTGTTACTGCACATTAATATCAGTACCTCTAATGTAAGGTACTAACTGAATGCGCATTAATCTGCCTTAATGTGCAGTAGCAAAAACACATGCTTTTTTGCACCACTTAATGTGTATTAGCGTATTAGCATGGTTTTTGCCTTAACACTCAAATGCACAATAAAATAGGCTACTACATATTAAAGCACACGTATAGGCATGCCCACTGAAACATCACATAATACTCCAAATGTTATGAATACGGGCCAGATTGCTATTGATGGCAGAGGGCCCTTTGTCATGTAACTCCTTACTTATAGCATCATTAAGGTGTTAGCCACAAATGAACTCCTTGGGCACATCCAGAAGTGTGTGGAAGTTTGATTCCCTGAGGACAAGTAGCTACAGCACAACTTGCATTGCCACTACTGGTTTTTAGGTAATGACCACACCACACACACTTTGGTGTGTGGCAAGTTGCCCTGGGGAGGCTAGGGGAGGCTCGGGCCACCACTGGGCTGGCCCCAGAAGCCTTACCTAGGGTCCTGGGGGCCTCCTCGTGTTATACCGGGGCTGCAGCCATGACAATTCTTGATCAGCTGCAGAGTGTGGCTCTGGGCAGCCCAGCTCCACTTTTTAGCAGTGTATACTGATGAAGTGTGCATTGCTCTGGGGGTTTTTTGCAGTTTTTTTTACCCCTGAATTTGTAAGGGTCAAAAAAACCCACTGAAAAAAAAATCTAGCATAGCACATGCTTAGGCAGTGTGTCCTTCAAGTGCAGAGGACACCGGATTGTGTGGTATATGGCACTGCAAATGTGCTCATCTGGGCGTGCCCCTTGTGTTCATTCATAAAGGGACAGGTCCTTCACACCCTAAATAGTTGGGGAAGGGTGACTCCTGCTCCATCTATGCCAACAGTGCTGACCCAGTGAACAGAGAAAAGCAAACTGCAGGTACTTTATCCTGCTGTATGTAGCAAGCATTTGTCCCGGGGTGGTTGCAATTCCCCCTGGTGGCTGCTCAGCCTTTGCAAACTCGTGACTCTCCTTGGGCAATCTCCTCTTCACTTGTCCACCACACCTTGATGTTATTATCTTTGAAGAAAAGGGAGACTGCCCCAGGGCTTCCCAAACCTAGTCTCACTCTAATGACTACAGGTGTTCATGGTTATTGCCTTAAGGGCCAATTATATGGGCTCCATCCTCCCCAGTATCCCACGCTTTGCAGGCGATATGCCAATATGTGCCTTTCCTGGGCTATGGCTTCCCAGCCCTAGTCCTCATCCCTCTTGCACTATGGGCTCCTTGTTCCACTTGGCCTCTGGGTGTGATCCCTGACCTTCAGTCTCCCTATACTCTGGCCTTGCTCCTTGGCTAGTTGAGACCTTTGGGCTCATTTGGCCCTTCTGATGACTGTCACTCCTGGGCTACAGGCCTCTGGGCTCTCTGGCCCTGCTGACACTCTGTCCTCTAGCCCCAAGTTCTGCTTCTCTATGGGCTCTGGACCCTCTGGCACCATGCTCTGCCCCTCTATGGAGTGCTGTGCCTTGTCTCTGCCCCCTTCTGGGGTATGGGATCACTTGCCCTTGTTCCCATGCCTATCTCTTCCAAGGCCTGCTTCTCCAGTCTGTGGGCTCACCTTCCCCTATTCCTAGGCCTGCCTTGTTCACAGACTCTGTGCCTCTTACCCAAGCTCAGCTGCTCTGCTAGGAGCCCCGCTGCCAGGAGATCCTCTCGCTGTGGCCCTGAGGGCTAGACTCCCTGACCAGCTCAGGGCAGGGGTATATATGCCTCAAGCACAGCCTCCTCCTGGTCAAGTGACTTTCTAATTATTCCCTTTACACCTGCAGGCTGCTTTCCTGACTTTCTGGTTGTCATCTTTACCCTATACAGCGACTTGCAGTGGCATAAGGCTGTGCATCATGTGCCTGCTCACCATTATGCAGGTGAAAAGGCAGATTAGACTGATGTAAATGGGCTGTGTGTCCACACCCTGGTTCAATTCTAACTCTGTTGGGCAAATCAGTTAATCTGTGTCTCAGTTGCTCATCTTTAATTATCTTTCCTTTTTTCTACCCTTTATTTGTCTTGCCTCCTTTGATTGGAAATGCATCAGGGCAGGTGCTGCCTTTAACACAGTGTTTACAAAGGAGCCACTACAATGTATGGAGTGCTGGCATGCTAGGTGCTAGAATAATACACAGAATAAAATATAAAGTAGATTCATTAATACTGATGATCTTGTAGATAAAGCACAAGAATCAGGTTTAGGGCATCTGCTGTTGACTCTGTCCAGATTTTTTGTATACCATGAGGAAATCAGTGAGGCAAATATTTTCAAAATATGCTATTATATAAATCCAAGATTAACATCTTCTAAAAATATACTTCCCTTTTAGTCCATTTTCCCTTCTTTAAGACATGAATAATAATATTTATCTGACAGGCATGTTATGAAGATTAATTAATTCATGTTTACAATATGGATTTCAGATCTTCAGAAGGCGCATGCTAATAAGAGAACAAAATATTATGAGGAGAAAGATAGTCTTATAAAAAAATGGTGCAGTGAAGAGAATGATTGCAGTAGGACTAGGATACCCAATGCTGGAAAGTATGCTAAAAGTAAAAAATGATGACAAGCAATGTGTTGTGCCAATGCTACATTGAATCAGCTTGTATTAGATAGGCCTGGTATGTATGGTTAAAGCAAATCCAGTTGGAGGTCACTTCAAGAAATAACGACATATCTAGTAAGATAGTGACCACCAGTCTGTGAGTTCCTAAATCAGTGCCACCCAGCAAATTCCACAATAGTGGAGAGTAATGACAGGAAACTAACCATTTCCTGGCTTTCTTTCAGCACAACGGACAGCGAAACTACTGAAGGGGCCCTGCAGTGGCCATTAGGAGTTGGATGAAACTTCTTTAAAGCAGGCAGAAATGAGAGCCAATTTTCATTCAGGATTATTATGGGAAAAGAAAACACTTAAGTTTCTTTATGATCCATGTGGGTAGCTGAAACAATAGGAGTACCATCCTCAAACACAGGCACAGGGCAAAGTTTCATAATCAGAAGGTGTCATTGTGATGATCTAGTCTCACCTCTCATAGAATGTAATTAGTTACTGTTCGAGTTGGAATAGCTTGTTTTTACCAAGATACCTCATCTTGAATTTAAAAAGACTAGTGATGGAGAATCCATGACAGCCATTACTATGTTGTTCCAATGGTTAATTGTCTTCATTATTAAAGCCTTATTTCCAGGCTGAATCTTACTGACTTCAACTTATAGCCATTAGATCTTGGAATACCTTTGTCTGCTAGATTTAAGACCCTATTATCAATGTTTTGTTCTCCATGTAAATACTTTCAATCTGTGTTCAAGTCATCCCTAAATATTCTCTTTAATAAGTTAAGTAGCTTGAGCTCCTGTGGTCACTTACTATATGGCATGTTCTCCTGTCATTTAATAATTTCCTGACTCTTCTCTGAACCATATCCAATTGGTAAACACCTTTCTTGAATTCTAGATACTAGAAATGGATACAGTATATATTATCTACTTTTTGCTACTCATATAACCTTCACACTTGAAAGTGCCCTAGTTAATACATCCAAGGTTTGCACTAGACTTTTTGCCACCACATTTTATAGTAAGAGCTCATACTGATCTGATTATCTACCATTGTGCCAATCCTTGACTTTCCATAAATTATTCTTCTGTTCTAGAAACATGACTTACGTTTTTTGTCCCTTATTATATGAGTTCACATCTGGCCATATTAAAACAAGTATTGTTTGTTTGCACCCATCCTACCAAGAGATCCAGTTTATTCTGTATCAGCAACCCATCATCTCCATTGTTTACTACACCCCAACATCTCCAAATGTTATCAGTTATGATTTTATGCTTTTTTCCATATTACTTATAAAATAGTTATATATCATTGGCCCAAGAATCTATTCCTGTGGGATACTTCTAAAAACACTAAACCTTGATGATAATTTCCATTATGACTACATTTCATAGACATAGACTTTCATAGACATTAGGGCTGGAAGGGACCTCGGGAGATCATTGAGTCCAGCCATTTAAAGTTTTCTGATCAGCCATTTAAAGTTTTCAGTCAAATTTAAGGTTGCCAATGTTATTTTTGTATCATAGTTTATTAATCATGTAATACAAGCCAAATACCTTACTGATCTCTTTCTCTCATACATACGCATATAAATACACATATATATAGTATCACGTTTATCAATTAAACTTGTAATCTTATAAAAAATATATTACATTAGTTTAAAAGGACCTATTTTCCATTAGCCCATACTGTTTATTTTTCTCTCCATAATTTTTTATTAATCAGGTCCCATAACAGCAACTGGATTATTTGCTACAGGATACACGTTAGATTGACACACTTATAACTTCCTGGGCCACCCTTTTTAAATAGTGTCAACAAACTATATTTTTTCTAGTCTTCTGGAACTTCCTGGCTCTTCAAAGAGCTATTGAAAATCAAAATTAACAATCGGGGGAACTTGGCAGCCACATTTTTAAAAAAATAGCTGCTACCTATCTGGACTTGATTTAGAAATATTTAACTACAATAGCTGCTGTTTAATATTCTCTTGAGGCACAACTTTATGAGCACTCATGGTGCTCTGGTGAGGTACCAGAGGACTGGAAGAGGGCCAACGTGGTCCCCATCTTCAAAAAAGGCAGGAAGGAGGACCCGGGAAACTATAGGCCGGTTACTCTCACCTCAATCCTAGGCAAGCTGTTCGAGAAAATTATGCTGGCACACATCCAGGAGGGGCCAGCAGGAGACTGCATGCTTAGGGGCAACCAACATGGGTTCATCAGTGGCAGGTCCTGTCAGACCAACCTGGTGGCCTTTTACGATCAGATCACCAGATCATTAGACGCAGGGGTAGCAGTGGATATAATCTTCCTGGACTTCCGGAAGGCTTTTGACACTGTCTCTCACCCCGTTCTCATTAAGAAACTGGGGGGCTGTGGTGTAGACACCCACACAGTCAAATGGGTCGCCAACTGGCTGGAGGTTCGCACCCAGAGGGTGGTGGTGGATGGGTCCTTCTCAACCCGGAACGCCGTGGGCAGTGGGGTTCCGCAGGGCTCGGTCCTCAGGCCCGCACTGTTCAACATCTTCATCAGCGATTTGGATGAGGGGGTAAAAAGCACCCTGTTCAAATTTGCTGATGACACTAAGATGTGGGGGGACATGGGCACATTGGAAGGATGCAACAGGCTACAATCAGACCTAGACAGGTTACAAGGGTGAGCGGATGAGAATAGGATGGGTTTCAACACAGACAAATGCAAGGTGATGCACCTCGGGAGGAACAAGCGGCACCATACCTACAGGTTAGGGAACTCCCCTCTTATCAGCACGGAGGCAGAAAAGCATCTGGGGGTCATCATTGACTCCAAGATGAACATGGGCCGGCAGTGTGGAGAGGCAGTAAGGAAGGCCAACCGCACCTTGTCATGCATCCACAGATGCATCTCGAGCGGGTCCAAAGAGGTGATCCTCCCCCTCTATGTGGCACTGGTCAGGCCGCAGCTGGAGTACTGCATCCAGTTCTGGGCGCCACACTTCAAGAGGGATGTCGACAGCATGGAGAGGGTCCAGAGGAGGGCCACTCGTATGATCAGGGGACAACAGGACAGGTCCTATGAGGACCTGGACCAGGGGACAACAGGACAGGCTGCGGGACCTGAACCTGTTCAGCCTCCACAAGAGAAGGCTGAGGGGGGATCTTGTGGCCTGTTATAAACTAGTCGGGGGGATCAGCAGGCATTGGGGAAGTCACTGTTTCCCCGAGCACCACCACGAGTGACCAGGAATAACGGTCACAAGCTGGCAGAGGGTAGGTTTAGGTTAGATATCAGGAGGCGCTACTTCACGGTCAGGGCGGCTAGGGTCTGGAACCAGCTTCCAAGAGAAGTGGTGCTGGCCCCTACCCTGCGGGTGTTTAAGAGGAGGTTAGATGAACATCTTGCTGGGGTCATTTGACCCCAGTATTCTTTCCTGCCACGGCAAGGGGTCGGACTAGATGATCTGCTCAGGTCCCTTCCGACCCTAGAAACTATGAAACTGGAATGGAAGGCGTTTCATCATCATTTTATAATATATGATCATCTGGCTTTTTCCAAAATAAGGACCAGAAATATCTATTGAATGGTTCTGCCTCTTCTGCATTATTATAAGTCTAGCATTTCAACTAATAATATAAATAATACACTTGTTAGGGTTAGTTTTAGTCCTATTATGGGGGGGGATCCTTATTCTCCTTAAGGATGTACATTTTTCCTTGAGTAGAAGCTTAGCCACACAGTGAATGACACTGGGACCAATATTACAAACACAGAGTCCATGATATTGTTTGGGAGAACTGAAGAGGTAAGGGGTTGTTTATTGCTGGCTTGCTTCCCTCCTCCCTCGACTCTTTTTCTTTTTCAGGTTTTTTGGTCAGTGGGTCTGTAAGAGAAAGACTAGACAAAGGAGGACAGAACACAATAATAAAGCACCAGGAGGAGGAGAACTGAGAGAATGGCCTCAGAAAAAAGGGAGACAAAAAAGGGCATTTGGGGGCCAAGTGCTGCCTAAAAGAAGAAGCTTGGAACTGTGAGCAAAGAATTGATCTCCTGCTATTTTATTCCTCCTGAATTCAGGGCAGTAGGGCTTCAGACAGTCTTTTATTGCTTGAAAAATACCTGACTCCGTCATCCTAACAGAAATCATCCAAGGCCAGGGAATCAGAAGGAGATCAGAAACTAAACTCCATAACTAGTTTCAAATTGAAAACAGTCACTGGGGAATATAAAACCATCCAGTAACTGGGAATGCTTGACCTCTGGAATTTGAGCAAGTTAAATAGCTGAGATAGTGGACAAGCTAATAACCTATTTAGATTTCTTTATGGCTAATAGCAGTACCATTAATTCCAGGACTGGTGTCTTACAAATTCAGTCTGTAGAAACTCCCATTAAAAGGTGCAGAGGTGAAGCCCATGATTTGTAGGCAATTGGTTTAGAGTGAAAGAGTTGTCCCACATCCAGAAACAAAAAACCTACCTAATAGTAGCTATATGATACTTTTCTGTAAAGGAGTGGCTGAAAACTGTCTTGAAATTTAAGGTCTCCAAGGAATCCTAGCTGCTAAAGTCCTTGTCCATCTTAAATAGAAACAGGTTCCTGTCCATTCTTGAATATTTCTAACAAATAGTACAATATTATTTTTGTATGGAAGGGAATGAAAGCAGGTGAACTCCCAAAGTGTATATTAATTTGACCAATGTTTCTGTACATGCAAGTAAGAAACAGCTAAAAGATTTAAGACTTTCTACTTGGGAATCATGTGTTACTCTTCAAGTCTATTGTACTGGTCTAACATCAGGTACTACGAACCCACCAATTAAACATCCACTTCATAATTTACCAGTTGCTAAGAGAAAAGAGGCCTCATAGGCCACTAAAGAATGTATCAGGGAGGCATAATTGAACTTTCAACCTGCCCTAAGGCCTCACCCACAGCTTTGAGCCTGACTGGTAGCATCATGCTCTTGGTAGCATGGAAAACTAAGTAGTAGGAGTCTTAACCATTACCACAAACAAAGGATATTATGAATGTTGTAGCAGAGGTAGTCTAGTCTTCAGATCTAAATCTTAAAAATATCCATGGGTCCAACCAACAAGGAAAAGGCTGACAAGGTTATAGGAACAAAGCAGGACATGGCTTACAGGAACTGAAAGGGAAAGCATTTGACAATTAATCCATTGCACTGCGGAGTCTAATGAAGAGGGAATTATATGATATGGCTTAGAATATTCTAGTGTGCTTGTTGTAGCTAAAGGCTTTTAGCCTGGGTAACATGGATCAGAACTAATCCTTCCCTGGAGTGGCATAACTTTGAGCTGCCCAACAAGTGCTTAAAACCAGTTTCAGGTGTTAACATGTGGACAATCCAGATGTTAAGAGCTCCAGAAGCAGCCCCAAAATTGCCAAGTAATAAGGCCCTAAATGAGACCTGGAACGTGATAAAACCTTTGAACGTGAACTGATCTATTTACAATCTGCGATAGGCTGTCAATCCAAACCTGAACCTTATAAACTGTTTAGAAAGACAAGATGTTTCAGAGAAGCAATTTATCTTGGGCACATGGAGAAGGAGGTAGGTTTCTACTGTAAGAACAAGTACATTTAGGCCATACAGAACACTCATAGACATGAGTTCTGTAGAGATCTACTTCTCCTATGGAAAAATGAATGGTAGATTTGCCACCATTATATAACGACTGTCTAGTTGTGTGAGACAGAGAAACTATTTCAGTTGTCAATCAAATGTGATTAAGCATTTTCAAAGTCAAAAGCTTTTAGGACTCATCCTGTCTTGGCTTATCTGTTTCAAAACCCCACAGTTCTTACTGTTTATGGTTTGGAGACATAAGGGTACGGGGTACTTGAAAATGGGGTGGCTTCTTAAATAAAACTCTAAGTTCTCTGGAGATAAATTATCACACCTCCTGGCAGCAGTTAAATTTGTTGAACATTTTCATGTCCATATGTTTGAGAAAGTCTGTGATCAAGAAAGAACATGCAGTGAAGCAACGGCTCCTTAAGACTCAAGATTCCTAAAGAGAAACTCAGCATCAGGTGGTTGAGAAGGGTCCAGTGCTATGGCTTTCTCGCCTGCACAGAGGTCTAGGTACAAACCTGGTCTTTTCCAACTGCCTCATATGTAAGCTAATTGAAAACCATGCCCTTAACAGAAGTGCAAGGCATTTATTGTTCATGGGACTACAAATCTAAAGAAGAGATGCCTGTTCTCCTCTCTTCTCATGATTTGCAGAAGTACAGATGTTCCTGGTGCATCCACTTAGAGAATGGATACCAGGTTGCAGGAATGTAATCCAGGGCACCAAAAAGCTTCCCCAAAGAGATAGTCCTAATATCAGAACAGCATGTGGAAAATAAATTGGCAAATGTACCCACCATGGAGTGTAGCATTCTCTCAATACCAGAGAAAAAGTTTTTCAGCCAGGGTGGGAAAGCTTGAATGTATAGTTGACATATTGTAATACAGAAGGGGAAAAGTTGGGGGATGGTTTCAGCTGATCTCACTGCATATACCAAAAAAGAAGGTTCCAAAGTTTTGTCCTGATTTTAATACTGCCAGGCATTTTATGGTTGCAAAAACCTTAACCAAACTAACAGAACATTTCTAATTTAAATGCAGCCAGGATGTAAACATTTAGTGCAGGAAATCTGGATTGCAAAGAATGGTCTAGCTAAGAGAAGAAAATACTCCAGGTAGCTGATTCTTATAAGAGAACCACTGCTGTTGATGTGGTTAGCAATTTATCAGACAGGGTGCATCTCCACATGCAAATGCTCAGGGGTGGGTTTACTCTAGAGTAAATTACTCTAAAGTAAACTAACCGCAGGCAGGCATCTACACATGCAGGGACGTGGGACCAGATTTGCTGCTTACAGCAGCAGTCTGCTCCCACCCCCATTGGCCCTGCACCGGCCCTCTGCTAGCCCAGGGGCTTGCAGGGAGTTTGGGGCCAGGAGACAGCTGTCTCCTGGCAGGAGCTAGGACATTGCTCCCTGCCCCTGGGAGCTTCCTGGTGCTACTGGGGTGAGCTCTGCCACCAGAGCCCAAGGAGGGACAATGTCCCCCTGCCCCGGCAGCAGGGAGGTCCCAGTTCCTGCGCCATGATCACAATAATGGGACTGGGGATGAGAGATTTTTATCTGCCAGCTCAAGCTCCGCAGTTGCAGGGTCTGGGCTAGGAGATTTGAATCTCCCAGCCCCCGCTCCCTGATCGTGATTGCAAGGTGGGGGTTGGGAGCTCCCTGCTGCCAGGGCAGGGGAACATTGTCCCAGCCCAGGCTCCAGTGGTGTAGCCACCCTGGGAGCTCCCCTGAACAGTAAGCAATCCTCCACCCCGTGCTGCCTGGCTGACCACGAGCACAGTTGCTCCAGGTTGGATGTCTACACGTGCTGTACTGTGCAGTAAGTAATCAGATGTAAAGTTGCCACTTGTATTTACAGGTAGCAAATTTATTCATGATTAGAGAAAATTACTTTACAGTGGGCATGTCTACGTGTTCATTAATGCACTGTAGTTACTTATATAACCAAGTACTTCTATAATAGTACTTATATAACCAAGTACTAAATCAATGCGCAGTAACTGGCACTGCTGTGCAGTAGCGCCGTGCAGAGCTTTTTAATGATACTAAACGTGTAGTAGACTCACACTACTGCACAGTAGCATATTAGCATGGGTTTTGCCCTGCATGCTACTGCACAGTTGAATTAGGCTACTGTGCAATTAGAGTCTCATGTAGATGTGCCAAGTAAGCATTTGCATGTGTAGATGGGGATGCTTACTGTGCAGTAATTAGCTCTAATTTCAAGTAAAACTTCTCATGTAGACATGCTCACAATGTAGCAATCAGTATTTGATGACGACCATAGATTATTTCACAAAACTACCTGAAGTTTACCCTGCAATGAACCAAGAGGTCACAACAGGAGTGGAGAATCCAGTGAATTCATTATTCACAAGATTTGGGCTTCTATTATTCACATAATAATGGCAGAACTTTGGATTCAAAGTATTTCAGTAGACTTGAGAGATTTAAGGCATCCAAAAAAGCTGCATCACCCCAGCACAACCAGTTATCATGATAAGATACAAAGATTCAAGCGCACTTTGGGGGCCTGTCTATAACATCTCTGACCACATAAAACATGACGCACCCACTCACTGCTGCTCCACACAGGACAAATGCCAAAAGACTGAAATATAACTGCAACTGAAGAGGTTCTGGGTTCAGCAGTCTTTCCTGCCCAAGTGCAGGGGGGCTGGACCTGATCTCAAGAGGTCCCTTCCAGCCCCTAACATCTATGAATTTATATATGTACCACTCAACACACCTCATCCTGAGAGTGACACTTGGGCACATACCAAACAGTACTTTGTGCAGATGGGAAGGGTGGCTTCCCACAGGTCCAGAAACTTGGCAGTAGGGAAGGGGCGGGGGAGTGGTACCATTGTTAATTCCCATAGTTCCCAGAGCTGCAGAAATGAACCCTGCCACTGCTCCACCCCCACTGCCTCCTGCCAAATTTTTGGACCCATGAGGATATCTCTTTTCTTCACATAAATGCGCACTTCAGTTTTTCCCAAGTAGCTCGGGAGGTGGGAGAGAATACAGTAGTTCCTCATTGTGTGTTTTTTTTAAAGATAGAGAAAGGATGCTAGGAGACTACAGTAGACATGCATTGGGAGACAAACCTGAATAAATGCAGTGGTATATAGGAAACAGGAACGTATAGGACTAAGCTGCAAATTACCCATATGGTCCATCTGAGGAATAGTACAAGATTTTAGCATGACTGAGAACGTTGTCGGGAAAGCTGAAACTGGAGGACTTCTGATGAGTTCTGTGTTTTAAAAAAATGGCCTGTATCTGTTGCTGCCAATAGATTTTACATAAATGCTTCTCAGAAGTTTACTGAAAGGGATCCCTCAGGATGATTGAAAGCAAACTGGGCAAAGCAAGAAAGACTCCAAAAATTATCTGAATAGGAGTAAAATTGTGTTGGGTTGGCAATGCAAAACTATCCTGTCACAAATAGGTGATTTAAATAGCTAAGACTGTGTTGTTTGTAATTTATTAAATTATAACATTTCTTACTATCCAGGATGAGTTAGATGTGTCATCATTTTAGAATTCATCAAGATAAAGGGCAGAATGAATGTGGAACATTGTGCAATAGTGTCATAACTCTTCCTGAAGGAGAGGAGAGGATAGTAACACCACATCTTATTAAGAATATGTACCAAGCCATTAAACCACCAATAGATAAGCACCTGGCATGGCTTTGGTAGAAGTTGAACCCTAAGTGCCATGGGGTTTCCCTGTGGGACTGATACAGCAAACACGGGGTCCAGGTAGTGATCCATCAAACGGTGCTTTGGCTGGGTGTTGGCGAATGAACCAGCACAAAGGCTAGTGAAGTAGAGAGTCAAAATAGTAGAGAAGCAATGGGTGCAAACACAGAAGCACTTGTATTGGGACCCTGAGAGTGCCTCTTTTGGGCCAAGTGCTGCCTGAAAGAGACTTGGAGCTATGAGCAAGGAAACCATCTCCTGTTGCTCGATTCCTCCTCAGTTCAAGGGAACAAGCCTTAATTTAAATAACTGTACTGATACCCGACTCCATCATTAGCTTTTTGTCATAACAGAAACAACGTCGTGAAAGGATAACGCTATAACTACAGGCAAGAATAGGCCTGGCTTACAACACTGACAGGTAGTGACTGTTTTGGAGAAGCAGACATCACCAGACCAACTGCTGTCCTCCCCACCTCACAGTCCCTTCATCCAGTCAGAGCACCCAGAATGTCACCTCCACCATGCTCGCAGGCTGGACCCCATGTCCAAGAGTGACAATGGGAGATCGGATGTTGAATCCCAGCCTCTCCTGTGGCTGACCACTGCGCGGTAGCAACAGAAGCATCCCCATTCCAATGTCTTTTGGCCACAAGGCATTTCAGCGCAATAACAGATTAAATTTGTGCTGGAGTCCCCAATCAAATTGTGCGATCAATCTGCATTTGGGTGATTTTGCTGCAGTTTTGCATTTGGTAAATATTGGCGTAGTAATTGCCACAGTGTTGTGCCTCTCACAAAAGGCTGGGGTGACTGACAGCTCTTAAATGCTGTGTCTTTCAGGCCAAACATGATTCCTAGTCCTGAGCTGGGGAGCCTGTGCAGCCGCATTGTTTAGTGCACATTTGAATGACACGCCAGCAATACTATAATCTCTCACGTTCCTTAATTCAGACTAATACCATAGGCTTTAAGCTATGGAGGGAAAAAAGGGCTTTGTAAAGTAAAGGATGAAGTGTTTAAGACAATTAGAAAATGAAAGGAAGAAAATCAAGCATGCCTGATGTTAAATCCCCTGGCTGTAAAGTCCTTTTCTCTATAGTTTTTTTCTGGAAATAATTTATAGTGTAAAATATATTTCATGGCATACAAATTGATCTGTATTGAGCCCAATGGTTATTCCAGCAAGCCTGAGCAGAAAAAGAAAAAGTACCCATAACTGTATTGTTGGATTGCAATTTAAGATGTATGCTGTTTACGTGGTTAACAGCTGATAACTAAAAGCCTGACTCTGCACGGTGGTGATGATTCTTAATTCCCATTACAGTGGCTTCAACTACAGGGCATTCGACCCTGCACAGGATCAGGCCTTAGAGTGGTATAGAAATAGTTGCTTTGCCTGCACCTGTGACAAGCTTCACATATACAGTGATAATTCACACAATCACTGTAGTACCCCCGTCCAAGACTCTAAACTGAAAGAGGATCTCTCTGCCCCTGGCTAACTCTTTTTAAATACTTTGATGAAGTTTCCACCTTAAGAAGTGTGGGGAAAAAAATAGAAAAGCAAATTGCAGAATGTAGACTGAAGTACTTGCAATCCTTGTGACAAATACTAATGTCTAAATCAGCAGCCCAATCCAGGCCCGGGCCGCTGATCATGTTCTTTGCTGAAATGTCACCTGTTCCTATCTAACGATTTGCATAATGCAAAGCTTCTCACTCGTAAAATACAGATTAAGAGGGGAAGCAAAGAGTCATTCTCGAACCATGGAGCCATTTCAAGGGGGTGGGGAAAAAAACCATCTTTACTATTAACCCTATCACTGCCATAGGCTTTTTGTTTTTTGCTTTCAGTGATAGTTCTGAATAGGCAAGAACATTGCCAGGTAAAGCCAGCCTCTCCTTTTATAAAACTTGTTTTATTTTTGTTTGATGGTGTCATTCAATGTAGACATAGGTAAAATAGTAAAACATTAGGTTTTTTGCTCATAGGGCAGGACTGAAAGGGATTGAAGTCAACAGAAAGATTTCCAGTAACTTCAACAGGCTTATGCATAAGGTGGTTATTTTTAGTGAGTTCCTGGTTCATTTTCCTCCTTCTTTTTTTTTTTTTTTTTTTTTTGTGAGTGACAGAGGATGGTGTTATTTATTACAAATGCAAAGGTCTCCAAAAATGTCCTAAGACTCTGCTGGGGGGTATATTAGGAGCTTCTTTTGTCCAAGTCTCATGACAAAAACAAGAAGCCATCCAATTAAATTAAATTCAAAACTCATAAATGGAAATGCTTTGTCACACTCTGCAGGTTTAAGCTGTGGAACTCACTGGCACAGGAAGTCTTGAGGCCAAGAACTTTGCAAAGTTTGAAGGGAGATTTGGTATTTATATGGATAATAAAAATATCTGCAGTTGACAGGTTTTCTGTAGAAAAAAATAGTCAGGAAATGTATTCTAATGCTTCAAGGTTTCTGGCAATTCTATTTATTACTAATTAGGACGGGTTGTATATGCAGGGTTATGCCTTGTTATTCCAATATTAACCCATATCTGACAACTGCAGAGTTCTTACACTTTCCTCTGATGTCAGCCCCAGTTGGGACTCAGGATAGTGAACTAGGTATACCCCAAGTCTAACCCAGGCAAAAAAATCCCTGTGCTCCAGCTATTCCTTGTGTATCACATTTTTTTAGTCAGACAGGAAGCTTTTCAGGGCAGTGACTTTGTTTTCTTATGTTTTTTGCAAAGTTGTGTGCTCACTTATACTGTTGCCCAATAGACAGTGAGAATAATGTTAAGTCATGTCACTGAATGCAGCTGTGCCAGATCAGTGTTTGGAAAATCTAGATTAGAAAATATTCTCCAAAACCTCCCAGCCTACGTAATTTATGGCCCCGCTTCCTACAAGACCAACTTCTTGCCATGAACCCCACTGACAACTCAGATCAGATGACATGCTGATGCTGCCATGTCCTTATATTTGATTGTCTGGGGACTGGTTGTAGGGCATTTTCAGCAAAATGCTCTTTATTCTGGCATTCTGCTTTCCCCCACTGGGTTGACAGAGCCTGAGCCCATTAACCTTCAGGGAATGGTTCAAAGCTCATCTATTTTCTTAGGGTCCCACACTGCATGTTGCTGAGGGCTCCTTGATTTCAGTGGGAATGGAGGGATTTTAGTATGTTGTCCCAGACATTCGGTACTTTGCAAGAACGTTCATACACTTTCATTTATTTTTGGAGAAAATCTATACTTAATCAGTTGATACTGGTTACTTCATTTTTCTCTCCAGATTTGTGCATGGGCCCAGAGACAAAAGCATGGGAAAAAAATTAATACTGAAGTATATAAATGCAATCTTCAGGCAACAGCTGCAACCATTATGCTCACACATGGCATTACTCATAAGTAGTAGCTTACCTGTATGTGCAAAGGACTGGAAAGATGTGAGGTATTAAACTTAATTTTATATTACACAAACGCTCTACGTTGGTATGTACAACTAAGTCTGAACTGAAAAATAACCTGATTTTGTTAGAGGATTTAAGGTTAAAATGGATGGAAGGATAAAATGAGGGTTCCTGGAAAAGGCCGCTATAACAAGAAAGTCTGTTCAGGTGATGCCTGACTATCTGAAAATGAGAGGCAGAATGAAACAGCTAAAAATGAAAAGAGTGAAAGTGCAGCTGAAGGGAAGAAAGTAAAAAAGAACCTTGAAGTGACAGGGGGCACGTCTACACGCAGTAAGCGTTTTTTAGGCTAGCGTCTACATGTATAGACGTTAAAGCACAGTAATGCTGTGTGTCAACTGACTTGGGAATAAACTTAGCCCCAAGTCAGTCCACACACACAGTGTTATTTGGCAGTAAGGCGTCTACATGTGTATTACTGTGCAGTAACTAATCA
This sequence comes from Crocodylus siamensis, assembly GCF_052110815.1. Lineage (NCBI taxonomy): Eukaryota > Metazoa > Chordata > Crocodylia > Crocodylidae > Crocodylus > Crocodylus siamensis. The sequence goes on along the minus strand of NC_143396.1, from coordinate 15,901,282 downwards.
GGTGTAAAATTGATACTTGCATGATGCAGGTATTAAATTTTTGCCCAGGTTGGCATAAGTCACCATAGTTACTGTGCAGTACAGGCGTACACATATAGACGTGCACCCAAACTATGCAGTAATTTTCAGCTACTGCACAGTAATCTAAATTACTGCACAGTAAATGTGCACATGTAGACGCACCCAGTTAGAGAATTTCACATAACCTAAACTGTAGATCACAATAGGGGTTAAATACACAACATTCATTTTTCTTCTTCTCAGCTTCTTTCTCCACATTTTAAAATAGAGTCTTCTTTTAAAATATTCTCTGATGTTAGGAGCAGCAACCTAGGCTTGGCAAACAGAAGTAACTTATAAGTTGACATGTGATCCCAGCAGCTACTGAAGCAGTGGAGACTTGCTCTCACTGTCTTCCAGCCCCACAAAATATAATTCCTTCTGACATATAAATATGTCTTTCAATGCCTCTCCTTTCACATTCTCGTAGAATGACTAGTCTTATTGTATAAATACAATTCTAATGATCTAGAGCTGGATCAACAGGCATCAATCCTATATCATCAATTATGTTTACTAAGGAGGCTAAATTACCCAATTGAAGGATCTCTTCCAGTAAATCTTCAGCTTTCCCCTCTACAGTTTCATACTATAGGCATGGGCATGATGCATTAATACCCTATTCATTTACATTGCTTTTATACAGGGCATGTGTACAGAGCCTCCCACTACACAGTTGCTACTGTGCAGTCATTTAGTATTTGCATGACCAACTACTAAATGACCACACAGTAACCAGCATTACTACGCAGTAGCGTCCCAGCATGGTTGCTTAGCGATGCTTCCTGTTCAGTAGCTTGTTTCTACTGCACAGCAGTGTTGCATTGTGGCTCATGCCTGGCAACGCTACCACGAAGTAGTGACAAGCTACCATGCAGAAAGCATCTCATGCAGACATGGCCACAGCCATGTAAATTGCATCAGGATCTGGAGTAAACAGATGCCCAGTTATCCCTGTATAGCTGCTGCAGCAGGCATCATTACTGTACCTTGCCACAAGATGGAGTGCATATAATAGCCTTTTTGCATTGGGCAAATAACTAACCTGAGATAACCATAATCATATGACACTGTCACCAGCATTACTTACACCAGTTTATTTTTACTGCTGCTTTTTCCTTGCATAACTCTACACCAGATTCTATTATGTTTCATTGCCCTAGGGCTACACAATATGCTTCCACTCTGTTTTTACACTCGTGTGAATGTAACATGTGTTTAAAGCCTTATGTTCTTATAATTATCCCTCCCTGAACTACTCTGAAGAACTCTTACCATTTTTCATGTTGATGTAGATATTTGTGCCCTACCCATTGTACAGCTGAAACCAAGCTAGCTGCAGTGGTATCCATATAATTATGGATAATTATAAATATAATAACTATATGGATACCTTGAGTGAAGTGTATAGCTTTCCCTCTCAGCATTCAGAATGCAGCTCATTTGTGCCCAACATAGATATAATATGCAATTAACTATATTCCTGACTCATCAAGTGAAATCCTAGCCCCACTGAAGTCAATACTAATCCTCCCACTGACTTCAGCAAGTCAAGAGGTTTCAATTCAGCAAAGCACCCAACTACATGCCTAAAGTCAACTGTTGAACTAAGACCTTTAGCAGATCATTTTCTTGTTACGCCTCCAAGATACAACTCATTAGATAATTTTTTTTCCACCACCGCATTCCATAAATACATTCACATTAGGGGTGCAGTGATAGAGATTTTTGGGGTTGATTTTTAACGAGCCATCTCGGCTTATACTAATCCGATTCTGATATGCAGCTGGGCAGTGTGGAGAGCAGTGTCCAGCTGGTAAGTCTGTTGTGGGGGAGGGGGAAGGAAGGGGCGTGTGTTGGGGGCAGATCAAGGCCCCTGCGGTGACAGAAGGAGTGGGGTGGGGGCAGGTGTTGCCCAACCAGGGTGGGGTAGGCCATGGGATTGAGCCACAGTTCATCTGGGAGACATGGTGGGGTGGGCAGCTCCTGCTGCTATTCTTATCCTGGGCAGACCCATGTAGACGCTAGCCTGGGCAGGCATGTGGGGCATGTGCCCCTGGATCTGTGTGGGGCAAGGGTGGACTGCCATTGAAGGCAGGGGCTGGGGCTATGCTGGGCTCTTCCTGGTAGGGGGTGGGCTGGGCTGCACTCAGGGCAGGTAGTAGTGGTGCTGGGACGGGGGCTCTGGTGAATTTTGGGGTTGCTGCAGTCCCCACCCCATAGCCCCCTCTCTGAGCTGCTGCCACCTGTCCTGAGCACAGCTTGGCTCAGCCCCCCCACCTAGAAGAGTCAACTGCAGCCTCAGCCCCAGCTGCCATCACCCCATGCTCAGATCCAGGGGCTCATGTCCCCCATGCATTCCTGGGGTGCATGTAGTGGCGGGAACCAACCCCCCACACCCTCCAGACGAGCTGCAGCTGTCCCATGCCCTGCCCTGCCCCACTCCACCCCACCCTGGCTGAGCAGCACCTGCTCCTGCCCAAGGCCCAGCCCCAGCACCACTCTCTCCTTCACCACAGGGGCCTTGATCTGCCCCCATCCACACTCCTTCCCTCCCCCCACCCCTTCCCCCACAACAGACTTACAGCCAGACCAAGCTGTTCTGCTCACTGCTGAGCTGGGCTCCTCACTGCCTGCATGCCGCACTGTGGCTGCATGCATGCACAAGACATTTATCGACCACATTATCAGCCACATCACCCAAAAAAGTTGATTGCCAATACTCTCAGTTTTCCTCATATCAGTGCCAATCTGATATAGGACCAATGTATCAGTGCACATCTAATTCACACCTAAACTTTATTCTGCTAACATCTCCAGGCTTTTCTTGACATTACTACATGCCCAAACCTTTCATCCTTTAATGGTTATGTTCAGGATTATTATGTATGCACATTTATCCAAGTTAAACATCCTTTTACCCACGCAGCCTATGCAAAATAATAATAAGAAACTTATTAGCGATGCTTAGGTTTGAGCTCAGTAAAGAGTGTGCTCCTTATTTTTCCCTGTGGAGAATTCCATTAATCTTCAGAGGAAAGATGAAGACACAGAAAGAGAATGAAACAGGTTACAAGGTCAACTGGTATTATCTGGAATATTAAATAATTCTAGCATCACAACTCTTTGGTTATAATTCTGTTCAAAAGAAAAGACATGATAGAATCAGTTCGTCTATTTCCTTTCTTTTCTTTTTTTTTTTTTTTTGGTAACAATTGATCAAGAAAAGTGAATGATGTTCCCCTCCAGTTCTGTCCCTCCATGTCTCCTGAGAGTGTTTGCTTTGCAGATCTTTGCAGCTGAGATTAGGGTCCTCTGCATTTCTAATCAGAGGATGCATTTGTCAGTTTGTGAGTGGACTAATGTGATAGATAAACAAGACTATTTACTTTCCCTGTTCATTCAGAAGAATGGAACCACATTTCCATAATACTATTTAAAGATCATCTTCTAAATTACAATTACCTAAAAGTTATAGCTACTCTATTAAAATTTCAGAAGAGCCTTCCCTGACATCTCTTAAATTTCCAGGTACACAGTGCTTTGCATCAGATAAGGTTTTCAGGTATGAAGGAGGTACAAGAATAACAACTGTGAAAGATTTGACAAAAATCTCCGACTGAAGTTTAAAATGTCTCTAACCAAACTTACTATATGACTTATGTTAAATTAGCCACCTTCAAATTAATCAGTGAAGAACTCATTTCTAGACCTCCGGTGTGGTGTTTAATTAATAAACAGTAAAAAAAATTCTTCATGAAGCTGAAAAATAAAAATAAAAATGCTGCCCTCAATCTGCACTTGGAGAAGCAGCCAGTCAGGGTTTGCTTTATACATCTGAGGTCCAGCTCTTTTCCTTCCTGCCTTAATTATTCATCCTCATTATCCAATTAGAGGTATACATTTCTTGCAAAGGCACAATTGATTCTTCTATGATTTAGGGACTTATAACTTGGCCATCAACATTGGCTTGACAATGAAACCTCTTGTTCACAATTTTGTGAACAACAAACAATTTTTCCCTAGAAAATTGCAATTATTCAGTTTTCTTCATAGGTGCTTGACTGACAGATCTAGAAGCTTGGAAGTGCTCCCTGTAACTACATGCAAAGTTACCTCATTATCTTCCTTTCATATCCCTCCTTACTTCCCTTCACCAGGATGCCTACAGAACACCCTGGCAATGGTTAGACAGCTGCTGTGCTAATGCCAGGGGTGGAGCTCTCTATGTTAAGGAAAGCTGTGCATCCCTGCAAGCTGATATTGGTGACCAGGGTGAATGACTGGAGACCCTCTGGGTTAAAATCCATGGGGAACATGGCACAGGGGATACAATGGTGGGAGTCTACTATAGGCTTCCCACCCAAAGTCAAGAGCTTGACCAGGAGTTCACCTGGGAACTGGCTGAGGCTGCATGCTCCAGGACCATGGTTGTCACGGGTGAGTTCAATTACCCGGACATCTCGTGGGAGGATCACTCAGCAAAATCTGAGCAGTCGCAAAGCTTCCTCTCGTGTGTGGATGACCTCTACCTGACTTAAGAAGTCTATTGGCCAACAAGAGGTAAAGCGCTGCTCAACCTAGTACTGGCTACTGGGGATGACCTAATCGGTGACCTAGTGATCGATGGGAAGCTGGGTGACAGCGACCATGAGCTGATCACCTTCACCATCCACCGTAAAGCTGGCAAGTCAGTCAGCAACACGGAAGTCCTTGACTTCAGGAAATCCAACTCTGGCAAGCTCAGGAGGCTTGTCAGTCAGGCCCTCAGGGACCATGACCCCAAGGAGAGGGGAGTTCAAAAAGAGTGGTTGCTCCTCAAGGGAGCGATCCTCAATGCACAAGTTAATTCTATTCCATCTCGAAGGAAAGGCAGCAAGAGGGCACAGCAGCCCCCCTGGCTCTCCAGGGATCTAGCAGACCTCCTGAGGCTAAAAAGAAAGGCCTACAAAGGATGGAGGATGGGATTCACCTCCAAAGAGGATTATTCTGCTCCTGCAGGGAGCAAACCAGGAAAGCCAAGACTGCAACTGAACTCCAACTAGCTTCGGGCATCAAGGACAATAAAAAGTCCTTTTTCAGATATGTGGGGAACCGGAGGAAAAGCAAGGACAACATTGGACCCCTGCTGGACTAGATGGGACAACTGACAACTGACGCCCAGGAAAACGCCAACCTATTAAAGGGGTACTTTGCATCAGTCTTTCATCAGTCCCATGGGAAGCCCATGCCCACCACGGGAGACAGTCCAGGTGAGGGAGAACCCCTGCCCTCCATTAATGCTGACCTCGTGAAGGAATAATTTGAGAAGCTGGATACCTTCAAGTCAGCTGGCCCTGACAACCTGCACCCCAGGGTACTCAAGGAGCTGGCGAGCGTCATAGCCCAGCCCCTGGCATGGATCTTTGAAAACTCTTGGCACTCTGGTGTAGTGCCTAAGGACTGGAAGAAGGCCAATGTGGTGCCTATGTTCAAGAAAGGGAGGAAAGTGGATCCGGCTAACTACAGGCCCATCAGCCTGACTTCTATCCTGGGGAAGATCTTCGAAAAGTTTATTAAAGAGTCCATCCTTAATGGACTGGCCGACGCCAACATCCTAAGGGATAGCCAGTGCGGGTTTGTTGTGGGTAGGTCTTGCTTGACCAATCTCATTTCCTTCTACGACCAGGTGACCTATCACCTGGACAAGGGAGAAGAGATTGATGTCATATATCTTGACTTCAAAAAAGCCTTCAATCTGGTGTCCCATGATCACCTCTTGACGAAACTGTTTGTTCACCAGAGCGCCCCAAGGGATGACAAGGTTGAACAGTCATAAACTACTACAAGACCATTTCAGGCGGGACAGAAGGAAGAAATTCTTTACTGTCCAAGCCCCCAAGGTCTGGAACAGTCTGCCATCAGAGGTGGTTCAAGCACCTACATTGAACACCTTCAAGAGCAAATTGGATGCTTATCTTGCTGGGATCCTATGACCCCAGCTGACTTCCTGCTCTTTGGGTGGGGGGCTGGACTCAATGATCTTCTGAGATCCCTTCCAGCCCTAATGTCTATGAAATCTATGAAATCACTTCCAGTCTGTTGGCCAACCTCATCTCATTGTTCCTTTGTAATCCAGCACCATCAAGCTGTATCGATTTACTGCTTCTTGTCATATAGCTAGATTACAAGCTCTTTGGGCAAGTATCAGAATATTTGTACAGCATCTAACAAACTGCATCTTATACTTCACAACAAATAATAAATAATGCATTCTCCTTAAAGAAAAACAATAACTAGGAACTATGAAGAGAGTCTGATTCTTACACATTTTCTACCTGGCTTAACAGACAAGGAGCTTGATAAAGTTTTCTGTGGTTTCCAAAATCAAGTCAAACCTTTTGAGATTCCAGTTCCACAATGAACTGGAAGCACCCATTGCAAAATAACCTTTTAAATATGTGGGAAATAATGGATACATTTCTGGATTACAATTATTTAGAATATATCATTAGAATGTATAATTTCTAAACAGTTAGGAAAAATGGCTATAATTGAAAATATGACTATATAGGAATGCTACCTTCTCATGTACCTTCTCTCTACAAATGTTTAGAATAATATCTGCTTACACTGGCCTGTTCCAGTAAAGCACAAATTTAACTTTTAGCTTTGCTGAGCAAGAACAAATTCAAAGCTAACAATATACCTAATTACCTTTTTGAACTGGGTCTTAACTTTTTATTTACCTCTGAGAGCTGTTGCAACAAAAGAAGAGGGCAAAATTCTCCTCAAATTAGCACCTATGCCAAATCCCACTGAAGTCAATGGGAGTCTTTTCCATGACCTGAATGGATTTTGGAGCAACCCCAATCCTACAGTCTGTGACCTCCAGAGACCTCAGCAGGCTGTGGGGGAGCATCAAGTTACTTGAACTCCAGCCTGAAGACATGTGGATTCTCGAGCTGTTGTACAGTGTCTGTGCTGACAGAGGTCAGCCCAGTGCCTGCTGGGCCAGTGGACCAAGATCAGGCACTATGACCACAGGCACTGGAGAAGGTGAGGAAGCACAAAGTGGACATGGCCCAAAGTAGGCATAAAACTGCCACAATTTTTGTGAAATTCACAGCAGAAAAAACACTAACAGTAAGGCCTTCTTTCTTTAAAAAATGCTTTTCCTCCTTTCTTGGCACAAAGGGTACTTTTGATTTCCTAGAGTGCATCACAGTTCACTTAGTTAAGGGAGTTCAGGTTCCCACACCCCTGGATTTATGATAATAGTTCCTGGAAGTACTTCAGAAATACCAGTAACTAGGGTTCACTTCTGGCCCTGTGGCAGTTTCACAAATCTTTCCTTCCTTTTTCCAGCACACAGGTAGGGGAAGGGGCCACCTGGACCATCAAGTCCAGTTTCTTTTGTTTGCAGGCTACCATTTCCCCAAGATTCCTCAAAATAGTCACTTCAGACTCTTACCTATAACCACAATGCACAAAACTGGAAACACCAGGAACTCTGTGCAACTTGTCACAGGTAATGGCAAGGAAGACAAGAGCACTGTTCATACCCAGGCCCTCTCTCACTGATAATAACACTCTTTCACTGTGGTTTTTTTGCCATGAATCAGTTGCTCTAGGGACAATCCTATACATCTTAATGTTGGATCCCGGACTCCAGTCAGTCTGAATTGTGAAGAGCCCAGAAATTGCAGAGATGTGCATCTGAGGTTCTACTTCCAACCAAGAGAAAGAAGCCCCTTTCCATATCAAGATAAATATTTAGTGTGTCCATCCCCTTGTATTTAGGTATCGAACCATAAATCCAGGTTCAGTTTTTAATTTCAAAACCCATATCCCAAAGTGCAGGTATGTTCAAATCTGTTTTGTTCTGAGCCAATACCTATAGCAAATCCTTTCCTATATACACCAGTACACCTGCTGACATCCTCCCATAAAAGAAGGGTACACACAGGATGTGTCTACATGTGCATTTACGCTGGTTTAAATTTACTGCACAGTAAATTACTGTGCAGCAAACAGGAATATGCCAGCATCTACACACGCAAGCATTAAAGTGCATTAACGCTGTGTGTGGACTGACTTGGACGCCCAGCATTACTGTACAGTAAGGCGTCTACCTGTAGGTTATTGCACAGTAACTAATAGGGCATAAATTTGATACCTGTAAGTCGGCATAAATTGCTATATTTGCTGCACAGTACGGGAGTGCATATGTAGACACAAGCCCATACTGCACAGTAATTTTGGTTACCGCGCAGTAAATGCACACGGTGGATGCGCCTACTGACTATAGTTCTCAAACTTCTAGTATAACCTGGACCTCAGGACTTGCCTTTGACACATGTAAAATTCATCTATGGTCAGTGGACTTTATCAGCAGCTCCCTAACCTGCCAGGCAGTGGCAGAATGGGGAGAAGACTAGAGTGGATTACAGAAGTACTACCCAATTAGCCACAAGGGTTAGGGCAGGTCTCTGATCCAGAATATATGGGAATATTTGAGAGGGACAAGAGTAAAAACATTTAAGAGTGTAAGTGCCATACTGGGTCAGATCAATGGTCCGTCTAACCAGTATCCTGCCTCTGAGAGTGGCAGGGGTGGATACTTTAAGGGACATGGTTGTAAGGCATGGTAGGATCAAGCTTCCCTCAGCTTCCTCCCTCCATGCCCTCAGCAGCGAATAGAAGGAAGTGACTCAACTGGAAAAAGCAATGAGAGAGGATTTAGGAAAAAAGGAAAAGAGAAAGATGAGAAAGAAGTGTAAGGGGGAAGGGATCCCTTAGATGCTGTCCAGAGAAGGAATGGAAGGAGGGGAAGAACGGAGAGAGTAAGGCCTGACTCAGTGGGAGAGAACTGAGCAAGGAAGCAAGGCCTTCCTTGGCACACAACAACCCTCACCTGGTGTAGGAAAAAGGGAAATGCTAGGAAGAGGAGGAAGGACTTCACTCACCTCCCGGGCTGAGAGGGACTGGGGAATGCTCAGCAAGGAGGTGGTTAATAGACCGCACTTGGCTGCCTTACCAGGAATGGCAGTGACACCTGACTGGGAACTTGGGGAAGGAGTTGGCGGCTTATTAAAGCTGCCGGACCCCGGCTGAACCCCACGACTACACGCTAGGATTGCTGCTTGCCCCTTGATAACTCACAGCTGCTGATAAAGTCCACTGGTAATGGCTTTTTGCTAATGAGAAAAGTGCCACTGATTATGACAAATAGCCTTGGACCAACAGGCTAAGCTGCTACATAGGCTCCCAATTGTCAGTCTGGGTGATTTTTGCATTTCATTATTTCTTTCCTGACGTCCTGGCTCCTTCTATCCTTAACATACTCCCAGAGCCGTGTGTCACAATTTTAATAACACTTCTTTATCTCAATTTTTTCCCCCTCTCTCCATGGGAGCTGGAAACAAAAGGCTGTTACAGAAATAATGTTTAACCTCGCTTGTGTGCGCAGCAAAAGAAACCCCACAGCTATTGTTCAGGAATTAAAAAGGCATAAATAGGCACATAGAGCCAATTCAACCCTTAAAGACAGACTTTTTAAAATTCCTATTATTACTATTATTTTAAACCCTTTCATATACAGTTTCAAGGCTTGCCACCTTCCCATTCTCTTCTCCTATGACACAGGTATAACATGTATCCATGAAAAGAGAACTAAAACTCAGTGGACATGACACTGCTTCACTGTTTTGAATGGCTTCTAATAATAGCAATTATCATTTTACAAAGAGGTAGAGAAGCCCCTCAAAGATGCAGAGTGAATCTGGCTGTTGTCTTTGTAATTGGCTAAAAATTGTCTGGTGTCACTAAAACAACTGAGTGTCAGCGTCTGTTGTGTGGGTATAGCCAAGAGCAAAACCAGGCCCCACGAATACAATAGAAGAATGTGTCAAAAAGCTGGTTTTCGACATTTATTCTTTAAGGTTGTAAAACTACGGTGAATGCCAGAAGTTCATGAAGTTCTCACTTGACTGCATATAGTTAGGATTCAACAGAACAACTTCCTTCTCACAGGAACAGTGATACTATGTACGGTACCCAAAATGCAAAAAGGCAAATTCTGCCATAGGTTATAGACATGGACAGATCCAGACTTTACCAAAGGGGAATGCTGCCCCTCAGACAATGGAGGGACATGGGGGCATGGTGTGGCTGAAGGTTTTACATCAGTGGGCTCATTAGCAAGCACACAAAGTGGAGGCGACTTGCTTACCACCATAGATGCCCCTGTCTTCAGCTGAGGTGGGCATGAAGGGAGCCTCAGAGCCACTCCTGCCCTGCCACAGTTGGGGGCTATGGGTAGCAGCTGCATGGGATACCAGACTCAAGTGGGGACAGCAGTGGCATGCCATTTCTTCCTTCCAGTGCCTACTCCCTGCACAGCCATCGTTTCCCCAGTGTCCCCTGCTGGCTGAGAGCAGGACCAGGAAAAGGAAGCCAGCTCACTGCTGCCACTGTCCCTGCCTGAGCCCCATGCAGCCACACGTGGAGCAGGGCAGGAGCGGCTCTGGGCCTCCCTCTGAAGCCCCCTGGGTAAGCTGGGTACAATGATAGCAGAACAGGAGTGTAGCCACATCATTGCACCTGACTGGATCTATCCCAGCTAGAGAGACACAATTTCCAATCTGCTCTCAGTAGACCCTGGTGCATGCTGTCTTCCCAGTACTGGTTCAGCAGAGCATAATAACTACTCATGGTAATACTGTCCTGTAATGAGGAAAAGGAGCTAAAAGCATGACAGAAGGTTATCCTGGCATGGCAGTAGGGAGGGCATAGGGTGTACAAGTCACTATGTTGGTCTTACGATGCTACATGATCATGTCTAGGAAGATGATATTTTCAACCAGCTGAAATCTGGTTCACCATGAAGAGCCATCAGACAGCCCAGGCTGAAGCCTGCAGGTGAGCCAGGAAGCAGAGTGTGCTTCAACTTCCATCTGTCAAGTGGATCTGTGGCCACAGTGGCAAGGCTTGCCGCTCACACATCGGGCTCTTCTCTCACACCACTGCCAAGCACCATTGGCTGACTGACTTTGCCGCATTTCCTTTCATCTGTCAAGATGTTGGACAGCCACATAATAGTAATCTCCAAATGAATTCAAAGTCAGCAACTCACAAAATTGTTCACATGAGTTTAAAAGGACGGAACAGACAAAGAGGTAGGGGACAAAAAAGCATCATATTTATTTTATAGCTGGTAAATGAAGGCATAAAAGGATTTAAGTGACTTGCTCACAGTCACACAGGAAGTCTGTAGAAGAGCCAGAAACTGAGTCTTGCTCCATGGCCTAGCCCTGTACTGTATTTGTAAGGACTATTTATGTGCCAAAGGATACCATTTCTTTTTTGGTTTGTACATCACTTCAAAAAAATAAAATAACGTCTGGCTTTTGACTATTCCAGATGAACTAAACCAGTTATATTAGACTGAGCTGAGTTAGAAGGTGCATAACAACATGGTGACAGATGGCATGCAAAGGTAAAACAGGAGTGAATTTAAGGCTCCTTTTTCATGTAATGGCATATAATGATATAAAATCGGATAAAATGTTGTTGATTTTATCCTGTTTTCTTTGAATCTTTAGAAATAGGATATAGAAATTCAAGTCTGGTCTCCCTGATTTTCCAGAGCCCTCAAATGTGGATTGTAAGCTTTCCCATTATTGCGTGGCAGGAGCGATGGATCCTCAATTAAAAAATGTCCTCCAAGTATTTAAAAAAAAACTTGAGTTAGAAAACTGTTAACAGAAACAAATAAAAACACGGTGTTAGATGATTTGGATAAAAATAAAACTTCCCCTATCAACTAGTCAGGGTATGTTCATCTCATATGTCAAATATCCTCAAGCTCACCAGTTGTCCATAACTTGTCCAGGAAAAGTTTGAAGGATGAGAACAGTTTTGTAATGTTATGATAATAAGGAAAACAATGCTGTTTTCCGGAAAAAGAGACTCTTGAGTCTCCTCTCTAGGGTTCCAGGTCCTACCCAAAGCTCATTGAATGAGCTCAGTGAACAAATTTTAGTTCCCCCACCACCATTTTGAAATGCTGGACACAATACACAAAACACTGTGGGCGTTTTAATTAGACTGGCTCCCGAGTGCTGCTCTAATTAAAGTGCCTCCCCTCCAATCCCGGAGCACATGGTGCTCTCTATGTCCCTGCAGCAAATCAACACTGATCCCAACACCTGAGTATCCTTAACAATCTCTTAAAAGTCACACTGAACATTTTTGACAAGAGTAATGGTTAATGGGACTGTGCCCATACATAAAGATAAGCACCAGCATTTTTGCTAACTGTTAACAGACTATCACTCACAACATGTCCCTACCACTTATGTGGAAGTTTTAAAGAGCACTGCTAAGAAACATGCTTTGTCTACCTGCTCTGGTCCCTTAAGCATCAAAACCCAAAACAAGATAGCCAAGCCAATCTGCGAGTGCCCCGACCACTGCTCTCAAGCTCCCTTTTACTAGCAGCTTTACCACCTCCCCTCTAAGTCTGGCATACCCAAGAATAGTATCGCAAATCAAATCTTACTCCCACTGCTACCCACCCTATTGTCCCATGCTCATAACTTTCTGAAAATATTCTTCTAGCACTTAGGCTTCCATATATTGCTGTAAGCAACAGTTTTTTAAAAGCTTAAAGGTAATTTTTTCACCAATTTTGAACTATGCAAAAGTGACACTTTTGTGAAGTATATAACAGCTTCCTCCATTGTTGGTCCACAGAGACTACGGACACACCTCTGACGCTAGCCAGTGAACTCAGGGGCTCATCCTGTACCTCTCAAGTGAGCAGGAGTCTGGCCATTCACTTCAGAACTGGGGCCTTAATCTTTGAGCTCAGGTGGCAGAGGTCTGTCTCTTGGTGCTGAAGGCTCTGGGTTCTCACCTTTCTGATAGCTCTGTTGTTAAACAAGGAAGAAAATCACATTTTCCGCACAGTAAACTCAAAAATTGCTAACTCCTAGGGCCTGACCTAAAAGCCACCAAGTCAATGGGCTTTGGATCAGCCCTGTAAACCATAAGCGTAATCAAGGACCGCTTGCTCTTGGGCTGGTGCTGGGAGTATTTGCATGACAATGACAGCAACTGTTAAAATGAAACAAGCACATGCACATGCACACACATAATTTTTCAGAGCATTAACTCAACCTCAAAAGAGGGAGAAAATCGTGAACAACATCCTCTCCTCCGCTCCCCTGCAAACCCCAGGACATAGGATCTTTCCGGGACTTCTGTGGATTGTGTGCTAAATGAGAATCCAGACCTTGGCACCCAAGTACAAACTTTCTTTCTGAGGTTTATTTCATTTTGTGCAACTTACTCAATGAGTTACCCCATGATGTAGAATCTAGGTGACTTGAAGGAAAAAAACCCCTGTCGTTGCCATTCAGCTAACTGTCTGTCTTTCACTTCAAAGTGTTGTATTTTTTCATCTTTTCCTGAATGTCTGGAAAATGCCTAGTAAGTATGGGTGCTGCTGTAAACACTTATAACAGCAGCAGCAGAGGACCAGATTCTGCCAATTGTACTCATGTTGAGTTTCAATAAAGTCAATGAACCAATAAAATCTTGCGAAGTGGTAGAAATATCCAAGTATTAGACAGCCAGAAACAACATATATGTATTTGTTATATATATATATATATTTACATATATATAAAAGAGGAAGAAACCAAACCAATCCCTTGTCTAAAATGCCTTTCTTTTATATATATATATATATATATATATATATATATATATATATATATATATGCATGCTATTCACCAAGTAACAGTAACTACAGAAATCCCAATGCTTGATTTTCTTGCCTCTTGATCTTATACAAAAGATTGCATGTATATAAGGGAAGGCAGATTTTTATATATTTTTGGCATGCTGCGAGTTATTTATTCTGGCCTTTGTGGTGAAAGTCCTTTTGAAAATTCAGAGTTGGTTTGAAACCAGATGTGATAGAACTATGAGGGCATCGCTTTAAAGAAATATTTACATATTTAGCTCTATTGGCCATTTATACTATTATTTAAAGGGGTCACAGAAAAGGGCAGTGCTTATTAAAACAGAGCGCGAGAGCAAGAGTGAGAGAGAGAGAGAGAGGTAAGAAACTCATAATGGGATTTTTCATGTGGAACGATCATCTTATCTAATACGTCTGAAAATGTAATCCATTACTACTAATTACCATGCTGGCATTGAAATACAGGATCACACTTCCTCCAGGTCCAGATAGGGGCCAAATCTCTCTCTTCATTGTTCTTTGAATCCCACCTAGACTCCCTCCCGTTCTATTTTTCCAAGAAGAAATTCAGGCCTTCGGACATTAGTGAAGAAGGGCCCGGGGTCTCCCTATCGTCCTAAAGCAGAAGCTAAACAATATTAGCCAATCATTTTTGATAGATGAAGCATGGAAATTAGTTCCAGAGTTTAACTGATAACTGAAACCACACAGTTACATTCCATTATGGCAGCCTTAATTGATGAGCTCATTAAGCCCATTATTAGAGAAATTGATTTCAAATAGGCACTTAAAACTGGCTGGCAAAAGAAAAAGGTGAAGAGATACCGTACAATGCGAAGAAAGTAACTAAAATACATAATGAAGCAAGTAATTTTATAGGTTTGTTTAATGAAAGCCTCAAGAGCATATTAGTTGCTGTGTGGATTTTAAACACTCATTTTATGTACTAATAAAGCTCCTGTAGATCACATCCATTATGGGAGTTTTGAATGCCTCCAATCTTTAATGCAGCTCTGCTACTAATTAATTAATTAACCCCAGCTGAAGCAATCAATTAGTCATGCAGAATCGACACTTTAAAGGTCTACCAGGTATTGTTGGGTAGCAGCAAAGAACTGTGAAGGCAACTTCTTTTTTTTTTAATTATTATTGCTCTTATTATTTTGCTTCAGCATAACAAAAAACAAATGGGACTAAAATTTAAAAGCTACATAAGAGGCACAGTGGAAAGGGCAATTAACATTCTGACCTTAGATTATTTCAAAGGATAAAGCAAGAGAACTACATGGAGCATTTTAAAGAGGGTTTGAAATGACAGACACACAAGGCATTCAGTTAATTTTTGATGCATGCCATCTCAGACCAGGCATGCAGCTCGGCATGGGCTGCTGCAAGTTGTTGGTCAGTTGTATGAGAAAGTATGCAGTAAGTTGTATTAGGAGAATAATAAATTGCAAAAAGGGAAATCTTAGTTTATATGTTGTATCTTTGTGGGTAGGGAGAATGGGGGGGTGTGGTTATAAAAGCCTCTGAATTAACCCCATCAACACCATTTTGCGTGTTCCTTTTGTTTCCCCTGGTCTGTTAAGACGTGAAGCCTGTATCCAAAGGGCATCACATAGATGCCCCTTCATTAAACAAAGTACACCAGCCATGACCAATTAACCTCAGTTGTAACATGAGACTGCTTCCTGCTTGAACTTAAAAGGAGTCCCTCACGGTCCCCTCTCCAGCAGCAATTAGAGAAAAGCAAGAGAGATTTCTGGGTGGAGAGAGTTTTAGAAAGTCATTTTAAGCAATGGATGTGTTTGCTTTCTTCCTTATTTTTCTCCTGCTCCCCTCTCCCTTTCTATCTTCATTATAATTGCTTAGCTTGAACTTAACTGGTTGAGCTGTTTGCAGGCTGCCGTTGTGGAGCCAAGGATTGCACCTCAGTTAGTAGCATGAGTATGGCAGGGCCAGGGGGGCACCAGCCCCATGTGCTAATTTAAAGGGGGTATCAGCACAGCAACTCCTCAGGAGCCTATAAAGCAGCAGCACCATGGCAGCAGCAGTAGCTTGACCCCTCACGCTCCCCTGCTCTCTGGTGCATGATATGATGCCTTCTCCACTCAGTCCCCAGCTTTCACACACCTTAGGCCAGGGCGCCAAAATCCTTAGTTGTGCCTCTGGCCTTGGTGAAAGATATATCTGTGGTGCAGTGGTCGGCATAGCTGCCTTCCCAGGCAAGGCCCTGGTGAGATCTCATCTGAAACACCATATGCAATTCTGGGTGGTCACCCATGTTCAAGAAAAATTAATTCAAAAAGAACTAGAACAAATAAGGGCTGCTAGAAGAATGGGGTGTTTCTCTTATGGAGAAGAAACTTAAAAACACAACTTTGCTGCCAACAGACGCACCACTGAGAAACGTTCTGGCTACTCGTGCCCAAGCCCAGGTATTCTGCAGCATAGAGAGCTTGAAGGGGAGACGGTACGGATATGTCAGAACAGAATCAGGCTCACTTAGTCTAGCAAAAGGAAGGCTGAGAGTTGATATGATTCTCTGTGTAAATCCAGCAAAGAGGTAAACAGCCAACTGAAAGAGCTATTTAAGCAACGGGACAGTATTGGCCTATGAACAAAGGGGTAGGAATAAAATAATATTTAAATACTATTCAGGGTGTTCAAGAAGAGATTTAGGAGAGTCACTGGATTTCATCTGGTATGGATTACCAGTGCCTTTGATTTAAGCGTCAACTCTACCAGTGCTGAGTTCCTCACTCTCCCATTCAGTTCACTGGGAGCTGAGGATGCTCAACACTTTTCAGGAAGTGAAAAGAACCCTGCACCAGAATTAGGTCTTTATTGTATGTCATGTTTCTTCTTTTCAAATAGCAGTTGGTAGATGGTGGTAATCAGCCCTGTGCACAAGGTCAGAGGTGATCTACGGTTGCTGCCACAATTACAATTGTAATTGTGTGGCTACTCCTGGAGCAGCCTTTTATTGGCCCCCTTTCAAGTTGGCACCCAGGGAGGTTCAAGAGCTCCTGGTGCCAGTGATATACTGGCACGACACTTGCTACAGTACTGGTGGTAATGACAGTCTTCTTTGCTTACTTTGGATCAGTATTTCATCCTTTTTTCAATGGAAAGATTAGAGCGAGTGTGATGAAGTTTAGTTGCCTACACTTTAGAGATGCCTCCACTTTCTGAAATTCATTCAAGACAGATGATATTTTCTGGAAGAACATTTCTAAGAGACCAACAAAGAAGAACCAAGAAAACATATATGTACAGATGTGCAGATTGTTACGGCAAGAGCAGCTTCCAGGTGCTGAAACCAAACACATTTCCAACCCATCACATAGGAAACAGAAGAATCATACAGCAAAAAAGCTAGACTTGACAATATCAACTTATGCCATGCAAGTGTGACACTGCCGCTCCAAAATGCTCTCCATTTTTGTGTTTGGAATGTCCAATGAAAAATGTTGCCATTTGCTTCGCCAAAACTTTGCCTCTAAATTATTTTTACAAAGATAAATTTACATTTTGAATATCTTTAATGTTGGGATGTTACTGCCATGATGCTCTAGGACAGCGATTCCCAATGCGGTGCCCGCAGACACCATGGCACCCCCCTAAGGTTTATTCAGATGCCCGCACGCATTTTCACAATCAGTAAAAATCATTATTCCAACAAAAAATGCTGTCACTGCTAAGTGAACTCAGGCTGTACACAACGGCCGCCAAAATGAGACTAAGTCAGTCTGACACACGCAGCGATGGAGTGGCGCTTACTACTCCCTCCCCAGATTAAACTATGTGCATGCGCATATCCAGGATTCTAAAATCTAGACTTTAATACTCATATCGGCGCCTGCTGCTTTTTCTTTTAAATTTGACTGTGCCCTTGGGCACATAAACATTGGGAACCCCTGCTCTAGGAGATATGCAAAAGGCAAGAATTCTTATGGGTAGTATCTTTTATTGGACCCACTACATGGTTGGTATAGAAATGGGCAAGCTTTAAGGTGTCACAGTGAGGCCTTGGGGAAGGGAACTGTGGCCCCCGAAAGCTTGCTTATGTCTGTATCAACCATACCACTGGTCCAATGAAAGATAACATCAACAAGGATCCTTGCCTCTTTTCTGCAAAAGCCACTACTGATATTTAAAAAGGGGCCCTTTCCATTTGTAAAGTGTCCATATTTCTATGCTCCAACAAGAAACTGGGTCTAAGATGTATATACAATACCCCTTAAGATAAGACCTGAAAAAGAATGCATTGCATTCAGAACTTCGTCTAAATCCGTCCAGGCCTTATTAGACAGTTGGTCTAATAAAAAGGATGACACACAAAAATCCTTGCCTCTTGAATACTTTCTGAACCATTATGGCTACAATGTCATTCCACCTCTATGTAATGCTCTGAATATAGACGTGAAATATCAGGTAAAAAGAACGAAGTCCTGTTTGTGGGAAGAGGAAGTGAAAAGAAGACAAGAGTTACCATAATAAGGTTAAAGACTTGGTTAGGTTCATTATCTCTATGTCTTGCTGGTACCTTGGGGGAGCAGCACAAAAGAAGCTAGGATTGCAAATAAATTAGAGATAATAGAACATGAAAACACAGATGATGAGCAGGAAAAGGACTAATGGTAAGTCTTAAGAGTCAAGTTAAGGACCCTTTATAGAAGGTTGATATGGGCTCATTGACAGCCACGAATTCAGATTGAGATTCAGGGGTGTGAACCCAAAGAGATCAGAACTGATGGAAATATTCACCTGAACCCAATGACATGAAACTCCTGAGTACCTTCCAGATCTACAAACTTAAGATACTGTAGCCACAAGCTGCCAATAGCCGTCTATCTGTGTTGGAAGAGGTGATATATTGCTGTAAACACAGAAGACTCAAGCCAAGAGGCGGTGAGCCTGATTCTGATCTCTTAGGCTAAGTATAGACAGTCAAAAAGCCCAACGTGGGATCAATTCAATCTACACAGGTTTCTCTAAGCACAGTAGATTGAACTGATACCAAACATAACATGTTTAGTCTTCAGTTGGGAAAATCAGACAGAAGCCTGCACTGGACTTTGCCAAAAGGTAGAGGTCATTAAAGCACACCTCCCAGCTCTGATTGGCTGGCTAGAACATGCACCCAACTGCATGCCATCCCCTGCAGGTGGGGAAAATAGTCCCCTTCCCCAGCTAGCCCTGAGCAGAGCATCTGCCCATGTAGTAGGGAAGTCCGAGGTCCGAGGGGCATTTCCCCGAGCCATCCTAGGATCTCCACAAGCCCTGGTCTGCCCAGTTGTAGGGGAGTGGTGATTTCCCCTACATGCAGTTGGGCCAGCATATCACTGATGCACAGGGGGAGGAGAAGCTCCCTCACCCTGGCCTTGGTCCCCTCAGGGGTTTTCCTGCTCCCACCCAGCCAGGCAGGCTCTATAGAAAGATGGAGTGGGCCCTGCTGCCTGGCACAAGTCCTCAGGCCTGCCCGCTGCATCCTCCCAGCTGCCACTTGTGCCAGGCTCCAGCAGGATGTGCCAGGCAGCCCAAGGACCTTGCTCCAGAGGGCAGGGATGGGAGTGCTCCCTAAAAAGCAGAATCAGGCCCTGCCATCAGGCACAAGCCCCCAGGGCCACCTAGTGCATTGCCCAGAGCCAGGCACCAGTGGCAGCTGGCAGGACGCATAGTAGCAGGGCTGGGCTGTGCTCTGCTGCAGGGAGGTAGGGAGTGGAACTTGCCCCCCTCCCCGCACGACAGCCCCCTCAAGGCAGACCCCAGTGGAGGGCCCAGGGCTGGGACAGGGGTCCATTCCTGCCCCTCCCCACCGTGTTGCCTGACAGGTGGGGCTGGCAGGGCACCAGTGAGCCTCTAGCTGGGCCAGGCTGCACTGGGCTGGGCTGGGCTGGAGGCTTGCCAGGGTGTGGGAAGCCCCCTGCAATGGCCCTCCTCATGGCAGACCCCAGCAGGAGGGCCAGGGCCATGGAGGCATTTCCACCTGTCCCAGTTGCCCCCAGTACCTGACAAGTGGGGTGGGCAGAGGGCAGGGCTCCAGTGAACTCCAAACAGGGCCATGCTGACCGGGGGGAAGCCCCTCTGCTGCAGCCCCTCACCAGCAGACCCCAGCAGGGAGGGCCCAGGGCAGGGGTCCATTCCCCCCTGCCCACCCCCAGCACTGGGGTCTAGTTTCTGAAGAAAGCCTTGAAATTGGAGACACACACACTGACACCTCTCAGCATTAGCTAGTCTACCACATGCCTAGGGTCCGTGGGGCTGGGGTCCATGGTCTAGGAGATGGGAGGGGGTGGGGCAGGGTGGGGGAGGCCAGGCAGACCCTGTAGTACCTGCAGTCTCTGCTGGAGCTCTGGTCAGGGAGCAAGGGGGCGGGACCAACTCTGCTCTCTGGAGCAGACAGCCCAGCCCAAAGAGCATGCCGGGATGCTGGGGGAGTCTGGTTTAACTTGAACCAGGAAGGGGTCTGAAACAGATGTTACATAAACTGCTTTAACCCAGACCAATTAAGTCTGATACTACATTCAACCAGATTTATCTTAAACCAGTTTCGACCATTTTGAAACTGGTTTATGTGCACTGAACTTACATTCTGTTACAGGTTTAAACCAGTTTCTGATCACTTATACCGGTTTGTGTGTAATGTCTGTCCCAATCCAGGCTGCTTGCTCGCTTGCCGGAACTGAGCCCAGTCCTGGCTCCGTGAGTGCTGTGCTGGAGCCGTGAGCTGTGTTCCAGCATGCCTGCCCACAAAGGCTTAGGTCACCTAACCTGAGTCAGGAGGGGATCTGGGACAGAAGTTCCATAGTCTGCTTTAAACTAAATCAGTTAAGTCTGATACTAGATCCAACCAGGTTTATCTTAAACTGTTTTTGGCTATTTTGAAGTGGTTTACGTGCACTGAACTTCTTTTCTGAACCAGTTTCTGATCACTTATCCTGGTTTATGTGTAATTTCTGTCCCTAGCCTTAGGATTTATACCCAACTCTGATCTCTTATGAGTAACTGTGATAAGAATTACCTTTAAGAAACACCAAACAAAACAAGAACAGCAGTAGGTCCTGTCCTGTCAGCTCCTAGGACCAAACCTTGCTCTCAGCCACAAGTTGAATAACCACTACTTGAAATACCATGGGAGCATCTACATGCGACACTACTGCCCAGTGATTACTGCACATCTATTTAGTACTTGTATAAACAAGTACTAAATAAATACACTGTAACCTGAGTTCCTGCACAGTAGTGCTGACAAACGCCTTTTTTGTGAAGTTGCTTCTCAGTAGCCTAATACTACTGTGCAGTAGTGTCGCATCACGCTTTTTGTCATGCAGTGCTACTGTGCAGTAGTACTGGGCTACTGCGCAGTCAACGTCTCATGTAGACACACCCTGCATCTCCTCCGTTTAACAATTTATCTTCACCAGCTCTCCCACTTTCTGAAAACTGATCCACTTCTAATTCCTTACTTAACACATTGCAGAGAAGTAGAAGAAACTATTACAGCTTGAAAGGAGTGCTTTAAAGCCAAATAACATAACAGGGAGGGAATCACAGGCCACAGTCCTGCATTCACGTAATTACCCCTTATTACCCTCTTTGGGCAGGGAACAAGGAGATGTCTGAGCATCTCAAGAGAGTGATCCTATTTCTGTAATGGGGGCACTAATACCGCCCCCCCGAAAGGGTTATAGAATTGCTCCTATACTTTAGTTGGGTAACTCAGAGTTGGTCACGAGCTGCACTTCGGTCACCCACTAGGTGAAAGAGACTTCTGCCAAGATGATGTGTAAATATGTACGTTGCTGCTAAGTCTGTATGGCTCGTGTCAGTATGATCTCACAAGGAGCACCTATAGAAGTGCCTGGGAAGAAAATAAATAAATAAATCTTAGGATGGAGCTGGCATTCATCCATGAAGATTTAGAAACCTAATTTATAAACATTTGGTAAATATGAATTAATTCTGACATGGTGGATTCTGTGCTGAATTAAGTAATCAGACTTCCAGCCTATAATGCACTTGGACAATAGGTAAATTAGTCTTTCATTAAATAACCATGAAGGAAAATGCATAATCTGCAGCAATGCTCAGAGGAAAAATTATGCTTATTTAAAATAAAAACAGAATTGCTAGCAAATTTGTGGAAAGTCTTTTTTGGTGGGGGATGGTTTTTCGGGGTTTTTTAATTTTAAAAAAGGGGGGGGGAAACAGTGTTATGGCCTCTATCATGAGATTTCCAGCTGAGCATATTAACTAAAAACCTAGGGTTTAATTGAAAATGGAAGATGGACAAACTGTGACTCTCATTGCAGTCATTTGTCTCTGTACCGCTTGTTTGCAAACAGCAGGCAAAGAGTGCACACTTTTTACATCTGATTAATGCTAATGAAAGCTGTGATTAAAACATCCTTGGATTCTTCTGTCACAAAGCACAATTTCAAATTGTGAATTATCCTTCAAAACAGCACGACTGGTGCTGTCGGACATTAGCATAGCAGCAAACCTTATTTACACAAGCACAAATGTTGTGTAAATTGGCCTTTAAGTGGGTTTTAAGTGGCAATCACTTGGTAGGTGTTTTCAGAACTGCAAAATAAAAAAAATAGTTATAGTGCAATATTTTACAAATGAATACTTTTAATGGGCCTATTTTCAATTGAATTGACTATTAAAACAATGAAGGCAGAAAATGACAACAGTTATTTAATCTGGGACGCAGTATAAATACTGGAACATTTTTGAATTGTTCAGCATCTTGTAGCAGAAAGTATTTGTGAAAGTCAAGGCAATAGTTATTAATCCTGAGCTGCCTTTTTCTTTATACTGCATGCAGCCATACGTGCTGGGCAAATGTGCATCTGAAGAGAAGCTGGATTTCAAACTTGGTAGGTTTTTTTCATTAGTCATATAATATGGAATAGACTGGCTTATTAGACACTGTGCAGTGTGATCCTCTTTCCATCACCATCATCGGTAAAACAACAAAGTTTAGATGCATTTGTCTCAAATTTTGTTTCATCTGCATCTGGACTATCTGAGGACCCTGTCACCTTATCTATTTGTAAAATGCCAACCACACTGTTTCCACTCAATAAATATTTATTGTGCTGTTCATTAGGAAATAATGAACACCAAATTATTTTGCTTATTGGTTGCTATTTTTATGTGGTTGTGTTAGAAGTGTGCCCTAGAGAGGCCAGTCTAAATCCTAACCCCACTGAGCTAGGTGCTGTACAAATGTATCGTATGAGAAGGTCCTTGTCTTGAAAAGTGTACACCAAATACTCTATTATCCATATACTCAATACACATCTGCAAGTCTATTTTTATGTCATGCTCCTTACTGTGTTATGTAAACAGCAAATATTTATATACTAACATGCTTCTCCCTTATACAAAAGAGCCTATTTGACTTACACAGCAATAGTACTTTGCACGTGATTTTTAGCATTATGATTATT
This sequence comes from Crocodylus siamensis, assembly GCF_052110815.1. Classification (NCBI taxonomy): domain Eukaryota; kingdom Metazoa; phylum Chordata; order Crocodylia; family Crocodylidae; genus Crocodylus; species Crocodylus siamensis. Next base: position 15,878,001 of record NC_143396.1, on the reverse strand, counting down.
AAGTCATGTCCCATTTAGGTGCATATGTCCCTTGTGCTAGCAAGTTGCTCAAAGGCAAATTTCCACCTACCATACAAGGGCAAAAGTTGTCTCATTAACATAAGGGAAGGCTCCCAAGAGCCTCCCTTCGCTCAAAGAAATAACCACGCAGCACAATGGCTCCAGTGTAAATGTATCCCCTTTTCCCCACTGCCAGCAGCAAGAGAGAAGAACTGTCTGTTTAGTGCATAAAGAATGCAAAAATTTTATAAGCCATCATGGCCACACTCCAGTTATTCTGAAACGAAATGGCCCACAAATGACTGTGTGAAGCCTTAGCGAGGAAGGATGGTTTCGTGGCCTGGTACCTAGTCTAGGCCCTTGAAGATCTCCTTTCAATTCCCAGCGTTGCTTCAACTATCCTGTGTGATACTGGGAAAGTCACTAGGGCTATCACACTGCAATCCAGGGGTGTGATTACAACTCATGTAGAAACACTGAAGGTAGCCTTAGAGTAGCTGGCTGCATACCAAGAGCAGCTTAGACCTGTAACAAGGGTGGCATAACCTGCCTAGGACTCAAGATAAGAACTCAACAGATGAAGCTCACATCACCACAACTGTACTGCTATCAATACCCAAGTTCACCAGCAGCTTGAATATGCTGACACTAGCTGCAAGGCATTGATATGACTTAAGTCGCCATGGCCCTCAGTTCTCCATCTGTAAAATGGGGATAACGGTTTTACTTTGCATCAAGGGGGAGTTGTGAGACGAGACATACTGAAGATCATGAGGTGTGCACATACTGGGGACTGCACACATACCTAAGAGAAGCAGAACTCGCTGTAATTTAAAGCAGCCACATGAATTGTTCAAAGCTTTTCTGCAGGCTGGGAGGAACCAGTCAGGGATGTATTCTCTGGCATTTTGAAACCAAAGATGGTGGATGCCAGAGAGGGTATGACTAGGGATAGATCACTCCAGATATAACCTGTCTATATAGTCTCCCTCTAAAGCATCCACTCCTGTTGCTGTTGGAGATGGGATACTGGACTAGACAGACCATGGTCAGGCCAAGTATGGCACTTATATTCCCAAAAGCATAAGGGTGGGCTGCATCTCTTGAAATGACACTCAGAAATGATCAAGCTAAATAGGAAGGGAAAGGGCAGACTCCACCTTCTGAAGCCTGTAAGGCCCAACCAGGTTGAAATATTTTAGAAACCAGCTTGATGACATATTAAACTATGCCTGTCATTGCCCTTCCAGCTCATCTGATAGACACTAATGGCTCCAAGCAACACACCTGTTTAGCATGATTATTGTTTTCATTTTTTAAGTGTACTCCCTTGCTCAGTTAGTTACGCTCACCTTCATTATGCATATCTCTTTGGAAAATCACAGCCTTCAGACTGACATATGAGACACCTCAAGACAGCTGAAAAGCAGTTCATTATGTGAATACATCACATATACTGGTAACACAAATTGCAGTAACAATTCTTAATGCAACTAATAATGTGTTAAAAGTCTCTGCTGTTTTGTGGTTATCTGACTTGTTTAAGATACCAACCTGGGGTTTAATCACTTCTAAATTGGAAGTTTTAACAGATTTAGTCTTCATTAAAAATATATATATTCTTTGGTTATGCATTTTTTTCTGAGCCCCCCCTGCATTTATAAAGCAAAGTGAAAAGTGCTGTTGAATTACATTATTCAAAATGATCTCCTAACTGCACTGAATATAGATTGCAATGCACTTTCCTGGTCAATGACAGCTATGGGTGTTTATGTTATAGTGCCCAAAAGAAAAAAAAATGTGGAGTAGATTTTTCTCGATGTCCACATTGGCTAAAAGCTGTTGCCATTTGTTACATAGGCACAGGCAACAGAATAAATCTACCTCTAAGAGATAACCATTTCAACATCCTAGAGGACTCTTACCCATCTAGCTGTTAAAACACAGGCCTGTATGCTATCAGTCTATCATTTTCAAAAATTTTTGATCATAGCTCCTAGTATAGGGGTCAGCAACCCCCGGCATACCCATTAAAGCATGCAACACAAACACATTTTGCTTGGCATGTATGCCTCAGGGCAGACAGTGGGAAGCGAGCTCAGGCTGCGCTGCCATAACAAGGACTGGGCCCCTTGTAGCTCCCCCATTGTCTACCCAGAGGCGTGCACGCACCCACCCCTGGAAACAAGCCAGGCTGGGGCTCTGCAGACCGTGGTGCAGCTGTTCGCAGCCTCCCCACCACCTGCTGTAAAGCAGCCCAAGATGTATGGCAGGCGATTGGGGCCTGTCCAAAGCCCAGGCCAGCTACAGAAAGTGGCCAGGAGGTGCAAGTGAACCAGGGTCTGCAGGGCCTCAGCCCAGCTTGTTGTCAGCAGCAGGTGCACATGCACCTCTGGGTGGACAGCAGGGAAAGGGCCGGGGCTACAGTGCCAGGATAAAGGTCAGGGCCCTCACGACTCCCCTGCCATCTACCCCAGCACACCCACATACTTCTATCTCTTCCAAGTAGAGATTGTGGGTATCTTTGGCACTCTGCCCAAAAAAGTTTGCCAACTCCTGTTCTAGCATATTGTATCTAAGTCAAAGGTGTCAAACTCATTTTGAGGAACAAAATCTAGTTTAAATTGTGTTCTAAGGGTCAGAGTAGAGCCACATATCCTACCTCATTTAAAGCAGATCTTCCATGGATATCAAAGGAAGGTCTGCACAAACATCACAGAAAGGATATGGCCTTTATATAGCACCTATGTTTTCAGTTACTGGATGAGATTTTCAAAGTCACTTAAGTGACTTCGGAGCACAAAGGCAATCCATAAATTTGTCAAGTATTTTTTAAATCCCTACCCATTACCATTATGTATTATTCACTACTTTATTTAGTGCAGTTCTCTTTTTGGGGGTCTGGGGGCAGGGAATGGATTATCCTCTTTGAAGAGCTGTGTGACCATTTTCCATCTGGAGAAGAGTCATTGGAGGCAAAGCTTTACAGGGAGCAAATAAGGAAGGAGGAGAGGGGAGGGAAGCATTCCCAGACTGGGCCTTAGGTCAAAGCCATCAAGTTCTAGCCCAGTACGTGAAGCCAAGGATGTCACGACTCCCTCTAGCTGCCCATACTATGAGGAACTGCACCCAAGAATACGTGATGGAGAATGTTTTAGAAAGCATCACAGACAAAATGATATGCATCCAGATAAGCACAGCAACAGAGGCTGGCCAGAAGGAGAAATGTGCCAAAGGCTGCATGAGACAGCAGATTTGGGGATTTAACAAAAACCCTTTGGATGTCTGAAAAGCGCTGTGCCAATAAGTAGGTTGTGCTGACTCTTCTTCACCACCACCAATGTGCCTAGCATCACCACTGGATTCAAGAGATGACATCCCCCAATGAAGTAAGGAGTTGACACTTAATGACTCGTTCTTGCATGGGATCTGCAGAGACAACAAGCTGCTTCAAATGGACTTGGATCCTGTTTTCAAGGTTTTTTTTCCAATTAAAAGGACCACATAGCCTCCTTGGAAAAAAAAAAGAACACTTTTATTCTGCATAAACCTTAGGACAGCACAGGCTGAAAAATGACCTCAGATGGGTCACACCTAGCTTGAATGAGTTACTGATCCTAAGTAACCATGCTGCAGCTACCAGAAGACCCATTCTGAGGGTCCTTCTACACATGCAGGTAAGGGTGTGATGAGATCTAACGCACAATCCACACAACTGCGCCTCCTGCAATGCCACATGCGCAGAAGGCATGCTTGTGCAGATTGTGCATTATATCCCATTACATCTTATTGTCAGTGGCAGGGGGAGCCCAGTCCTGAGCTCCCCCCGCACCAGCAAGAAACATGCTTCTTCCTGACATCCAATACAGAGGCAAAAAACAAATCTGGGGTCTTCCACAAAGGTACCCTTTTCTAGTCAGAAGTCTGGCATGCAATTCTTTTCTGTAGATCAGGTATTATTGCATATGGGATAAAGAAAAATATATACACACAGCCATGCCATGTTGAAGTAGAAAGATGAAGTTCCCTCGAATGTTACCCATCTCCTACAACAGGGACCTCTCCAACACATCACATTACTGTAAGTCAAACCCAACAGGTATTAATCCTGCTCTTTTGTCACCTGGGACCTAAGCCTGACATGCTTCTTTGACATCTTCACCCTCCATCTCACCCTTAGGAGCACATTTCAGGGTAACCTTACATGCTTATCAAGCCTCATGGGTAAATTAAAAGGCAGGGTAAAGTAGATAATGGCCCAGAAAGACTACTCAAAAATCAATGGCTCAGCAGAGCCGCTCAGCCACTGGGAAGAGGATTCTCACTAGTCTCAGCCCATTTCCTAGCAACAAATGACCCTTGCTTGGTCTCCTTGTCAACAGTCATAACTGAGAAGCCAAGGAGCAAATAGGCCAGAAGATGGAACCATAGAAGTGTGCTGCGCAAACCGGGGCCAAGGCAGCTGGGTAGGGCAAAATGCATGACACTGTGCTGATGTCCAGGGTCTGTCTGCACTGTGCATAAGTAAAAGACTTCCACTTCCAAGTTTGTCTATCAAACACATTACACAAACATTACATTCCCTTAAAAAATAAAAAAATAAAAACTCAATGCCTGAGTTATAGACTCCTCAATGATAATAGTAATGGAAACATTTATATACACCTGTAATGGAATTGCTGCAGTAATCCTACACTGTTTATAGTACTGATATTTTAAATAATACAGTCTAGATATTTTCCGTTTCCCTTTTTCTCACACCGCTGTACACACTTTACATCCTTTCAGTGACAAACACTGAGAAAAGTGTGCCAATAAATTATTTCTTCATTGAATCCTTTTAGCGGAGAAAAAAACCTATGCATGCACACACCAGTTTGATACTGGATAGTTAATCAGTTGCATTATTATTACCACCCACCTCATCCTGTTAAAAAGCCAGATTTTTCTACCATTTGTGCTGCTTTTAATCCATAGGAAGTCAATTTTCCACTCATATATTAGTTTATTTTATATTTTCAAATTGATTCTACTATACATTGATTTCCTGTTGTGTGTATTGTATCCTGAGCTAGGATTATACGTTTAGTAGAAGTGGATATTCCTGCCACATAAAGGTTGCTTCAGCTCTATAGGACCCTTATCTTGAAAAGGGAGAGTCCAATTTTATTGAAACAGCTAAAATCCCACTTAATTGAATTTTTTTTTTCTAAGATGTACAAGCTTAGAGACTTTTGGTTTCCAATTCAACTTCAGCCTCGCGGTGTTTAAATTTCCAAACCTATAAAGACCTTTATGAAAAAGAACTTACAAATATTGTATTTCTGATATGGTGAATTACTGTAGAAGCTCAAGGTAAGAAGCAGTGAAATATCAATACTTTGTAGAACATCTTTTGATCATGCTGGCTTTTCATGGCCTGTTTAACACATTCCTATGGAAAAAGATCATGTTTGAACCTACATTTTACAATGTTAGAGCCTTGAAATGCAACAGAGGAGAATTAAAACCGTGCACTGGAACAGAAAGGAACATGCTACCTGACAACACCCAGTGCAAGGAGATGAGCCAACTCAAAGTCCCAGACTCAGGGTACAATCTTTGGCCCCAGTGACGTCAATGTGAGCTCTGCTGTTGAGTCAAGCCTTCACCTTCCACTTCTAATGCAATGTTGCCCAGGGGTGCATTACTTTTCGGATGATGTGCATTCTTAAGACAGCTCCACAATTCTTTGGAAAAAATATTCTAGACATTTATTAGTTTCCTGTGACCTACTAGGGCCACACGGTGGCATAGACACCAAGATGTTTGCTGCAGAGCTCATTAGGCAGCTGTGCAGTAAACATCTTACGTAGATGCACCCAGAGTGCAAAAGGGTCACAGAATCTAGCCCAAGTTTTCCAGTCTGCGTTTAGACTTATATAAAAGAGGGCACAGCCCAGATCCCGCTAATTGTATAACCAAGGGCTAGATAACTGCCTTGGAGGATAAAATGTAATCCTCCTTCATGCTGATGAACTATGGGACAAGAGGGCATCGAGACTCTTCCACCTCCCCAGTGCCCAAGCAACATGGCAGGATCATTCCATTGGGATTGAGAGAAAACCAGGAGAGAGGACCAGTTACAGAGGGTGTGATCTGTAGTTACCTTACTCCTGGCCTGACGTGCATAAAGCTGCAGTTAACAGTAAGTGCCAACAGTAGGACCACCATAGGAAGACCCTCAGCTCATCCATCTCAGCACCCTGTGGTCTGACCAGAGTCTTTCTGAAAAGGATTCATTGAGCAGTCTCTGTTCCCCTTTCCTGCAGAATCCCTACAGCCACTGGGTTTAGCACCTTAATTTTCCCTATAAATAACTACTTTACCTTTTGAAAAAAAAGGAGACAAGTACAGTACCCCAGAGATTTCTCATTTTCTTAGGGTAATTTTCTCATTTCCTTCTACGACCAGGTGACACATCACCTGAACAAGGGATAAGAGGTGGATAACACATATTTGGATTTCAGACAATCCTTTGACTTGGTCTCCAATGATGTCCTCATGGTAAAATTGGGGAACTGCAACCTCAGCAACGTGATGACCCAATGGCTGGGGAACTGGCTCCATGGTCAGACCCACTGAGTGACAATCAATAGAACCATGTCAACATGGCACACGGTGACCAGTGGCATCCCCCAGGGCTCAGTATTCAGACCAGTACTCTTTAATATATTCATAAATGATCTGGATTCAGGTGTCAGAAGTGGACTGGCTAAGTTCGCAGATGACACCAAATTATGGGGAAGCGCGGTCACACTAGAGGATAGGGTGGCAATTCAGGCCGACCCGGACAGGCTCGCAAGGTGGGCAGACCAAAACCTGATGACATTCAACACAGAGAAATACAAGGTGCTCCACCTGGGGAGAAAGAACCCACATCATACTTGTAGGCTCATCAGTGCTACACTCACTAGCATCACGACCGAAAGAGACTTGGGAGTCACGACTGACCACAAGATGAACATGAGCCACCAATGCAATGCCACAGCTGGCAAAGCAAATGAAACTCTGGCTTGCACCTACTGATGCATCTCAAGCAAGACCCAACAAGTCATCCTCCCACTTTACTCAGCCTTAATGAGGCTGCAGCTGGAGTACGGCATCCAATTCTGGGCTCCATGCTTTAGAAAAGATGCGGAGAAGCTTGACAGAGTCCAGAGGAGAGCCACACATATGATTAGAGGTCAAGAGAGCAGGCCTTATGAAGAGAGCCTGAGAGAGATGGGACTCTTCAGCCTGGAGAAGAGAAGTCTCAGGGTGGGGTTTGGTGGCAGCCCATAAATATATAAGGGGTGTGCATCAGGAACTGGGAAAATATCTGTTCACCAGGGCACCCCATGGGAAGACAAGGTCTAATGGTCACAAATTGCTGGAAGACCATTTTAGACTGGACCTAAAGAAAAAAACTTCATTACCGTACGAATTCCTAGAGTCTGGAATAGACTCCCCCCAGAAGTGGTGCAAGCACCTACTTTGGGCACCTTCAAGAAACTCCTAGGTGCTTATCTTCCTGGGGTGATCTGACCCCAGCTGACTTCCTGCCCCTTGGGGCGAGGGGCTGAACCCAACGATCTCGCAAGGTCCCTTGCAGCACTAATGTCTATGAAATCTATGAAATGTAGGAATTCTGCTCCCATGGGAGTCTATGGAAGTTTTGCCACAGATGACAAAAAGAAAAAAGCAGGGACATCTGTGATTAAACGTGGCATGGCATGCTCTGAGTACGGCATACTTCCGTTCAGTATACGGATTCCACTCAGCTGACTCGGCTGTTCTGGGAGGTCTGTCCATTTCCTGCCCCTCAGACACTTTATGCTTTCTTGCTTTACCACCAGCAGTCGGTCCTTCCTTCAGCTGGTTTCTCTGCTCCAGGCACATACTCTTGGCTCAACAGCCTCTCTCATTGTCAGCCATGTTTTGCCTTCTCCATTTTTTCCCTCTTCTGGTCTCTGCATCCAAATTCAAATCTTCCTCTTGCCTTCCCACTTCTCCATCTGCTTCTAAAATGTCTTCCTCTCTTCATCGTTACGTTCCCACTCATTTCAACCCTACTTCCTTGAATTATTCAAACAAAAATAAAGCCATCAGAAACCCATCCAGCTATTGGAGTAGCCTTGTGACCATCTAATTCCCTCCTCGCTCACAGTCCATTCTTTTAGTATTTATTTCCCTTGCATACACCTTTATTATTATTCGGATTGTGCACTCTGGACCAGGGACCATCATTTCTAACATGTGCAATGACCATCACCTTCCAGACACTCCCATGCTGTTAATTAGGAGTCACAGTGATAACACCGAGGGGTATATTTTATTTTCAGTGTGCCTTACATGTGGGTAGGGAAGATATCGGGACTTAATAGAAATTATTTTCTCTTTCCAGATGCATGTTTCTGCAGAAGCAGGATTTTTCTTAAATGAATTTGTACCTTCTCATATACATGAGGCTTCCCCTCACTCTCCCCTAAATGCCAGGCAAATAAAAAAAAAATTCCTAAATCTGCTGCAATGTAGAACGTCTCTTTTAAAAATGTCACAGTGTTCATTTTCAGCATTCCCTCCTGCATGGTTATCTTATTGCTCTTTACATTTGCTACCTTGTTAAGCCCCCATTGTGGTAAATAAAACATGAAGAGAAATAGAGAAAAATGTAAGGCGTTTATTTACTCTCATTTTTTGGATATATTTCTCTAGATGAATGCTTCTCCCTTTAATGAAACCCTTGACTGCTCCAGTGGTGAATGTGATTTAAGTACAGTGGAGACAGCTATGATTCACAAACCCTGTTCTACTCCAGCACTGACCGTTATCTGATGCCTCTTCATGCACAGTTGCCCAAATGACAGTTTAATGGCTCACTGTAAAGGCTAGTTATTTTGTATCTCTATCCAGCGAAAATGGCTAATGGTGATAAGGAAAGGAAAAAACAAAGCAATTGTTCAGATCTTCAGACTCATCCAAGCTACTTAGCACGTGCTGAGAGGCTTCAATTAATTATTTCTTCAGTCCAGTGAAGCACTCCAAAATGATTTTAAAACTCACCAGCTGCACTAAGAGTCTATGTTAACAGGGTGCATGAAACTGAAATTGCACATAAGCAGAACTAACAGATTTTTATTAGGGGATATGCCAGTTGTACCTAGATTTAGCCAAATAAACAACCTGAAAATATCTCAGCCTGATAAAAACTTCATGGGGAGGGGTATTGGGAGGAATGAAGAGAAAAGCGTCGGAGGAAAATGTGAGAAAATTGCTTGGGACATCTATTCCAGGAGACAAAGAGATTAGTGTCATCATTAGGATGTTCCCTCTGAATTGTGTTTGCGCGCTCATCTACATTTCTGCAGAATTAGAAATGAACAGAGAGCAACACATCTTAGGAGAGAATTAACATCTCTAAAAAGCCCCAGTTTAGCACATTATTTGAATGCACCTCATTTTAAGCACGTGAATAGTCCTCTGAAGACTCTTCTCTGTGCTGGCGCGGTGCTTTACACAATGGCGTCCCAATTGGAAATAGGGCCTTTGGGAACTGCCACCTTCTAAATAATGACTACTGCCACTGACGTCAAACAGGCTACTCATGTGCCTAATGTTAGACATGCTTGAAAGTACCTGGCTGAACCAGGGACTAAGTTAGAGGAAATCAACAACCATATTTGTAGTCAGGACCTGTTTCTGGCCTATGTCTAGGCAACCCACAGACTATGCGTGATAACATAAGTAAGTGTTCTCATGGGTTTAACTGAATCAGAAGGGTGTGAAAATGTTTAGCCAAATTTATAATGAATATTATTGACAATGAACTCTTTGGCAGGTATATACTGCATCACCTGTTACCACTAAAATAGACACTTTATGCCCCAAAGTGTCCAGCCTGAGTTTAAGTCTGACAAGAATCTCTCTCAAATAACAAGTACAAACAAATAAGATATCAACATTATATTCATGATGGTGTCAAGGTGCACTTAAGCTATCGTAAGTGTAATTTACCCCAGCTGGAAAAAGTCTAGGCTTCTGAATATCAGGGCTGACAATAAAGCTAAACATTCTCCCCTCTTATTCAGTACCAGACATGGGATGTGATGTTCCTCTGGGAGAAGAATTTGGTCAATAATTTTTTTTCTTCTGTTGCTTAAATATGTTGTTAAATTATAAAGAGCCAAAGTGACCAAGTAAAAAATGCATATCCATATGTCCTGGTATTCACTAGTTCATTTGCATATGCCACCTATACATGCATTTGTATATGCCACCTACACATTAAAATGCGAATTGTGCCAGCTTGGAAAAAATATCCATTTGCAGATGCAATTACCTGATGCAAGTTCAGGTATTTAACACACCTGTATTTCTGCGTGCTCACTCTTGACACACAAACCTTCACCTCCATTCTATAAAAATGTGCCCCTTCATATCATTTTCTAACTATACAAGAACGTACAAAATGCACACACTTTTATATTTCATCCCCATATACAGGTCAGACAAAAACATGTAAGCATTTTCTCTTTCACAAGTCCACCTCCTGTATCAGGGCTACTGGCAAATTGTCCTAAGCACTACAGCCATTTTTGAGTGGTAGAAAATTTTGGGATGTCCACGTTCCCATATTTGGCAGTTTGCGTGGCAACAGACAGGCCAATTTGTAAACATTTGCCTAAAATTAGCCATCTCAATCCATAGTCAACTATATGGCTGTTTGGAGAAGTCAGGTGCTAATGAAATAAACAGGGATCCTGGTTTTCTCTGATTAAAAAAAAAACACCTGGTTTTGGTTTTAAAAAAGGAAACCCAAATCCACATTTTTCCATGCTTTATATAGATATATATCTGTATGTGTGTGTGTGCATCTGTGTGTGTGTATACACACACAGATATATATATATATATGTATGTATGCTAGTGGTGTTTCATTTAAATCATGGAAAAATGTGGATTTGGGGTTACTTTCTTTAAACAAAAATTGGGGACTATTTTAAATCAGAGAAAACTAGGATCACTGGTAATAACCTACCTCAATATAAAACTCATAACCAGGGATCCTGGTTTTCCCTGATAAAAAAAATTGCAAATTCTCTGATTAAAAGCCCCAAACCTGTAGTTAAAATTAAATGCCGCTATAGATATAGGTATCAATTGAACACAATGTTTTATTGATATATTTACAATTTTAAAGCAATTTGGAAGCATACTAGTGCCTCAGTCACTATAATAAAATAATTCTAATACCTACACATTTAGGTATTTGATTTGGGGCTTTTAATCATGGAAAATCAGAGCTCCCCCTGCCCCCCTAGCTCACAGAATGCAAGTCCATGCCCCTCACTCCCAAGTCACAGCCCCCCAGCCCTGCTGGTGCACCTCACTCCCCAACCACAGCCCTCCAAGCCCTGCTGTTGCCACTTGCCACCCCATCCACAGCCCCCTGCCCCCCGCCCCTGCCAAAGGGGTTCCCCAGCTGCCAGATCTATGGGGCAGGGACCCCAATCTGCAGCCCCTTGCCCCCCACAGCAGGGCCCAAGCCCCGGCTGCCACACATGGGAGCTGCTGCGGCAGAGTAGAGCATGGAGCCTGGTTCCTCCCCTCCACTCCCCCCTGGCATGAGCAGCATGGCCAGAGCAGAGCCCATGGGGTGGTGGGTTCAGGCTGCCTGCTGTGGGCTTGGGTGGAGGGGCAGCTCTCCATCGCTGTGCGCACTCCTGGGGAGGCAGGGGGGACCTGTGCCCCCCAGATCTGTGTGCAGGGTGGGGGCAGGGGTGGGTTGCCCCCTGTGGGCTCAGGCTCCCCAACCTGCTGCCCTCCCCTGGGGCCTCTACAGCCCAGGGTAGGACCCGATGCAGCAGGACAGAGCAAAGGTGGGTGGGGAAGCTCCTTGCTGCTGCGAGCTCTGCACTGCCCTGGCAACACACCCCCTGCCCACCCCACAGCAGTGAAAGGCACAACCCTGCATCGCTGCTCCCACTGCTGCCAGGTGGGCAGGGGATACCTCGCCTGGGTGGCATGGGACTAGCAGTGGCAAGGAGCTTCCCTACCCAGCCCTGCCACACTGGGTCTCACCCGCTAGACTGCAGAGGCCCTGGGGGAAGGCAGCAGGGTGGGGAGCCCAAGCCCTCAGCAGGCAGCCTGCACCCACTCCCACCCCTGCCCCACACACAGATCTGAGGGGCACGGGCTCCCCATGTCTCCACAAGGAGTATGTGCAGCAGCAGGGAGCCATCCCAGCACACCCCCTGGATGAGCCGCCTGCAGCCCTGTCCCACTCCCCAATGGGGCCCTGCAGACATGCATTCTGGCCCCGGGCCCCAAGCCCCATGTACCACCCAACTGCCTCAGCCCTGGCCAACTTGCTCCCCTCCTATGGGTGCCTCAATCCCTCCTACCCCCTCCCCTGCCAGACTTACCTGCAGGAGCTTCTCTCCAGGCTGCCTGGTGGCCATGTGCATGTACATGCACATGGTGCCCCCTGCCTGACCACCCTCTCCCCACTCCCCACAGCCCCTTGCAGGCTGAAACACCGCCAGCCTGCAGAGAGCTCTTTGCAAAACTGCAAAATCGGCATGTTTCTCCATTAAAATGAAAAAACCATGTTTTCCTCAGGTAAAAGGGGAATTCTATGGGTTTTTTCCATTTTTCCATAGGAAATGGGAAACCCAGATCCCTGCTCATAACAACACCCAGATATGGAGTTGCATACCTAAATTTAAGCACTCAGATCTGAGAGTGGAGTCCAGCACAAGTTTTGCTTTCTAGCACTGAGAAGGCATATCACCGGGATCCAAGATAGCTTTTCTTTCTCAGCTGATAGAAGCAAATAAACACTGTTCATCTGTCATTTCCACTTCATGCAACAGTCTACCATGCTTCTTCTCCGTCTCTCTATACTACTATAGCGTAGTATGATACAGGCGTGATAACTCTGTCTTGTTACCTGTGAAGCAGGCAGCTATCAATGTCAATCGAACTGCCTATGCTACTGTTATCTCAGAAACACAAAACATGTATAATACTGCTGTGTATGCTAATGTGTGCGTAAGTATGTAGATGCTGGTCTGGATATGTCTGTGTCTACACAAAAACCTAATATATATAGCTGTTTTATTCCCCATATGTTTATTACTTGCTGTCTGTTACATGTATCACACAGAAAGTATACTCTTACTACTTTTCTTGATAATTTGCATATCATTTTTCAGGTTTAAAGATTAAACTCAATGAGAGATTTTCACATTCCCCAAAGCTACTGTCCTCTTGTACAAAGCTAGCCATTATGGTCAGTATGCAATATTAATTACCAGAAATTGCAGCTCTTGAATTAATGGGATAATTGATAATACCTGCATACAAAAATTTCCCATCAAGATGTTTTTGAGATTCAGTTAATTAGCCATGTGTCTGGGAGAGCAGGCATTACCCATTCACCTTAATACTCTTCAGTCAAGATTTTTCAGAGACCTCTGTTCTTTAGCTTTAAGGGATGATTAGTACAGGAAAAGCAAAGGAAGGAACAGTGTGAGCGGGGTTGTCACTAGGGAATAAGTAGCCCTTTGTCCTGTCATGAACTATCCTAACAAAACATTCAAATAGGATTTAATCACTCCAGTGGTCAGAATGCAGTGCTCTTAGGGTTAGATACCTCCATAAATCATGTATAGCTTGGAGATTAGGGTGACTTAAAATTGTTCACAGCTTATACTCCACCACATATAACAGACTGAAATGCAGAGCCTTTTACTGCAGCCACTCTGAATCCTAACTTTCAGTTTTGAAAACAGAGCAAACCACAGAAAAAGGGTCACGAGAGCTTGCCTTTTAAACACCCTGGCTACATTCCAGTCTTCTGGCACCCAAAAAGAGACCATTTGATTGCTGATCTGAAAACTCATTGTTGATTACTTGCTAGTCAAAACAAGAAAATTCCTGGTATATAGTACTTCATTTTGTTTCATGTATTGTTGCAATGCAAAGACAAATTTCCTGCCTAAAAACAGGCTTGAGCCAAAAATTTCTGACCAGAATATGGAGCTCACCAAATCAAACCAAGTCTCTTTATTCATATCAAAGGATTTCTTATAAACATAGCAGGTAGCTACAAAATGCTGTCACACTCACATCCTTCAACCGTGTTGAAAGGAATGGTATTTTATAGACTTTTAATCTATGGCTGCAACGGGACTGTTTGTGGTGGACTTTATCATGCGGACACTAATTTCCTGGGAACTGGATTTTGACCACCACATTTGCTTTGATAGGCCACTTATATCATGATAACAATGTCTGCAATGTCATGCAAGCTAAGGATTTTTTTCCAAAAGCTGAATCACTCCACTTTTTTTGTAAGATATCCAAGCTCATCTTAAAGACCCTAAACCATAGTGAGCCCCTGGTATAGTTATTCCAACATTTGATCACACTAATTGTTAGGCAGTTGCATTTTATTTCAATGCTAAATTTCTCAAACTTCAATTGCTAGCCAGTGCAGCCTGTTATATCCTTGTCAGCAAGGATTAGAAGTCCTCCCACTCTTATCAAATACCTTCTCCATAAGTAAATACCTATACCCAGCGATCAAGTCATCCCTCAATCTTCTCTTCCATATGTTTAGAGGAGCACCTTACATCATAAATTTACTAAGCCTACATAGTAAGCCTGACATGGTAATGCTAGTTTTCCAACTCTAGCACATTAGCGATGTGCCAGGGGAGCACGGGGTGGGGGAGGGACACTCACCCCACCATATTTAATGTTCGTTGATAAACATTGATGAACACTGAAATTTATACAAAGGGAGGAAGGGAAGTAAAGGAGGGGAAAATCCAGGCCAAAGGCAGGGGGTGCCATGCAGTGCACGTAGGGTGGTGGGAGCAGCTCCAGCAGCTGCACCTTCCATTACATGTCAGGCAGGACACAGGAGCTGCTTCTGCAGTCTATGTGATGGGGCTGGGGGGAAGCTGGAGGACCAGGGCTTGGGAACCATCCCTGCACCATCAGGACTGCAGGCCAAGCTCTAACGAACCCAAACTAGCCCTGCACCATCAGGTGGACCCCCAGTGGCACAGGGGAGGTCCAGGCAAGCCAGAGCTTGGTGCACAGCTCCAATGGTGTGGGACCAATCTAGGCATGCCAGAGCCTGATGCAAGGCCCCAATGGCGCAGGGCCAGTACAGGCATGTCAGAGGTTGGCTTGCAGCCCTGATGGTACATGGACAGTCCAGGCCATCAGGGGCCAAGCTCTGGCAAATCCAGAGCAGCCCTGCACCATCAGGCCAGGGGCCAAGCTCCAAAAAACCTGGACCAGCCCCTGTGCCATCGGGACAGCGGCCGAAGTCCAGCAGTGCACAAGGAGCGGGCACATGCTGCGAAAGCCACAGGGTCCCCTGCCACCCATAGCCATTGAGGCACATGTGTCCCTCATGCACACACGACCTACCCCACACACACCCACCTACCCCCCACAGCCACATAACCACTCGCAGTACACACACCCTTCCTCATACTCACACCCCAACCCACACACCCACTCCCCGCCCATGTATTAAGATAACTTTCTTGTTAAGATATTTAATGCATGTATGAATCATGCAATCACAGTTTTCTACATGTGTAGCTCTTTTAGAATAATTTCCATCTGCGATTACATAGACACGTGACACTAAAAGTAGCTCTAGTATAGAAATCAAAACTCCTTTGTCTCTTGAGTAGCTACCCTGAAACCCGCTGCATATCACCAGAGCCTCTACATTGTGCCCCCCACCTCCCGCCATCAACAGTCACCAGTCAGCTATGCCCCAGCATCCTTTTTGTGACTCTCTTCTGGACTCATTGTCCCTTCTTGAAGTGGATTCTCAAGGCACCTGAGCCTCAACAACAGAATTCCAGGGGTCAATGATATGGACTTAGAGATGACTAAGATTCATGTCACTAGCACTACAAAACTCATATTAAACCTGTAATTCCCAGTCAGAATGTGTTTCTGTAAAAACTTAATAGAAATTTATTTAATTCCTGATTAATGGACAGACAGACAGAAATAATAAAAACTAGCAGCCTAGCCAGAAAGAAAATAATCAATGCTAGAAACACAGTATATTCTAAATGATTATAAATTATAGAAAGGTTTGACATTTAAAAAGACAAAAAAACAAAACAGAATACAAGTCTACTTGTCTCTTCTCATGTGTTAATACTCTCAAGTATAAGTAAGAATAGTATTGCTCAAAGTTGCAGTTCTTTTGCAAGTTGTACACTCAAGAATTGCAAGACTGAACCTTCGTGATGCATTTAAACTGCTCTTTCATATGACTACTGCTTTGAAACTATGTTTTTCAAAACTTATAAAAATAACCTTATTTTCTGACGTAATATTTTTGCAGAATATCTGAAGGTCCCATTTGCAAATGCTGTCTTCTAATTTGGGATACCCAATTGCATCCACAGCTGTTTGCATGAAGACTTGCTACGTTTGGAAAGATTTGTTCCAAGTAACTCATTTGCCTATCTGAAGTACAAACATAGTAACTATGTATGCAAATGACTGGTTGTTCAAAATAATAATATGTCAAAATTAAGTACAAGGTTTTACTTGCCCATAATATTGACCCCCGATATTTTTTATCCTAAAAAATGCTCAGACTCAGGAACAATGGTATAAAGTGATGTAATCCATGAGCTTCAATGGAGGTACATCTGCTTATAGTAGATGAATATATAGTCTACATATTCTACAAAAAAAAAATAGCCCCACTTAAATTCAAAGCCACTTCTGACCTAGAAACCTTTTAAGCTTTCCTGTTATGCTGCACTGCTCCTCAGTCTTCTCTCATTTGTACCCATTTTAGACCGGTTTATAGTTGCAGTGAAATTATTCTTCATTATGTCAGTTTAACATATAGGAAAATTAGGCCCACAGCATTTATTAAAGTATCACTGGCATCTATATGTGCTACGTTAACAGGAAGAATCTGTGACAGGATAACATACCAGGGGCAGAAACATGCATCAGGACTGATTATTTTCATATTCTTTTACATCATTATTCCATTAATTTCAGCTGAATTGTTCCTTACGTGCAAGAGTGGAAGTGGAAAGAGTGAACCCAGAATATTCTAGTGATTTTCCACAATATAATTCTCACTAATTGTGTTCTTTGTTCGTTATACTTGAATTTACAGTGAGCACAAAAATAACTTAGAGCACAGATGGCCACATCCTTAGCAGGTGATAATTTGCACAGCTTTGTTGACTGCATTTTGCATCAATATATTCAAGTGCCGAAGGTTTACAAACTGTGTTTAATAGTAATGATACTTCTTTAACAAAAACAAAATTAAAGAAATACTAATATTTCCCCTAAATCTTCATTTCGCAGCATCAAAATTGAGTTCTGTTTTCTTTTCAATAACAAAAAGCCTGGGTATACTGTATTGTACACTTCTGTTCATATTATGAATTACATGTCACATACTGCAAGGCTATACCTGCAACTGAAAGAGTGAAGGCTGATAAAATCTACTCCAGGTTTTTCAATGTCAGGACACTTATCAGTCTGCAAAATGCAAGAGTAAGATTTAGAGGTTATAAAAAACTTAATGGTGGATAAATATAGCCCAAGCTAGTTCAAAGGTCCATGAGGATAATAGTACTACCATGATAATGGTGTTGTGCCCAGTTCTGGCACTTGATATGTACTGATCTCACATAGCCTATATGTTAATGAATTAGGACCTAGACAGAGGTGCCTTCAAATCAGGGACTACTATGCCTAACTTTTAGGCATCTGATCCCTGCAGTAAATTCAAATGTCCAAATTTAGGCACATCTAAGGGGCGATTCATAAAACCAGCAAGCAGACTGGGGAGCTGGTTGAGATAACCAATAGGAACATCTACATGAGACACTACTGTGCAGTTGCATCTGAAAGAAAACAGGTGAGGACACTATGTGCAGTAACACCGGTTACTGCGCAGTCATTTAGTACTTGGTTATGCAAATACTAAATGACAGTGCAGCAACGACTGAGAACAGGTGTGCCTGAACTTCTATCCCTTTTCTGGGGCTTAGTGAGCGAGTCAAGGCTCCCTGCAGACCTCCCCGTCTCCTTAGGATCAAGAGCCCAGAGACTCGTTTGAACGTAGACACTTTTAAAGAAAGAAGGAAGATCACTTTTTGCTTTCAAGACAGGGTGATGTTGATGCTGTCCTGTCTACCTTATTATGCCATATCTTAGCAGTCAGAACACTTGGCCAGGAAATGGCAGATAAAAAGGCAGAAAATCCATCTCTTCCGGGAGAGTGTCCCAACTCTGTCACTCGACAACAGTCACACTCTTGCTCATTTCCCTTCTGGTCTCCTGAATCATGCATTCCTTTCCACGCGATGGCTTAGCTTCAATAAGATGGGTGGAGGATAACTACCTGCTTAGCCCAGCATACAGTCTGGTAGTTATGGGATTGTTCTGGGAGTGGGAGCAATGAGTATGAACCACAGGGTGAGGCCCGGATGTCTCACTTCCTGAGCGAATACTCCATGACCTTTGTTAGATCAAAGATCAGCAGGGGTACCAACACCACCTCCTACTGCATTTTAAAAACCAAGCAGCTGCAGCTGGGTCATGCGAGAGGCCCGATCCTGCCAGTGTGCGTTAGGCTCACTGGACCGAGTCCCTTAGAGGCCCCAGACCTCCTTCTACCTAGACTTGGGTGGGAGCCAAAGATTCAGGTACTCAGGTCGAGGCAGTTCTGAGCACATGCAGAGGCAGAAAGGCAAAAGCTCAGACAACCTTGAAGAGGGGACAGTATTAGGGGTAGGCTTCCACTGGGCAGGGTTTTTTTTAATAGTTTTGTTGCCTAAAGTCAGTCACTGCCATGCTTTAGGCACCTAAGTCCTTCTATGGATCTTGCCATACCTACAAGTAGCTTCAATCATATGTGTTTGCTTGTGAAGGTTTAGGACCTTGTTTTTACAACCCATGGATGGGGTCCATTTTACAGAGGGGGAAAACGGAGGCTTAAACAAGTAAAGGCTGACTGTATTACCCCAGATTACATTATCCCTTCACCTGACTCAGTGCCTTACTTAAGGAGTGAAGCATCCAACAGATAAGCCATTGTCTTGTGACATTTTTTGAGAACATAGTGCTCTGTAGAAAGAGGGAGGGGGTATAACGCCATTGCATTCAATTTGGAAATGCTCCTAATGCATAACCAAAAGGTACATTTTTGGCACCTGAACCTGACCCTTCTTGCTATCTGAGAGTTTTGGCAGAGTTGTGTTCTGTTAGAGTGCATACCTCAAGCTACATTTCACTCTTGGTTATCCTTTAGAGACAGTAGGATTCAATACCTGCAAAGAAGTGTGGCCTGAAATCATTAGGAAGCCCCTCTCTGAAGTCTGCTAATATCTGCAGTAGACAAAAAGAAAAGCCATTTGTCTCAAATAGGCAGCTGAAAGTCTCAAATGGCTTTGTTCATTACTAGGAACGAAGCTCGCAATAAAAACACGAGCTTCGTTCTAACCCCTCTCCCCCATGACCCTAGGTTGAGCAGTGGGTCTCAACCTTTCCACACTTAGGGCACCCCTCCATATCTTTCTGAACTGAGTGGCAACCCATTTCAAAAACGAACTTATTAATTACAGTGCTTACCTCTTTGCAGAGGGGGTGGGCAGCGGGGGTGAGGGCATGCCAGGCAAGCATGAGCCTGAGCCTGTTTTAACTTCTAATATCCTCGCATCTGGCTTATCATACCTGGAGGTGCCCTTCAAAGGATCTCATGGTACCCCACGGTGCCCCATCACCCTGGCTGAGAATCACTGCCCTACAGCCTAGGGCCTGCACAAACCAAGGGGGAGGGGAAGGAAGTTAATATCACCACAAAAATAAAAACCACAAAAACACTAAGCAGAGTTCAGCTCCTGAAAAGGAAGAAGTGCCAGAGAGTCTATGAGATCCAGGCGGGACCTGTTATTACTGTTGCGTTTCATGGAAACTGCTCACATACCATGGTTGTAGGTGCATGCATAAAACCCTAAGACAGATGAAGACCAATACATTACACCCTCAACTGATGGAAACCCACATCACTCAACTGGACGATGCTCATTTACTCTAGGTGAGGATCTGGCCCAGAAAGTCCTGAATCTTTCACACACAGAAAGATGAGTGTTGCAGCTGAAAACATGGCACTTTATCCAGCTCCGCAGGGGCGTAAGGATCTCATATTCCTCCTCCACCACAAGACTGTGTTTCTTTTCATTAACACGAACAGAACATGCATATGGCTACCACACGAGAAGGATCAATAATATTTGTTAGCCTAAGTCTTTTGAGGGATCTTACCTAAATAAAGGAAACATTATGCTGTCTTTCCATCTGGATTCTTTAGAATATCTGACATTAAAAATCCCCCCCCACTCCATGCTGCTCTGTGTATCTGTTTGAGCAGGTAGAATATATACACTCTACCAGGCAATTCACATAGCCATTTTAATAGCAGAATGTAATTCCTCAGCACTCGAAAAATGAAAGTGAAAGGTCTATGAATTATTACAAACCCACTCAATCTCTTCTGGCCATGCAGCAGTGCCCTGAACTGTAAAGGCTTTTTTTCTTGTGTTTAAGTTACCATGGAAGATGAAATAGTCACACAGATGTACTGGCCAGTAGAAACTGTTATTGCTAGCTGTGTACCATCTATAAATACTTTTTTTTCTGATTTATAACCTATCTCTGCTTTATAAATGGAAAGAAAAAAAAAAGAACCCAGAATTTATATTTTTTGACACAACTTTTTCAGGTGAAAAGTTTGCTTTTTCCAAAATAATATTTTTGGCTCTTAAACCTATTTTGTGAAAACATATCAGATTATTCGCTAGGCGGCTGTTTGGAAACAAAACTCATTTCTGTTACAGTGAAGTTGTTTTCTACTACATGAGTATCTCCCAGCCCATCTTGGCTCTGGACCATATTGTTTTGTGGCTTGTTATCTCACTGTCTTTCTCAAGGATTACTGTAAGGCTGGGAGTGTAAACTAAATGCCGACTGAATTTCTTTCCTAAAGTCTATTTTCTGACTCTCTGAAGCACCTCCTCCACAAGCAGAAAAGTTTCTCTTTCAGTGGGTAGGGTTTTTTTTTATGTTAGAACAAAGAATATTGCACATGTGAACTTCAAAAGAAAAGAGCTGGGCAGGAGATGAAAGTGCATGGGTAGGGTCCTGCATGGAGACACTGGAGACCTAGGTGCAATCCTGGCTCAGACATGGACTTCCTGCAAGGTGTTAGGTTAATCATTTAACTTGTCTTCTGCCTCCACTCCCTGTATGTGAAATGGGGGCAGTGAAGATAAAAAAAATATTCAAAAAAAATAAACAGTCCCATGAGAAATATTCATGGTTGTGAGGCGCTTGGATTCAGATTCAATGGTGAAAAGAGAGAAAAAGATACAGCCATCGAGTCACTCAGGTGGTCACTGAAGCAAAGTTTGCATGCGAATCAGCATGGTGTCTGCACCTGCTCAGATACCTCTACTCTGAAACTTTCCATTTCCACTTGTGAGCTTGAAGTGCATTGGGCAGAGAGAAGGATGAAAGCCTACAGGTCTAGAGTTTTTCCTATGCCCATTATCCACTCAGGACGCAGAGACTGGGCAGAATGGGGCCCACTGCTGCTTCCAGATCCTTGGGCCAGCCCTTTTCTGGGGTCCTTGTCTACTATGTTCTATACAGCAGCTTCTGTGAGGCACTGTCATATATGTTTCTGGCTATGGTCCTTATTGAAACATTCCCCAGTAGCAAATAGCTAAGCAACAGCAATCTGGCCACCTTCCCTCTTGCTCCAATTCCATGGGTTGTACACAGGTAGGAGATGCCATACAAACTGGCCATACTTCCTTCATATAAGAAGGGAGAATCCATTCTGGTTGGTTGGTGGATAGATCAAGGCAGGAGATTCAGAGCACAGAAGGGAACCTGAGTCACTAACACTCGGCGTTGGTCGTGTGACTAGGCTTTACACTTAGCTTCCATTAAGGGTAAGTAGGGTTGCCAACCCTCCCGGACTGGCTGGGCATCTGCTGGAATCAGCATCCATCTCCCGGCGACTACTGAAAGCAATCCAAGAGACTGATATCATGAACGGGTTAAACAGCACAATTAATGACATTACATCATGTTGGGGAAAAGAAAAGTCTCCCAGAATAGCTTCAGTGAGAGTTGGCAACCCTAAGCACTACACTAGCCTTGGACCACAACAGTCTTAAGCACTGAGACACACAGGAGTTCACAGGACAGCAAGCTACTCTTCCTTCATCTTCTATTCATTTCTGTCTATCGAAAGTGGATATTTACCATCCTGCGAAGCTCATGCAATTCAAAAGAAACTGAGACTTCCCTAAAACAGCATGGTTTAAATCACAGACGTTCCATGGATAAAATAACTCAAGCCATCAGATGCCATTCAAGTTTATCCATATCGGCTAAGCTATAAATAGATGCCAGTCTCAAGGAGGTCTACCCTTATTTCACCAGGCATTGGTTCCCAGTCAAACTTTGCAATGAAGCATGTGCTTAACATTTTCACCTTGTTTGATTAAAGTATTTGCATTATAACTTATTTAGGGTTAAAAAAGTATTAGGAACTTAACACTCCACATTGGTTTTGGTCTGTGAATTTTTGAATCATCTAGAGAATATGAGCTCCTTGATGAAAAGTACTATTTTGTGTTATGAACCAGAAAATAATGGCCTATCAGACTATAGAAAGTGGTCTAAAGCATCTATCTTTAATCTTCTTGTGTAAGTGTTCTAGACACTGTAATTTCCAATAACAATAATGGAATAAATACCTCATTAACCCCTTTAAAGCTTCCAACACCATGACAATATCTAAATGAACTGTCAGTGGAACAGGCATTGTTCAGTAAGACAGTAGACCAGAAAGTTAATATTGAGCTATATCCTCAATGAGGAAACTGAAATGTATTCTCATTCTCAACAACCTGATGGCTTATATATTGTCAGTAAAGTATAAGGAGAAATCCAAAGCAAACAGCCTTATGGGTTCATAAATCATTTCACCTTTGAAATCAGCTTTGAAACGAGATAAAACAGCACTTACTAAATTTTGGAAGGGAATGTTTGTTTAGACAGAGTTTAAGTCACAGAAGAGCCACTGCTTGAACTTCATATTTATGCATTTCTGATCCATAAACCTATTGATATTGCACTATTCTTGTCATAAATTAATACTCTGACAGGCTAATACCCATTGCTGTGCTGAATGTCATGGATATTTATTGAATGGGAAGTAAAAGTGTAATATCTAGTTTGAACAGAATATTCACATAACAATAAAAAGTATAGATTTGGCTTTAGGGAACAATTCACAGAGCTTGAATGCATCAAAAAGGAAAGTAGTCAACTTGTTCAAAAATATGAAGAATTTAATTATTAAACACGTTTATATGGTGGAAGTGTCTAGATCAAAACCAAAGCCCGTGGGTGAAAAAATGAGCATGCTTTTATTCAGGACAGTGGACATCCTATTGACTTAAACAACATGATAATCACCACTGCAGTAAATGCACCACAAGAGAGAAAGAGAATAGAGGAGAATGGAGAAAAGAAAAAGAACCGTTCCTTGTTTTTGAATCCAGACAAACACCTCACTCATAGGAATGTATCATTCAATCCATTAGCAAATCCTATAGTTCCCCTTTCTCTGGAACTAGTTCAATTCCTTTGGGGTGATATTGCTTTAGCTGGAGATGAATTTGTCCTTTGAACTGCAAGATGTCAAGGTTTAGTTCAAACAATGATGACGCTCAGGTAGGTGCATACAGATGGAGTGGGCAGAGTATCAAAAATGAATTACGCCACCCGAATGTAAGGGAATGATGCTTCCCCGTGCACCAACACCAAGCATGCATTCCTTGAATGAAATACCAAGTGACTGAAAATATTTAGGCAAAGGTTTTCAAGCCTACCTAGAAGAGGACACGCAATTCACAATTAAGACCATGTGAAATGGACCCACAAAAGTCTACTGGGCTTTGCAAATTCAGCTTTGTAAGCCCCTGAGTGATTTTTCATGTTGAAGTTGTGCACAAGGGTGCGATTTTAAAAACTATCCAAAAGCACAAATGCAGAAGCATCCTGGAAGGGCTGCCCTTGAGACCTTGGCACTTGAGAGAGCTCACTTGGGCAATGAGCTCACCAACTTTAGCAGCACAGGAAAAGCGGGGTGAAAAGCTCACTGCATGAAAGGAGCTGTGATCACACCTCCTGAACCACCCCCAACTCCCTAAGCAACTTAAGATCACAAATCTGACTGAAAACCAATACGCCTGTATTTGGACAGTATCCAACCTTAAAAATCAATCGATTAGAAGAAAACTAGCATTCAACTCTTTCTGAAAATCAGGTTATCAGACAAAAGCAGACTCATAAGCCTCTGTGGACCAGCCACTCGAAAAGAGCTGTAGAGCACAGTCTGAACCATAATGGGTTACAACTGACCAGGGTTTGCATGGGATTGCACATCCCTGGCAGATGTTCTGGAAAGCCTATGTCCCAAACCTCATATACAGTATAGTTTCTAATCAATCCTTAATGAGGGTGTGATACTTTCTTCCTTCTATAGTCAACCAGCAACCTTGGGTTGGAGTATAGGATTGCAATCCTGCTTCTCTTCTTCCCTTTTGTGCCACATGGACTATGGCTAGGGACATTAGTACAGCATCATCTTTGTGCCCAGGGCAGTACAGGTGCTGTCAGCCATTATTGTTAGACTAGTTTTGAGAGGGGGCAGTTTCCATCCTGGCCCTGAATATTTAATTTGCTGTATTTTTCAAAACCTTTTATGTATTACACATTAATTTCCACTGCTTTGCCATCATCACTAAGGCAATTGGTCACTCAGCTGGGCTTATTTTTGCGCTTAGATAGAAGCACAGCAGCACGCAAAGTTTATATTTCATGCTCTCTTTCATTGCTTGCCTAGAACAGACTTCCCTGGCTGTTAAAACATGGGACCTGATTCTTATTCTGATGTGACTCCAATGAAATCAACTGAAGCTCCTAAATGTTCAGCACATTTAAAGATCAAGCCATGTGTACAGAGCCCTAAAGAGGCAAGTGCAGACCCTCACTTTAGGGATGTTATTTTTAAATCTTGGCTCAACAAGGCTGTTACAAGGGCTAGCTTGCCTACACTGGGTGCACTGTGTTTGGCTCCATGAAGCCGGGTAACACGCTACACACGACGTGTAAACTTTAGTTCTTAATTGAATAAGCTGTAACATCAGTACCGAAAAATAATGCAATTTACATCCCATCACAGCAATATCTTGACAATCAAGAAGCCTTTTTTTTGGGTGTAGAATTTCTCTTTTTAAGTCCCTACCAGACATTTCAAGTTGATTTTTTGCAGAGCCAATGTGAGAAGTGATGCCATCACTTTCAGATGAATGAAAAGCTTCATGAAAGGATTCAGTCCAAGGCAGCTTGTTTTCTGCTGCACATTTTCTATCGTCCAAGGGTTCCAACTGCTTCAAGCTTTTCAGCAGTTATGCAAGCACCAAGAGAGCAACAAGTTCATAATTTCTACTTGTTTATCAATGGTAAAAAAGGGTTTCTTAGGACAGGGCTGAGTGTGTTAGTAATAGCTCATTACACAGTAATAGTACCCCTGCGCCGAGCCCAGTGCACGCCCAGAAGAGGCCTTGAGTTAGCTGGATCCAGCTCACTCAATGTCTGTATAGATGGGGCACTTCAGTTGGGCTTTTTGGGCACTTTTATCTAATAGCTGATTGAATCAGCTATTAGATAAAAGCACCAAAAAGCTCTGCTGAAGCACGTGATCTATACAGATGCTGTGGAGCCAGATTACATTAATGTGCTGCCTCTTCTGGTAAAGCGCTGTTTGGTTTGGGTTTTTTTCATGTCTGTCAGCAGTCACTGAACAAGCCACAAACACAAAGTCAATGCTGGACCCTCCTAAATGACACAGTTGCAGTCACAGGCACTCTGGGAGGTCTGTTTGCCCAGGCTCAAGGGACATTTAGACAGAAAGTCGCTAACCATTTATGCATTTGGAAATCCCCTCCAAAGATCTCATTGAAGCGGAACAATTCACGCTACCTCCAGGACAAGCCACATAGAGGTTTGCCCACAGTCACTACAGAATGTAGTGAGAGGTTTTATCTTTGACTTGTCTCAGACAAATGCGCCCACATTGTCTATAAAAAATAATGGATCTCAAGAATAAAGATGAAAAAGTTTTATGAATTTCTGAGATTTGATTTCTTTCCTCTGGGCCAGCATATGAAAACCCCTGACTCATTTAACTTGAAATATTAGTCAGAACCAAGTGGTCATGGCTAAAACTAACTCCTTGCACCCCTGCTAACATTTAGTTAATGTTTATTGCTATGTAGATGCAAATGCAGGGTAAGCAAAACAGCTCAGAAATATAAGAACCCATTTTTTCCTTCCTCTGCATGACCTAGTTCAAAACCCAACTAAATTTCTTCTGAAGGCTGACCATAGAGTCTGAATTCAGGGCCTGATTATACCTCTCAGTTATACCAGTCACAACCAGCAACAACCCTAGCAAAGGTTATGCAGGAAGTTACTGCTTATGATAATCCTTTAAGTCATACAGTAACATGAATGCATTTATTTTCTATGGGCAAACATAGAGACATCCCAATGAAAACTGCTACTTAGAGGCACCTGTTCTGCAAGGTTCTGAGCACGCTGATGCTGAGGGATATGCTTGCATTAAACAAAGTTTTAAGACCCAGATGCAAGAAAAGACACAGTCTGAAACATGACTGACTTGAACTTTAGAGCCAAAACCCCCAATGACTGCCTGACTTTGGATATGCCAAAATTTACCAGGTGCCTCCTTGTTTGACCTGAAAATTCACTAAGCACCTGAGGTCAGATTTTATTTGATCTGTTAGGTGCATAAGTTGATGAAGATACCTAGGTGTGATTCTATCCCATGTTACTTGACTCTCTAAAAACAGTTAATACAAAAGGTGGGTCCTCTTCTCCACTTCTTTTTTGTGACACAATCTCAAGGGTAAGATGATGGTGCATTACCAAAAGTAGACACATTAATTAATTTTCAGGACTTGGACAGTGTGGAACAAATTGCACTTAGGCCTAAGTCCACTTTAAAGCCCAATAGGTGGAACAGAATCTGGCCCCTAGAGCTCTATTACTGCACATGCCCAGAATAGTCAGAGGGGTTAAGAGCAGACTGTCAAAAAGCCCGAGGCTGAATTAATTCAGTCTTTGAAGGTTAGTCTAAGTTACAGTGGTTGAACCAATAAACAGAGGAACAGACATTCACTTTTCATTCAAGAATGCAGCCACATGCCTGTAGTGACTCAAGGCAAAAGCTGGCGGGGGAGTAGGGGTGCTAGAGATGCCTGCCAGCCACTGCCAAAGGGGAGGGAAGACAGAAGCCCTCCAAAACTTTTCCCCACTGCCTACTGGAGTGGAGGGGGCATGGCCAGGCCCCAGCTTGTGCTCTGCCTGGGCAGGGGCAGGCAGTGAGGGGGAAGGTAGTGGCATTGAATTCATAAAAGCTTGAACAAGATTAGTTCTTTCTCTGAAAAACTATAAACCGCAGAACTGTAAACACAGCATGGGCTGTGTGTTCACCTATTCTTCCTGCTGCCTCCGATGTCTCTGGGATTTGCAGTTCAGAATCAGATCAGCAGGACTCTGCAGGGTTGGTCATTACTTCCTCTTCCTTCTTCCAGGAACTTCTAGGATTTGTAGTCCACAGTCACAGGCAGCACTAAGTAACCAGGGCAGGGCATGGCAGCTCTGTACTTAAAGAAGGTAAATTTAACTCCTCTCCCTGGCCCCAGACCCTAGCCAGGGTTTGCCTGGGGGACCAGTGAGCCAGCCAGTGAGCCAGCCCTCTCTGCCCCAGCTAGGAAGCAGAGGGGTGGGGCCAGCCCTGTTCTCTGGAGCAGACAGCACAGCTCAGCCCAGGACTGCAAGGCATGCTGGGGCACTTTGATTTAACTTGAACCAGGAAGGGGTCTGCGACAGAAGTTTCATAAACTGGTTTGACCCAAATCGGTTAAGTCTGATACTACATTCAAACAGGTTTATCTTAAATTAGTTTCAGCCATTTTGAAACTGGTTTATGTGCACTGAACTTCTGCTCTGTTATGGGTTTAAACCAGTTTCTCATGACTTAAACAGATTTATGTGTCCCTAGCCAGGGACAACTAGCCAACACCACATATGCCCAAATCCAGCTCCCTTTTATACAGATAAGTGGCATTTCAGGTTCCTTGCACAAACCTGAGGACCTCCAAAAGGACATATAATACTTTGTGGAAGCTCCATGTTCTAGTCCCTGTCTCACCCAGAGGAGAGTGAAACCTACATCTGCTACTGAACAAGTGTCCTTGCTGATAGTAAAGCCTAAGTATGGACCTAAGCTAAGAGCATCTTCATCTCATCCTGTTGAAAGTTGTCCACTGGGCAGCAGCAGAGGGAAGAGACATGTAGCTAAGAGGACAGCACACCAGGAATGTGGCTCAGTAGGGCAGGCACTGCCTTGGAAAGGAGAGATGACCTAGCCGTCAATGGGGCACAGGCTATTTTACCCACTTTATCCAAGGGTTAATAAATGTAAAATGCAGAAACATTACAAGTGGCAGAAGTGGGAGCCAAAACCCATGGCTCTGCCCAGTTTACTAGACTACATGCCATCTAACTTATGCCCTGTGAGCAAGTCCTCTAACCACTAAGCAACTGAGCTGAAAAGTGGAAAGACACTCTCCTCACAGCCAAATCCTACGAGGATTCAAACCCAATTCTCCTACCTTCTATGCAATTGCCTTAACCACCAGACAATAAGCTACAACAGATTAGGGCCAATTCCTTCTACAAGAATAGTTTCTGCATTTTCCATTGAATAGACATTGGATAAAAACAAAATTAAGGGTGGGAACAACCAAGATTTTTCCCACTCCCTGCTGAGCCATTAGGGTACAGCAATGTCCCTTCTCACACAATTTTTTCTGGCTCTATGAATCTTAAATGTATTTCTGCACAGCAGTACATGTTAAAAAAGAGAGATAAGAGATCTCAGCCTGTATCTTGGAGGGGTGGACACCTTTCTGTGATATGAGAGATGGGTTTGAATCACCTGAGGCTGAGGTGGAAGTTGGAACCAGATTTCCCACTTCTTGAGCAAATGCCTTAGCCTCTAGAGTACTGTTATATAAGAGATGGACACCACAACCTCCTCTTTCTTTTCTTTTAAAAGTTAAAAAGAGAGCCCAGGGCAGTTCTTTGAAAGAATAGTTAAGTGCTCACCCTCAGGAGCGGAGTCTGGTCTCTGGATGTGTAGATGTTTGCTGTCACCTAATATTAGGAACTTAAAGCATTGTATGAGCCCGTATGACTAAGTCTTGTGTTCAGGTTTCTATTCCGGGGGCAGTCATCTGAATTAGAGATGAAGAAGGGCCCACAACCTCTATGGACTCTAGTCCAAAATACTTTGCTAGATCATAGCACTTTGGTGGGATTCATCCCCTCAGTAGCAGAAATCAATATGTGAGAAATGTTCAGAATAAGCAAATCTGGTGCCAGTGAGAAGCAAGAGGAAGACAAAACTGAGTGATAGGACCTGGTAGGCAGACTGGCTTGGAGATTCAAGTGGGATTAAAGCAGTACATACACTCTACACTAGTTTTGTGCACAAATCAATCTCACCCCTAATTCCACATCTGAAAAATCTTGGCTATTCATTTCTTGGTTCTCCTCAGTATGCCTTCTGACTGCATTGTTTCCCCAGTTTTATAGTGACTTATTCATATGAGCAAATTTCCCATGGGGGCTGTGATGTAGGTACTTGAAACTTCCTTAATTGTTCAATTAGATTAGCCTCTTTTTTCTGCTTGTATGATGTTTGCCCCTGTATACAGCAGAAGGCTTGTGCAATGCTCATAGCCCACCTAAGTTCCAAATACTGTAAAATTCATCAGCAGAAATTATTGGGTCCACTCTACTGCCAGATGAATAACATACAAAGTGCATAGAGCTGCCCATAACTCTGTTACTTCATTCTCCCTCTCTATTCCACTCTCTATCTTCACCTTTCATATATCTGTAGACTGTTGGCATTTACCAATCCCATATGCATCATCAGTAAGGCCTGTATTTTTCTCCTTTCTCTGGTATAACTGGGTGTTGTTAGGCCTATGCATTAATGCATTGGCCATCATGTTCCTAACTCTTTCAGGTACCGTTGAAAATCCCTAATGACAGGTTTGTACAGTACCTTGCAACATGAGGCCTAAATCACAGATACAAATAACACATAATGATACAAATTAAGAGAGTTAATTAAGGGAAGCATTTTTAATGAATAAACTCTTAGTGTCTGTGCTCTTCTCTTTGAGTCCATGATGGCATTCATAGGAAACACACAGACCTTTAGACATTTCATAGATTTCCTAGATGTTAGGGCTGGAAGGGACCTCGGGAGATCATCGAGTCCAGCCCCCTACCCCAAGGGCAGGAAGTCAGCTGGGGTCAAAGGATCCGAGCAAGATAAGCGTCCAAACGCTTCTTAAAGGAGTCCAGAGTAGGTGCTTGCACCACTTCTGGAGGGAGTCTATTCCAGGCCTTGGGGGCTCAGACAGTAAAGAAGTTTTTCCTATGTGCAACCTAAAACGGTCTTGGAGGAGTTTCCTTGTCACAAACTCCTCCGAGACCTTGTACTATGCTGAAGCATGTGTGAAATGACATATGCCCACATCCTTGTACCTAAAGAGTCTATACTGAAAACAAAGGCATGCTAAGTGGAAGTGAGGGTTCCTATCACAGCACCTGTTGGTAGGGCTGGAACCATGGTCTGTAACACAAGATCATGAGAACACTTTTTCCAGACTTCATTATTTGTAATAGATACACTTTTTGCCTGAATTCTGTGACCTGGTCAATAAGCAATTAGTATTTTATGACAAAGTGCAAGTGGCAGTGTTAATAGAGGTTTGTAGGTACATGCACACATGAGAGCTGAGGATAATTTTTATGACTCCAGTAGAACTGTGTGTAACAAACAGAAGTCAATTTTTATGACCATAATGATTGTATCCTCTCAATGCCTGTAGAAAATAGCCTTACTCAAATCAGTTAATTAGTATCAAAGTGCACTTGCTCACAGACTGTTCAGCTGTTATATCAAGTACTTGGGAATCTTTCAAAGGGGGACCTGCTTAACATATTTTATAAAAGAAAAAAAAAGAGCGGCCAATCAAAAGATAAAGCATAAAGTTCCAGTTTAAAGTACATTTTGAAATACTTTATTATTTTACAATTTCATAAGTCATTAGTTTCAAAATTTATAATAAAAATGAAAATATTAAAAAGAGTCTTTTAAACATGAGGATGATAATAAATGGTTTTGGTTATTGCAACAGCACCAAGTACTTTCTCTGAACATTTCAAACGCTTGTGATTTTGGTATTAACATTTCTATTGCCTCCATCTTGCCTCTCAGCATTGCTCTCAAAACAAATGAGCTAACACTCCTTACAGCAGTGTTATCATATTCTGCTCTTTTATTATTTCACTTGCTAAATGTTTTCTTTCCTAAGACTCTCAAGCTGATTTAATACCCTTCTGCTTAGCCTCTACCTTATGCACAGAGGTACAAGTCTTTTGCATCAATTTAAAGCCAAAGTGATGAATGGAATTTAATGATCTTTTTTGTACAGTTCTGTATAACACTAAACAATGGCCAATGCATTCATTCATGATCAGTTTTTTGCCTTGTTTTTAATTAGCTTCCTATCTGGAGGGGTGGTGTGAAAAATTGCACTCTGGACCTTAGTACATCTTTCTTTTATAAAATGTATGTACAACAAATAAAAAGCACATTTTAACCTACCTGCTACCTATTACGTTAAATGTCATTACTACTAAAGACTGGCAGCTCAGCTAACAAACGCCCTCATTATTTTATTCCAGGTCTAGTTTAGGTATAGTCAATCAAATCACGCTAGATTTATGTCAGATGCTAACAAAATACAGTATAAATAGAGCCATTGAGTACAATTCAGTGATTCTGTGTTTATTCAGCTCTAAGCTATGAAGCTAAAGTGGATACCATTTATAACCAAGACATGCATTCTTCATGACCATAAGAGTTAGCAGGCCATAGCTAGAGCACTTTTAAGCCTGAGAGAATATAAAGTGTTCCTATGAGCGGACTCAATTTTTTTTAAGTATACAAATTAATAACTTATATAAAGATAGAAAACACTACCATGGCTATATATCAAATTTTTCTGATTGGGAAAGTTGTTTGATGGATCTAAAATAACCTAATTTGCAATGTAGGCCTCATTATTAATGGTCAGTGATTTTAGTACTTTCCAAAGGTGACTTTCTAAGGGAAGGTCTTTAGGAGTATGGCTGCAGAATGCTATGCTTCCATTCACATGGCATATTGCAAAGCTGCCTTGCCTTGTTCAGAAGGCTTTGAATATCTGGGCTTTCAATCTCAGCAAATCAGGTTTGTCCATGGCACGTTACTGAAGCCCCATTCACCTTGACAAACCGTACATGCTCGTCACCTCCATGTTCACCACCTTCAACAGTTTTGTCTACCTGTGTCTTGTACAGAAGATTTATTCCAGAGGTGTACGGTTATTTGGGTTGGAGGGTCACTTAATGTATTTGGTGAGCTGGGGGCCACATGTCCAGGCACACACACTCACCCTCACACACACCCACACAAGATCCCTGGAGCCGGCTGAGGCTGGTGCCAGGGCAGCAGTAGGAGCAGGAGCATGTGCCCGCCAGGGGCTGTAGCATCTTATCTCCACTCCATGCTGCCTGGCTTGGCTGACACTGGCAGACAGGAACCATGCTGTGCCAGGGGTGGGGCCCTGGTGTTCACAGCCCCAGGGAGCAAGGCTGGTCATAACTCCTGGCCTCCCCCCTCACCCACTGTGCATACCCCAGCTGGGGGGAATAGGTTGGGAGAGGGGGTCAGTTCCCCCCCTTGCCTGCCATGTGGTAGTGGGCAGGTGGAGCTCCGGCCTCTATTGGTGTGATGGGGGACACTGGGAGGAAGCAGCCTTGCCTACCTGCCCACCTACTGTTTTGGGACCAGGCTCCATCTCCTAGGGTGCCAGGCAGGCAGGACTGCTTCCACCCAGCATCCTCAGCTGTGCCAACAGAGGCCAAAGCCATTGCTGCAGCTTGTGGACCTGCCAGTTGATTCTGTCTGGCCCATGGGTAGGTGGCAGATCTGGCTCCAACGTCTGCTGGCACCACAGGCTGGATATAAACACCTGCTGGGCTGGATACGGCCCACAGCCTGTATTTTGCCCGCCTCTGATTTAGTCTGTCTGGTAGGACAGGCTGTGGAAGGGCTACATGGTTCTGCCAAACCTCAAGATTTCCTGGATATGGGAGACAACCACTGTTTGATAAGCTAGGATCTCAGCATTATGATACAGTGATAAGTCATCATTCTTCGATAAAGTGAATATAAAAATTAAAAATGCACATAACGATATATTGTTCCTTGAAACCATGCTGTTGGGTATACTGGGAAATACTATGTGTTAGAAAACATTGGGAAATACAATGTGCTGGAAGAATCAGTGGGCCTACTTTGAAACTTGATGCAAGCCACTGCAAAAGTAGCGGTCTTAAAAGAATACTATCAGTTTATAGCAACATTCCCAGAATATAACATTCTGTTATCATTCCCAGGAGAAAACATTCCCAGAAAATATAGGAGACATTCCTAGAATGAACAATAGTGATGACCATATGAACTCAGATATCACCTTCGAGTCTTTAGCCAGCAGCCACACTTTGTTCCAAAACAGATGGGCCTGGAAGGTTTTGACACTTGACAGTTTACTGAGCTTACATGACTTGGCCGGAAGGAAGTTATTACTGTTACAGGCATGAAAGATAGCTGTATGACACAGCCGCACTGTCTGTGGGGTAGTATATACCATATGTCACTTTTGCCTTGGTTCCTTCCTTCTGCCCATCACCTTGTGCTCAGCTTAGACTCCAGAGCTACTGGTATTCTGTGGTGACTACAGCACAAGCAACTTTTTGACTACTATGTTGTCCCATATATGCTTGTGCATTACTGTGAAAAATATTTCCTCAACAGACATAGCCTGGAAGATCATTAGAAATTAGGCAATCTCCTAACAAGATTAAAATTTCCATTCGAGCACTTCCAAGTACTCAGCACACAAGACATTAAGTCTCACAACAAACTTAGGAGGAGTGTTATCATGATGCTAAAAAATGGGGGACAAAATAATTTGTCAAAACACCTCAACAAAACACATGGATGAAAACAGCAGAAGGACACAACTGCCAGAGGTCAAGTTCTTTTGATTTCACCCCCCAATCTTACCTTGGAAATATGCTTCCTTTCCTGTACTACATAGTTCTTTGGCACCAGAGGACAGTCACAGCCCCAACCGAGCCTCCAGCACCAAACAATATGTTGGGAAGAGTGAAAAGAATTCTCACTGTATAAACTGGTGCTATACGGAACAACCTACATGAGACTCATGCCTTATGGAAAGACATTATTGTAGATTAACAACCTCTTATTTGTGAATATCAACACCCGAGGATTAAAAAAAAAGTCTCTTAGCTTATTTAGAGGCGAGACAATGATCCCTCCTGCTTCCCAATGACTAAGTCAGAGCAGGTGTCAATAGAAATGAAGATTTTGAGAAGGAGAAGGACAGGAAAGATGGTGCTTTTATTTTATTTATTTACTTTGCCATGGATTGACCTGTTAAAATAATGGCAATGCAGCATTGAAATGATCCTAGGTCTCTGTCAGACAAATCATGGCTCAACCTATTTTCTTTCAGTTACATCAGAAAGTATGAACTTGCAACCCTGGCCCTAGCTCTTTTAATCGTGCACTGACAGGGCAAGAATAATTCACAGGTTGAGCTAATCAAAGGTGAAAAGGGAGAATCAGTAAATGTCGTATCCTTTTGCCACTTTCATCAATCCGACTAACTGAATTTGAGCTAAAGCTTGGCAAATTTTCTGCAAAGGGAAATTAATATGTAACACATCTGAGGCCTAGTGCAGGCCTGAAAAATTGGAAAGCCTGCGTTATAGCAGA
This sequence comes from Crocodylus siamensis, assembly GCF_052110815.1. Taxonomy (NCBI): domain Eukaryota; kingdom Metazoa; phylum Chordata; order Crocodylia; family Crocodylidae; genus Crocodylus; species Crocodylus siamensis. The sequence continues at coordinate 15,842,786 of NC_143396.1, read as the reverse complement.
GGGCCATTATTGAGGGAGAGAATGGCCAAAGCCTCAATAATCAGAAAGGAGCTTCTGTGTATCTCTCTGCTGTGATGGCACTCTGACCTACCAGCCCTGCACCTGAGTAGAAATCCTTCTCCTTCTCCTTTTCAATTTTTCCCCATCAGGAATATATTCTATTGCCCATTTCTGTTGCCCACACATGATTGAATCAATTCAATTACCTTGGAAAAGTTGATACATATTCAGGCCATGAAGATGCTCGGGATAGAAGGAGAGGAAGAGAGACAAAGAAATCCGTATTTACCCAATAATAAGTTTCATTTGGAGAAGGTTTGAAAACAATTCTCCCTCGCATTTGTCCCTGTCAGATCACATTATTCACAAATGAAGTTTACAAAATATCAATTCAATTTCAATAAGGGAGCCTGAATCTCAACACACGAGGGCTGAATTTACCAAATCATAACACTTGAGGGGACCCTGGTGGCTTCCAAATATTTTCCAGTCAGAGGTAATCAAAAGCAGACCGCTGAATACTAATACATTCAATTTCACCCCTTTTGTTCGCATCTGTTCCCTTATAATACTATTTTCTACACTTCCAAATCACTGATGATGGCAGTCTGAAAAAAAAAGGAAGGGGGGCTATCACAGAGGCTAGACAGTTTTGTGAAAAACACTCTGAAATATCTACAAGATCCTCCTTTTTTAAAATCAATTTGTTAACGAGTAAACTAGGGAGCAGTGGCGCAGAAAAAAAACCACAGCTCCCCCCACGTCACCCCCAAGTGTTTTCTAATCACATTCTAAGCACAGAGTATGCTTTCAACGTGAGCCGACTACATTAAAATTTGGTAACTAGACAACACCTGTCACTTCCTCCTCAATCTATCCCTAGTTATTGCAGCAGTGAAGAGGAATATAAGACATGCTAACAATGAATAAGCCACATCCTTCTGGCCCCAGACCTAGTGATTAGTATGACCCCATGTAGGTGAGCAGGACACATCAGCCAGGTATATAAGACTACTTTCTCTTCCCCCTCAGAGTACAGAACATGCCCAACTTTGGATCCTGTCTCCAGTCAGGACGCAGCTCTGGTGCTTCAGAGAATGATGACAAACCCTGGAAGCTAATGTACAGAAAAATAAAAGTTAAATTGTTTTCAAAGCATATGTTGGAAGGCATTCAAGGGGTCTGGAAAGTTTCACTAAGCCCTGAGTGAGAGGAAGATTAGTGTGCAGGGAGCAAGAAACACAGTCGAATACACATAATCAATAAAGACTATTTCATGTGCATGAAGGTTTCATCTGCATGAACTACATGTAGTACATGTCTGAGTTCTGCAGGTGATCCCTTCTAGGCTTTAAAAAAGTCTATAGCGGGGCATAGCAGTATGTCCCAAGTATGCTAGAAAATAACATATTAGAAATATAGTCTAGTATAGTCTATATATGGTACTATTTTTGGTACAGCTCTCCCTGAACTTTAGTTCCTTAGTTATGAACCTAAAGCTGTAGCTACATGCCAGTTTTAGCATGCCAGGCAGCAGTTCCTATAAGACACACAGTGCTCCTTTGTACAGGCCACCTATTACATCGGAAACTGTGTGATGGCCTCTGTGTACCGGCGTAAGCAAGCTAATTAGAAAGGGACAGAGGGCTATGTGAAATTTCATTGGGTGTTTCGTTTTGACACTGTTTTGACTCATTTCAAGCTCAAAACAGTGACCTCAAAATGAAACAAAAGGCTTTAAAACAGCCTCGAAACAAAACAAGGATAATCAAAATGTTTTAAAACTTTTGAAACATTTCGAGTTTCAAAGCTGGGCTTGCTTGCAGCTAAAGAGAAACTAAGGAGAGGGAGGGAGAAGAGGGGGACAGACTGCTTTAATATTGACTGTGTAGGTGGCCGGTGACTGTGATCTTTCCCTGTGGTCCCTTCCAATCCTAGTGCTCTGGGGGAGGGATGGAAAAACAGTTGTGCCTTGACAGACACACAGTCACACGTCATGAGTTTTGTTTGTCAGCAGTTTGAGGTGCAGTTTCCCAGAAACTCCTGCACCCATCCCTTCAAACCTGGCAGGCTTCATGGTCTCAGCAGGGGCTATCATCCCTGCAGTTTTCACCCTGCTGTGCCTTAACACACAGAGGACACAAGTTTTGCTTGTCAGCAACCTGAGCTGCAGTTTCCCAGAAACTCCTGCACCTATCTCCTTGAAACTTGGCATGCTTCATGCCCTAAGAAGGGGCTACCATTTTTGCTGTTTTCATCCAAATCTGCCAATAAATGACAAAGTTATAGGCAGTTTTTTGCTTCCCCATTACAGCCTATGGGCAAAATGTTGAAACAGCGAAATGGTTTCAATGAAACGAAATGCAACAGCACTTTGAAATGAAACAAAACTTGAAACAAAACACTGCCCCATTGAAACTTCAAAATGGGAGTGAAATGAAATGGTGCCATTTCCCACAGCCCTAGTAACTGGCACTGCCATTCAGGAGTGTTAATCAGCTGACTCAAAGGACCACATAGACATCCTACTTCAGCTTTAGAGGATGTTCTATGCCAAGCTGTATGGTTTGAGTGTAACACTGCACATGGACATAACATAACTGATACAAGGCTCACAAGGTATGATAGAAATCTCTAAAATAATTTAAATTCCTTAAAAATATCACTTCAAAGCTTATCTTCTTAGAGCTAGAAGCTGGTAGTAGACCCCAGTAGAGGCTTAAAGTTCCAGTCTCTAATCTACAAGGTCCTGAAAGATTAGATTTAAAATATGTGAGGTACTCGCATATGGAAAAAAAACACAATTAAGCCAGGATCAAATCTTGCTAGTTTAAATAGGTATAATTTGGAGGAAAATTCCTTCTCTTTCCTCAAAAAGTGGAAACAGTTCTGTGTCAGACCAAAGAGTTGAGACCCGTAATGCTGAGTATTTGACAGCACTGAGGGATGTTAAATAGCCAAAAGACCCAGGCTGATGGGTTAGGAGATATGTGGCATAGTCTTAGGTATGAGGCTATGTGCACAGGCATGTCTGTATGGCTCCACATATATGTATGTACACAAACACCTCCATGCCATGATCCTAATCTTCCATGCAATAATAGGTCACACCCCTCTTACAGTAGATGCCACCTTGTCATCGATACATTGCCAAGGCAGTATGTTTCTCTAAAACAATCAGAGGGGCAGGCAAGAACAAAAACATTTTCACAGTTGAGACAACCCTGACCATGCAATTCATTCAAAAGGACAAATTTAGGATTTAGCCACCTTTCAGAAATGCTTCCTGTTTAGGAAAACCCTCTCTTTCGTAAACACAGCATCAGTTACTATACTCTCCTACCCTGACTGTTGCACAGGGAAGTTGCTCAGATACAATGTTTATAAGTGATATCCGAAAACTTCTATGATAGATGCATCTATATTTTAATACCTATATGTATAATGGTTACAATTCAGTAAAACACAAGGGTTGTTTGCACTGCACCAAAAAAAGCAAGGGGTGCTTTCAAAAAAATCTGGCCCAGAAGAGACAACGACTTTTCTTTCTGCTCTCCATTACTTTATTCCCTACCTACATTTTTTTTTTTTGCATACGACAGGCACCTTGCCCCCATCCAATCAGCTCCCCCACTTCAAAATGGGGTAGAATCATATTTTAAGCAGGGAAGCTGAGGGAGACAATTGACAATGACTCATTGTTCTTTACTCCAGAGGGACTAACCACTGCCTCTTCTTTTTAATGGATGCTATCCAGGTCACTCTTCCCTCCCTCAGTTATGGTACTGGTTCCTAGAATCAATGCTTGTCTTCAGCAGAATCACATTCTTGCTTGCAAAACCAGAGAAATGAGACTGTACAAACTATAAATAAAATAACTAATAATGCTGTTATAAGGCAAAAATTAGATTTCTTTTAGGAATCATCATGAAACACACAGTAAAGTCAGGCCACAAATATAGACTCTTTCAGGCTTGAGTTTGGAGACTCACCAATGTCCAATGAATGGAAGGATCACCCAAGAAGGAAACTTTGTGGTTTCATTATGTTCTCACTACATGAATGAAAAATGGGCTACACAAAGCAGGAAGATATAAAAGACATCAAGTTATACAACCCTCGCAAGAGTGGCAGCAGCCAAACAGGTGAGCAACACTGACTTCCAAGAAGGTGTATGTATGGATTGAGATAAGGTGGAGACCCCCATTCATGGCTATTTCTATGCTCATGTAGTTTCCAAAAGCCTAAGATCGTCCAAGGATTTAGTGGTTACTACTACAGGTTTGTGAAGAATCATGCTATCATCACAAGCCATTGAATGATCTCACCAGAGGACAGAAGTCTGTTATGAACAAGAAGAAATGTAAAATAAAGGCTAAGGAAAGTCCCAAAAGTCTCCAGAACAGAAACTCTATGACCTGCTGGATCCTCTGAAATCTAGTGAGACAAGAGATATGAGAACTGAGAAGTCCTTCTCAGTTAATTTGTGCCCTTCCTAGTTTTTGCTGATCTCAGCAAGCCTCTTGTACTGATAATGATGCTGGTTTTGAAGGCTAGTGAGCAGTGCTACACCAAAAAACTGAAGGATGAGGGAAATCTATGTCCTTTGCCATTCAAGGACTCAGATAATAAGGCTCACTACTCCCTTCTCAAAATGGAAATTTTGGGTTAAAAGGGGTTGTCACCAAGAGATTTGGAGAGTACTCATAAAGCACTTAATTTCAGGTATGGACTGACAGAAATCCATTGTATTAACATGTACAAAGTCGAATGCTACTGGGCAGATATGGAAGGTTACTTTGGATAGCTATGAATTCAGCATTGAGTACCAATCTGAGAGAAACCATACAATAGTGATGCATGGCCTATAAACCCACACTGAAATTCCAACAGAGGAAGAGCTACTTCAAGTCACCTCGGGTCACAGTCCCAAAAGAGTCCTTCAAGGATGTGTGACAAAAACAAGGGGTATCTAATGAGAGCATTTCATTAGCTTAGTGAAACATATTTTGCTGGATTAACCTTTGTTACCTAGAATCAGTGCTGCGGATGGGTAAAAAAACCCAACTACAGAATAATAGTTGAGACACTCTACTAATTTAAAAAGGGCAAAATTCAGCCAAGATTACTTTATCTATCTCAGAAGCCATACAGCTAATGAGAAAATGAGGTATACATTTCATTGAGCGTTGCACCAAAAAACTGCAAACCCTGGGCAAAAATCAGCTGGCTCAACAGCAAACTACCAGGCCAGTCCAGGCATCTGAACAAAAGAGCCCTGCATGACAACTTTGGACATTTGGGAACAGAGTCCCCAGAAAATTATTCCAATAAAGCTCTATTAGCCTCAAATGGCTGAGGATGCTTTGCAGAAAATGTAAGACATTTTTGATATGTTCATAGCAACACTTTATCCACCAGAGCTGTGTATCTGGATATTATCACTAACAACAAAGCTTTGGAGCTCATATGCATTGATTTTTGGTCTCTTAAAATGAACCAAAAGAATACTGGAAATGATATAATGAATGGTGCTTGTACACATGACAAAAATTGGCTGGTTTTTGTGGTTTAATTGCATCACGCTGTACATGTGTGTGGGGTTTTTACAATTTAAATGAGATTTCTATGTTGCAAACTAAACCACATCTGTATATAGTTTAGTTTGCAGCATTGCAATTTGTAAAGTTGGAGCCTTTGTCAGCTCACCCCCACCTCTCCCATGGGACAGGTGGACTGAAGGCAGAAGAAATGAGGGCCCCAATTCCCCCTTTTTTTTTCCCATGGAGCCTATCTACATTTCCCACAGCTGGGAGGTGAGCTTCTGTTGGGCTGAGTGGCCCCTGAGCTGCAAAAGGCCCCAGCCTTTCCTGCAGTAGTGGTGCCTGCTGGGGCTGACCAGGTGTGCTGCTAGTGGGTGGGTGCTACCCCAGCTCAGTCTTAGTAAACAGTTGGATCAGGCTTGGTGCTGCCTGCGAGTGACTGCATGCCCAACCACAGAGCACCATCTCAGGGCCACTGCCACCGTGCAGCTGCTGGCTGGACCCATCCAGCTGGCCAGACCCCTGGCAGGGACACCTACAGTGGGCTGCTGGAGGCCACCACTGGCAACCTCACCCTCCTGGGCCTCCAGCTCCGCCAACTCTGGGCCTGCCAGGCCAGCCAGGACTGGTGGCTGCATGTCATCCAACAAACCTAAGACAAGGAGCAGTAGCTGGAGGCATTCTGGATGACCCAGGCCATCTTCTGGGACCTCCTGAAGCAGCTCTGGCCACATCTGGAGTAACATGACACTGCCATGTGGCTGCCCCTCCCTATGGACACCTGGCTGGCCTGACCTGCTCAAGCTCACCAAGCCCACCAGCCTCCACTGTGTAGACCATCTCTTTGGGGTGGGCAAGGCCACTGCCAGAGAGGCTGTCCTGGAAGTGTGTGGTGCCCTAGAGGATGCGTCGGGGCACATGGTGCTCTGCATTCAAGACTCCCTGGTGGTGACAGCAGGGTCCCATGCCCTGGGATTCCCCCAGTGCATCCAGGCCCTGGATGGGGCCCACATCCCCATCACCTGTCCATGCCTACTGTAGCCACAGTGGCTTTCAATCTGTTGTGCTCCAGGCAATTGTGGACCAGTGCAGCAGCTTCACTCACAAGTGCCCATGATGCCCACATTTTCCACAACTCCACCCTGCCAGGCCTGGTGCAGAGTGACCATTTTGTGCTGGAGGTGCCAGACCTGCAGCTGGGTGCCATGGTGGCCCTGCCCCTCCTCATCAGGAACACCACCTACCTGCTCCTGCCCTGACACATGTGGCCCTAGACCAGTCAGCTGGAACCCTGCCAGGCCCACCTTAATCAGTGTCTGGGCCAGATCCACACCCTGATGGAGTGTGCCTGTGGCTGCCTAAAGGAATGTTGGCGCACCCTCACCACCTGCCCTGAGTTCCCCAGATACAACCTCACCTAGGTCATCATTGCAGCCTGTGGGCTGCATAACATCTGTGAAGCCTGGGGAGAGCTCTTCCACAAGACCTGGCTGAAGGAGGCACAGCAGGCAGAGGACACCTGGCAGCAGGAGCACCACGTGCAGAGATGGTGACAGCTACAGCGACAGCACCACCCCCTCTGCCAAGGTGCCGGGTGAGCCACACTATTGGGGGCCAGGGCACTGGGTGCAAGAGGCATTGGCCAACCACCTCCACACTTGCTGCTGTAGCCCAATTGGACCTCCATGTCTTCTTCCCGCCAGGCCTGTACATCCAGCAGACAGTCTTCTGATGCTTTCACCAGCTGGTCCAGGAGAAGCCAGGCTCGTGCATCCTCAGGGTCCCAGCTGTGGGCTGCAGCAACCCTGATGCCACATCCCAGCTGCCAACTGAGGCCTTTTTCACAGGTGCAGCTGCAGGACCTGCAGAGCAATGAAAAAGAAGCTGTTTGTTAGAGTTTGCAACATTTCTCAGATATGATGCTCTGTACCAGGGGCCATATGCTACCCAGCCTCAAATCAGGGGTCAGGCATGTACGGGTGCCCAGGGACCATAGTAGGTTGACTGGGCAGGGCCAGGTCCAAGTGGCTTCCAGCCAAGCCCCCCAATGCCCTCCATATTTGTGCACAAAGTTCAGGGCTCCCTGTCCTGGTGCCCTCTCCTTGGGGTTGCTGTGGCCCAGTGGGAAGGACCTGGCACAGAAGGGCAAAGTGGGGCAGGGAGGCTTGGTGCTTCCATCACTGCTGGGAGCCCCATGCCAGATGTGCTACCATTGCAAGACACCCCTTTCCCACCTGGCAGCAGTTTGAGGCACAACTCCACCACTACTATCACCCTTGCTGCTGTTGGGCTGGAAGAGGGCACCTCACCATAGTGGCATGGCTGGCGAGGGGCTCCCAGTGATAGCAGTAGCACCAAGCCTCTATGTCCTCCCAGCCTCTGGCCTACAGAGGCCCCATGGGGGGGCATCATGGCAGGGAGCCCTGAGCCCTAAAATGGGCAGCCTGCATCCTCCTCCACACCCCACAGGCTCTGTTCCAGCCATACCATCCATGGGAGGGGGAGGAGGTGGACATGAGTCTTACCATTGCATTTTGAAAAGGTGATCCTCCTAGTTGGAGCCAGTGCTGATTCTTGATTTAAGGGGAACCCTAGATTCCCCTCCAGGCCCTTGGTTCATAGCTTTTCTTGCTGCCAACACCCCCTGGACACTTTGACATGTGTGCTTGAGTGCTTTGTCACCTACAGCTGTGTATGCCTATGGAAGCTGGTCTTGGGGCCTGAATGCCCCCAGTAGTATGTACATAATAGGTTATTCAAAAAAATATGAAAGCAGATTTCATTTGTGCCTATGGTCTGCTGCTGCAAAATATGGCACAAATTGTTTAGCATGAAATTTTACTTTTTACTCTGATTCCATTATAAAATTGCTGCAGACTTGTTCCCTGACCCAACTTCTTCTGGCTCTACATGGAACAATATAGAGCGCATTAACCCCATGCTGTTACAAAAATGGTTTTATACTTTGTGAAATTATGCCAGGACAAAACCAAATAGCTCAGCTTAATTTAACATTCACAGGTTATTGTGAACTATCAAACCAATACTTGCAAAAAAAATTATATTAAAATGCTGGGTAATCTAACAATTTGCAAGCCGTGCCATTTTAAAACATAGCAATTGTTGTTCTTAGCTCTGTGGAGACCACACACTGTGCAAACAACTATTAGGCAATACAAGCTTTTCTTTGTATATTAGAAGGGTGAAAATGTGTAATTGGAAAAGAAAGTGAAGACTCCCTACAAAAGGATTTGGCATGGACATATGCCTTAATGGATTATTGTTATCAGTTTCACCACATAAACTAACAAGAGTGCTCAAGTCTCTTTTTTAGTATCTTAGAAATAGGAGAAAATAAGCATTTAATGGCATTTTGAGAACATTTAAAGCTCCTTATTATATTCGAAAATTGATCCTGGTATTTCTGCCTCTGCAACAAGCTGTTACACTGATTTTGTGAACTACTAAGCCTAGTTCCTCTGGGAACCCAAAACAGAGAGTGAGTGAGTTTACAAAGGGTCATTCCACTATCTTGCTTTCCCACATGTCTTAACAGCATGACAATAAACAGACAGATGAGAAGAGACAAATATTTTGCATAACCTATGTGGAACTCCCTGGAAGAGCTAAGGGTGCAAAGCCACAGACCCAAAAATATAAGACACTGGGTTCCCATCCATGGCAAATATAGGAAGTTGGTTGTGACTGTAAGAGTTTATAAGCAGAAAAAATGGGGTTTAAATTTCTTTCTGCTAGAGATAGCCTGAACCAACACCTCTACATCCAAAGAAGCCTAATACGCAAGTGAATCCAAATTTCATCAATGGCCTCTCTATACTTAATGGGCCAAACCACATACCCAATCTAATACAATGAAATGTTGATTCTTATGCCTACCTATACTCTTAAAAACAGCAGGCATCACAAGAAGTTTGAAACTCATCTTGCAGGATTAATGTAATTAAGTTTATACTTCCGCAAATTCAATGTGGGGCAGGATTGAAGAAATACCCATGTGAAATTCAGTTAAAAAACAGCAAGCTCATTAGCCTGATGCAGTGAGTTTTCCAAGATTTAGATACAGTGCCATAAGCCAGCCCCGGTTTGCTTACAAGTATTTTGAGAATGAAATTGGGGGAAAAGGCCTGTTTTGAGCTTGCAGCCTAGAGCAAATGAGGTTTTTTGGTTTTGTTCTGAATATTCTAAATTGCTATAAGCAAGGACTTCTTTGGATGATATCTTTTACTAGACCGGTTGCATGATTATGATAGACCCCGGCTTGGGTCTGTGCCAATAGGACGAGAAGGCTGGCCATACACTGACTCCTAGAGCAGCAAGGGGAAAAATGCCTGGCAGGTCCATGCTGGTGGGACAGGGGAGGGAGCGGGGGTGGGGGGCGGTGATCAGGTGCTGCCCCCCCTGCTCCCTTCATCTTAGGGGAGCCTGCACCTTGTCACATCCCCCCCCACCGCCTGTCCATGCTCGAGTTAGGGAGTAAAGGGACAGGGCCAGCCCTGCTCCGCTGGAGCAGACAGCCCAGCCCAGAGCTACAGAGCATGCTGGGAGACTCTGGTTTAACTTAAACCAGCAAAGGGTCTGGGACAGAAATTCCATTAACCAGTTTGAGCTAAATCAGTTAAGTCTGATACTACATTCAACCGGGTTTATCTCAAACCAGTTTCAACCATTTAAAATTGGTTGAAACTGGTTTATGTGCACTGAACTTATGTTCTGTTACAGGCTTAAACCAGTTTCTGATGGCTTAAACCAGTTTATATGTAACTTCTGTACCTAGCCTGTAAGTCTCCCAAGTTTATAATTAAAAAAAAGTCAATTAAACCTATCAGTTTCACATTTAGTTGGACTTTCAGATTCTCAGTGCTGAGGTAGTTTTATCAAAAGGATTGTTTTCATTAAAACAAAATTAAACAGTTATTTCCTTCTTAAATTAAGGTAGAGAGGAAATTCATGAAAACATTTTGATTGATCTTTGGATGTATAACATCTTGTTTTTACTAAACCGGGACATATGAATGAACAGAAAACTCAAGGTAACAAGAGGCAAGGGGAAGAAAACATGAGACCAAGCATACAAAAATCCCACCAGACACCCTTGTTGAGTTCCAACAGTTACCTTTAAATTTGCCTTTTTGGAAATCAAGATTTCAGAGGCATTTGCACCAACAGAGAAGCTCCCAGTCCACATAAGGCCAACAGGCTAAATAAGAAAAGGTTATGAATCATTTATTCACCTAAATCCCTTGAACTAGCTGGGGATTGGGATCAGTGCTGAAATACAGGGGGAAAGCTATCACCTTAATAGCCTTAGAGAAGTCCCCGAGTTGGTGCGAGTTCATTCTCATAGCCTTTTTTTAGAATGTTAATTCCATACATTGAAAAATATCCTGGGGCTCCAAAGCTGCCTGTCATGATCCTATGCCTGAATCAGACTCTTAAAGTGGTCTATAAAAAAACTTCACAATGGTTTTCTACAGCAGGAAACTAACCTACAGCAAAATTCACAGAGTAGCTAAATCCCTATGCATTCAAGAGCCTGGAATTGTCAAAGTGTATTTCACTTTGGGACAACATTAGATACATATCCAGAGAACCACTGAAAGGATGCAAAGGTTCACTTTTCTAAGGATTATGAAATCTAAATTTCAAGTAACACTTATGCATAGTTCCCGATCACCCATGGACTTTCTCAACTGAGAAATTTAGGAGACAAATACCGTTTCCAGGACTATATGAAAAATTGTAACAAGAAAGTACTTATGCATATTGTTCATGAGCAGAACTGTAATAAATCATTATGATTGTAAGGGTAACTGCTTAACCTTTCCTTACATCTCCATTGCTTGTTGCTCTTCCTATCTGTTGCTCCATGTCTTAAGTCTTTAATCCTGCAAAATCTTGTGCATGTGCTTAACTGTATGCATGTGTATCGTCTCAGTGATAACAACAGTGATAAACACCTCTTGGACACCATAAAATTAATAATAAATAGCATTGTATTTAACAATCATTATTCAAAGTAACATATATCATGAGGCTTAATTTTTCGACCATATTGTTTCCTGTATTTTATTTCCCCCAGACCAATGCCTTCTTTACAGGTCTCTCTTGTCTTTCGCTCTCTTTTCCCTTGGAAGGCCGCTGATAAAGAATGGCAGAGAAATTTCAGTACAACTACAATGGAATTATGTATTGTACATTGCACAGAAAGCAGGAAGACCACTGGATGTCCCAGTGATTAAATAGTCATTCTTTGTTTGCCTTTTTGGCCTATGTATAAGACTCGAGTTCATTCTGAAATCTTTGTATCCAAGGTTAGTAACTGACGCTCCATTCTTTCAATATATTGATCTTAGGACCAATGCAGGCTGTAAAATGAAATGATCATAATGGGTGTGTCTACACAAGACACTTCACTGTGCAGTAAGCATGTGCATCCACAAGTGCACATGTGTAGTGCACAGTAAACCTCGCTAATTGCAAGTAACTTTGCTACCTGCAAGTGCAAGTAGCAAATTTACTTGTGATTATACCCGAACACTACCATACAGTTAAGATGCCTGACCAGGAGCAAATCTGCTCTTGGTCAGGTGGCCACCAGCAGGTGAGAGATTGTTCTCTGCCCCCAGGAGTGCCTGCTGCCAGGGCAGGCTATGCCACTGGTTCCCATGTGGAGACTATGACCCCCTGCCCTGGCAGCAGGGAGCTCCAAGCCCCCTGCTCCAAAATTGTGATTGAGGAGCAGAGGAGCGAAGAGATTGTCATCTTCCAGCAGGACTCTGTGGTTTCAGGGCCAGCATTGGGAGATCCTTAAATGATCTCGCTGCCAGCTGCCCCACTGGCAGATTGGGGCAGGGGGCTGGGACCTACCCTACCCCTGCAGTTCTTTCCAAGCCTCATGCCTTGAACACCTGATCAACGCACAGGGCTGGGACAGGTCCCAGCACCAACTCTATGATCATAGGGTGGGGGCTGGAAAGCCTGTTACCTACTCAGCTCTACTCCCCAGGCTATTCCCCACACAGCTCCACGCTCACGGAGCTGAGCGGGGAACAGACTCTCTGGCCCCCACCCTGCAATTGTGGATCGGGGGCACCGGTGATTCTGGTCCCCTAATACACCACACGCTTCCTTCACTGAAGGCCATTTAGCCATGATTCTGATATGGCTCTGCATATGCAATCACCCAAAGAACAGTGTCATCTTGCCATAGACATTTATTAACACTGAAGGCATGATAAATCATCCAACTTATTACAAGAAAGATGACCAGAGAAAGGCACATGGGGCTTAGAAAACATAGCACAGAGCTGCAGACTCTGTGGCAAACATGGCAAGCTAAAAGAATCACCTGGGATTTGGAAAATATGTAAAAACTGCAAACTGTTTGCAAGCAGCAGCAGAAAGTACCCAGTCTGGACAGAGGGAAAGACAACAGCACCACTAGCTCATAATTATTCACAGGAACAGTAGACAACATTGCATCAGAGGATAACTGTTCTATCAGCTTGAAAGCCAATGGATATTTATTAAATTTAATTTGGATGTAGGTACACAAACCAACATGGAGATGAAGCAATGCTATTAGCACCGACAGAGAAGGCACAGGAAGAAAACTGAAAAATGTTGACACTACTAGAAAACCAATGGCAGAGTCAATGAGGATGTTCAGATGCATAAGAAGAGAGAAAGGGAATACAGGAAACTCAGTAAGTTTTCAAGGCCCCAGAGCCGCTGCCACTTCAGAAAAAGGACACTGCCTACACTGGAAAAGAAAGTTTCCAAAGACCAATGGTGTCACAAGAGAGCAGAATAGCTATATGAGGTTGTCACTCCAGCTGAATACACTATGGACCAGTGGTCCTTAACTCTTGTAGCCTCAAAGAACCCCTTAGACTTGTTAGACTCAAGACACCCCTTAGACTTGTTAGACTCAAGACACCCCTTGTTAGACTCAAGACACCCCTTAGAAAATGCCAGCTCTTAGCTTTCGTCCATTTCTTGACTACAGAAAACTAATTAGAACAATTCTTCTGTTACAAAAAACTCGAAAGGACCACAACAGGTCAGACTTTTTTGATGCCATGGATTCCTATTTGAAATCTCTATTCCTATTTGAAATTTGTAAATTAGGTGTTTGTATACCTAACATTGCTAGTGTTGTGTGGTACCCTGAAGCACCCTTCAAAGGATCTCATAGCACCTGAGGGTGTCATGGCCTCCCAGTTGAGAGTAACTACTACAGGAAACCAGACGTCACCTTCTTCAGATTCCACAAGGGAGGGAGAGAAGCAGTACAGCATCAGTTATTCATCTTTCCCTGGCAAATTCACAGACAGACAACCTCCCCAGCAAGCTGAGAGAGCTGTACCCAAGGACATGGGCAGTAGTACAAACCCACAGGTTGACAAAGGAGTTAGAACGTCTCATTGCTAGCTACCATATTTACTCAAATTCAAGATGACTTTTTTCCTCTCCCAATTGGCATGGAGAAAAATGCCCTTTATCTTATAATTGCATACAATGAAATCTCACAAAATACATTGTCTATCATGAAACTATTGCCAAAAGCAGCATGTGCTCAGCAATGGAAACCACCAAGAAGTTGATTAAATGCACCCAATACTAAGCATAACTATAAAACACATGGCCCGCAATACACAAACATACTGATGAGAGCCATTTTGTGTGTGTGTGCGAGTGCGTGGCCCTTAAAAAATGGGTGCACGTTCCCTCTGCAGGGAACTGGCCCTGGTTCAGGAGGTACGTACGATACCAGTTTGGTACTGGGAGGGTCAGAGGCAGCCCTGACAATAAGTGTTAGAGTTTATTGCTTCACTTTAACAGCACATGTAGACACACCCAATAGATGTCAATGTGCTGCTCAACGGTTTGTTTATGGAGCACCTATGCTAAAATTTGCAGCAGTTTCAAAAAAAAGGCAACGTGCAGTAACTGTAGATGAACTAAGTACATGAGTGCTATATGCAAATTGCTACAGCCATGTTTAATTTCAAGGTTATGATTTTCAGATTTGCTCCTCACTTCTGTGCGTTTCAGAGAGAGAAACGTCTGACAATAAGAAGAGGGAGAAGGGGCTGCCAGGGGACAAAAGTTGGGGGGAAACAGAGTGCAAAGGGACTACCTGACTCCTAGATTTTTTCCCTGCTGTACCAGTGGGAGGTGGACAAATTCCAGGCAAACCTCCAAAAATTAGATTCTATACCTGGAAAATTATAACAGATGTATACATTTTTCATTTATAGAATCTAATTACTAGGGAATCATAGTCATGGTCATCTTCTATTTGAGTGAATATGGTAGTTTAAATAATAGATTCACTATAACGAATTATAATGTGAGGCTCTCTGCTCCACAGTTGGAAGAAAGGAATCTATGGCAGTAGCTAGAACCTATGTGCATTCTGCTGTATACTTACTACCTTTGTTTCCTAGAGGCAATTCATCAGTAACCTAACTTCAAATAAAACATTAATAAATGAGTACATGTACAGCTTTTTGACTGAGCCAAATATTTTAGTATTTTTCTATTCCAGTAGCACCCAAAGTCCACATTCAGGATCAGGACTCTATACAAATATGTTCTAGGAGACCAAATCCCTCTCCAGGTGTCAAGGCCACAAGTATACTCAGAGGCACATGAAGCATGAGCTCTCTGTGGATACTAATAGCAGACTGTTTTCTTGCCAAAGAGTCTTCAACTTAAGAAGGCAAGCTTCTTTGGGTAGATGTGATATCTCAGAACAGCACACTCCATATGCCTGAAGAAGGGTGCTTGTGTCCAAAAGCTTGCAAAGAACTTTTTTCCAACTACCCAGTTGGTCTAATAAAATATATCACATCCACCCAAAGAAGCTTGCTCGCCTATGTCCTTAGATCAACACAGCTACAACCAAAAACCCTTCAACTTAAGAACTCGCTCACCTTTCAGATTGAAATGGCCTTAAATCAGTTTACTCACAGGGTGGCTGCAAAGACAACGTTCAGCCTTATATAATGAAGGGAGCATTACATCTTCATGCCTACTTTGTCCTATCTTTTTCACTCCTAGGTGTATTTCACGATTAATGCTGCTTTCCACTTCTCCATATTTTGATCAGTCTCTGTTTCCCCTATTTTGCATTTTTCAAGGGTACATTTTATTTGTTACATCCATCCCAGGTTTCTTACTTCTGTAAGACCCCTTGTAGTATTCATCAGTCCTCCCTGGGTATTGCAATGCCTCACAAATTAGTTCATTTCCTCTTGTGGATAAAGAAAATAATAAACAAGACAGTCCTCTAGATGATAGTGATGTACATCTGATGCATAAAGTTTGGCCAGCTATTTTTCTAGCCATGTCCAAGGCTCACTCTAGGCCAATCTGAATTATTATGGGGAGCCCTATTTTGTTAATCTCCGCCTCAAAAGTTTCACTACATTACAAATAACTACTAAAAGCTACTGCAATCCCTAAAAGGTCATCATGCAAACCTACTCACATGCTTACATGTATGAAAAGCTGAACTGAAATACAAAATATAGCGACAGGAAATACATGAAATGTTCATTATACAAAACATTTCAGTCAAATAATTATATATTTATGTTAGTGGAACTACCAACACGATTAAAGTTAAATGTGTGCATAAGATAGGGGCTTAAAACTCTGTAAGAGAAATGAAGATTTTCTGGCAAGACTTTTAAAACAAAAAATAAGTCCAGGCTGCCCATTTCTCACAATCCTACTATCTTCTAAATTTTCATCAAGATTTTTTGCTTATTGTTTGATTAATTATTTAACTGAAGTTATAATATAGAGGCTTTCCCCATGGTAACTGCCAGGACTGTACTGGTATTACATTAAAAACTGATCTGAAAACTGTTTTTACATTTGCCTTCCTGCAGGCATCTGGCAACTGTACAGTTTGTGAAATTTAAAAAACGATTGGTTTTATACAGGATAAATGTCTAATAACGTTAATATCCCACAATGCATATCACTCTAACTAAAAGCCAGATTGTTCCTCTGAACAGCTAAAAGTGATACAAATAAGTCTATTTAACCCGGGATGAGCTGTGCGTGTTAAGAAATATTCACTTCTTTATTTGTTCTGTATCAGTAGCTCTCTGTACATAGTCTTCCTCACTTTATGGTTTTCCAAACTTCTTAGTTTTAACTTGTTGATTTTTCGAGGGAGTTTAATATCTCAGCTATTTTCATTTGGGATAACTCAGCACACCTCCCATTTGCATGGAAAGTGTGGTCAATGTGAATTGATCAAAACCAAATTAACAGCAATTGGTTCCAATATTTTCCCTGTTTACACATTAGCTTGCTGCCTTTAACATATAGATGTATTGAATTCAGCTTAGCAACCTGAGCATGAATGCTCTGGCCTTTAAAGAGAAACTTATCTGTAATTAAAATCATGCACAAGTTTTAGACGGAGTCTGTTTACTACCTAGAAAGAAAGCTGATTTTGAAAGTGAATAGATTTCAGCACAGTGGTTGATGCATTTAATTCTGAATTAAATCCCCTAAAATTACAGGGGTTTAGCTTTCCCAAACATCAGATCATATAAATGGTATGCCTGACTCTCAGTGAATTTTGGGGAGGGGGAAAAAACCCCCTATTGATTTCTTCTTTAAAATATCATTGCAAACAAATAAGTTAACACAGTTATAATCATTATGGTATAGTTTTTGAAAAAAGCATATAGTAGTTTTAATATATACTTATAACCACGTGGTAAATCATTTGTTAGAGCATTATATGACAAGTAATAAGGGTTTTAGAATAAAAACGAAAGCACATATATGGTAGCTGGTAAGGAAATGATTTATAATATAGTGTATATTGCATTGCTTATTATAATTTAGAATGGTAATTGCTATAGCTTTGCTATACTGTTTAATTGCTACAGTACTCTGATATATGCTATAGAAGACACTGCAGTAACTGCTGTGGTTATACAACAGCATTTGCATAATCCGCACTGTAGTTTATTCTTGTAGCAGATAATGCAGTATACCAAGGAATCAAATTGTTTCTTGCCATATTGATTGCAATTAAAACACAAATATGAATTCACCGATAAGGTTTTTTCCTAGGGTTAGACAACAGAGCATTTGCAGAATTAAAGTTTAAGCCATTATGGCAACAGCATAGCTAGGAAAATAATTTTGAAAGCAGAGCTGTTGCAATTTCCTGTGGCAGAATTATAAAACAGAGTTATTTTAAACAAAAAAAATCTACATTTCAGGGTCCCAGTTCTGCCCACAAATACTGCAGTGAAGTAAATATATTTGCTCCAGAGTTGGGAACACCATTTGACCACCAGTTTTAGTTCCTTACTCATACCTTGCAGCCACATTTACAGTCTCATTTACTGTCACAAAGCGGTCTGGGTTGGAGCTCATCAGTTTTAGATGGGATATCTCTAGACTAAGCTCAGACAGTCAAAAGGCCCAAGGCTGAATTGATTCAGTCTTTGCAGGTTAATCTAAGATGTAGAGATTAAACTGAGAAATGACTGGACACACATTCACTTTTGATCCAGGAAATGCAGTCACATGCCTGCAGTGGCTCAAGCCAGAAGCTGGGGGGCGCTAGAACATGGCTCTCTGGCATATGCCAGCATGGGCTGTGTGTTCATGTCCTCTTTCTATGGCCCCCCAGGTCTCTGGTATTTGCAGTCCAGAACCAGAACATCAGGATTCGGCAGGGTTGCTCATCACTTCCTCTTCCTGCTTCCAGGTGCCTTTGGGATTTGTATTCCACAGTTGCAGCCAGCAGTAAGTTTTTAGCAAGGCAGAATAGCTCCGTACTCAGGGGAAAGGAAGTTTAACCCCCCCATCCCTGGCCCCAGACCCCATCTGGGGTTTCCTTGCAATGGAGGGCAGTCCCTGCCTCCCTCCCCCCTCAGCCATTCTCTGCTGGAGCAGAAAGCCCAGCCCAGCCCAGGGCTGGAAAGCATGGTGGGAGACCATGATTTAACTTGAACCAGGAAGGCATCTGAGACAAAAGTTTCATAAACCAAATCAGTTAAGTCTGACCCAATTCAGTTAAGTCTGATGTTACATTCAACCAGGTTTATCTTAAACCAGTTTCAGTCATTTTGAAACTGGTTTATGTGCATTGAACTTCTGTTCTGTTACAGGTTTAAACCAGTTTCTGATGTCTTAAACTGGTTTGTGTAACTTCTGACTGTAGCCCTTGAGATGACTAAGGTTGCTGCTGTAGGACATGACTGAGGCTACAAACAGACATCAGAGAAACTGCTATCCCACAACAAAGTACAACTATTCACACATCACCTCCATTGTCCCAAGACAAACCTACAAATGTTTGTGGGATAAAAAGTGTTAACAGTTTGCGCTTGGACATTACAGACTATCTGAACACCTGTCCCAGGATTGTACAACTGAAAGAAAAGCAGTAATGCATTCAGCTGCTCACAAAACCCCACTTGTGTACACACAAATCCTGCGACTCTTCTTTTCTAGGACAAAGAGAGGCACAACTTGTCCCACGATCAACGCAGTGTCTGCTTGTAGCCTTAGTGATTCACTGAGTGCTTTTTTCAGTGACAGTACTAAATACATTGAATTACATTTTTTTCTGTCAACATGATTTTCAATGAGAAAATGTCTTTTTGATTAAGCGAACATATTTTTAGAAAAATTGCTACAGTTATTGAAGTATTTCAGATATGCATAAAAAACAACCCCCACAAAAACTTAGCAAGCACTGATCTCAGCTGGAGCCTCTAGGGCACTACCATATTACAAATAACAATTAATGATATTTATAATAAAATTAACATGACTCATGCTCAAAAGCAGTTTGTTGGCAGAGCCAGGACAAAGCTTAGTTTATGGGCAACCAGTGCCTCCTGATACTGCGGGGGCACCAGCAGCTGATTGCCGACCGGGGTGTTTTCCCCCAGCAGCCAATCACTGGAAGTGCCAGTGGTAAAACCAGAAGTGCTGCCAGCATTTCTCTTGGCACCCCCACAATCTTGGGGGGCACTGGCCATCACCACCCCCATGCTCTGGCTGGTGAAGGCCAATCTCGGGGGGGGGCACATACCCCCCCCATGTGTCGACTATGACTCAGCTCACCTGATTCTTGTTTGAGTGCCAATCTGCTGGGCCAAAATCCAGCAGTAATAGAGAGAACAGTAGTATGGTGCTATAGATTTTAGCATTGATTCAGGGCATGCACACCATTTATACAAACTGCAAAATTTTGCAGTTTTTTCAAATGTGTGCCATTAGATGTTATACCAGCACATGCCATCAGATATTGTTATATGACAAATGTAGAAAAACTATCCACATGGAACTGCAACTAGTCAAACATTCTGCCTAGCAACACCATCAACTTTTCAGGGAATAGCAGAAATCTTCTCAGACATAACAAGCCAATTTTATTTAAGTAAATATGGATTTCATTGGTTAATTCAGGCCCTTACTTTAAAAAAATAGTTATCAGTTAACAGATTTCAATTCTGGAAGTCAGCGATTAGCTTTACTATCAAGAACGGGAAGCATGTTCCATTAACAAGGATTCTTCACTTTCCACACTCCAAGCGGAAGCATCCAAGTTGCACTTAAATGTTGAGTGTTACCTAAAGTCACTTAGATAGGGCAGAAATAATGGTGCTCAATATTTTAACTGGAAACAAAATGGTAGAGGGGTTTACTGAGTACAAGCACTACCCTCCCCCCCCCCTTGAGAAGCACAATTAAGCAAGTGAGCGGTCATTTTCTGTGTGCCTGCCTTTGCTCCAGAAATAAAGAGGAAGGTTTGGGAAATACTAAAGGATTGCAGTGGCATCTTCTCTTTCATTTGCAGCGCAGACAGCATCACAGATCACTGACATCATATAGCTTTCTGGAAAAATACAGCAGCAAACTGGGGAAACAACTATGCAGGTAAAGTGAATCCTTTTTAATAGATGTATTAATATTTCCACAAATAAAGGGATGAGTATGGCAAAGTGACTTATGGGGCTTCTTTGATTAGTCGACAAACAGACAAATATCCCAAAGTTGCAAAACTAATGTTTCACAGATTGTGGTGCTTGGGTTTTGTTATTCATTACTCTTGTTTATAAAGTGTCAGTCATGCAGTCTGGGAGCAGAAATAAAAGAATGTCACTTAACTGATTAATCATATAAAGTGAATAATGAACATCCCATGGGCTCAGAGGTACCCAGTAAAACTATATGGCAAATAGCAACTGATTCACTAAAGAATTAAAAACTGATCAAATTAGAAATAACAAATAGTTTGGTCATTTCTAATATTAAGATGAGTCACTTTAGAAAGTTGTAAGGGCAGCTCACCATGAGAGTAGTTCCTGCTTCACTTTGTAGACTTCTGAAGTTTCAAGAAACAATTGATGGCAGGGGACACTGAAGTACGATAAGTGTAGCATGCAATCACTGTGATTGTTTGTGATCATGACATTTTACAAACGCTGCTTCTCTGTCATTTTCTAAAGTATTGTTTTAGAGGGTTGTGACAGAGGTAAAAGAAATAAAAAAAGTACAGAACAAGAAGAAATGTCACCCCGTCTCCCTAGACAAGCCAGATTGAAAAATTGAAGAGAAACCTACTTGGATGAGATAGATTCATTGCTCTGACTCTGAGCCAGCAAAATCAGAATTAGATTTTGAGATTATTGAAGTAATCAAACTGCTGATTGTTCTGACAGTAGTTTATAGCATACTATCTATGCTTAATGCAGCAGGGCTGACTTTCAGTTAAAGCAGGGATCTTCTGGTTTATCTGCTTGACTCTGTCACTAACCTGCTATGTGACCCTGAGGTCCAGGATCCCCACCTGTGAGACAGGTTGATACTATTATCCCCATTCTGAAGCTGGGTAAATGGATTCTCCAACAGCTTTTCATAAAAACATGTATGCGTTTACATATCATTTCTTTTTTTCAGCAAGAAATGTGTCACTTTTGAGCACCCACCCAAGGATAGAGATTCAAAATGAACCAGTTAGGTGTCCCATTGGGTCAATGGAGAAGCATCAGAGATGCGTAGGAGCAATTCAGGATTGCTTGTAAAGAAGCTCTGTACAGACAGGTGGGTGTGGTACACAATAGCAAGGTGTAACTCAGAAAGCCTGGGAGACCATAGAGGTGGCAAATGAGAACTGCTAAAGCACAGGTCTCTGAACTCCCATTCCTCTCAAGCTATCCTGTACACATCTCCATGTATTTGTGATTTAAGACATGTAGTTACATTTCTGAGGTCACTGCATACAGAGTTTGGCATGGTAGGCAAGTTGAGAAAACAGGTGCCTACCTTTTGCCCAGTGACGAAAAGCATTCACCCAGGACTTGGGAGATCTAGGTTTTAGGACCTCCTCAGCCTGAAGAGATTTAAAACCAGATCTCCCATTTCCCAGGAAACTGCCCTGACTTGGCTATATAGTAGGCTGGGTGAGGGCACTTTCCATTCTTGTGATGAAGCTCAATCACAGGGCAATCAAGAAAGCAAGTCAAGAACAAACAAGAGGGTGCCTGCCTCTGTAGCCTGTTGGTTGGAGCACTCCCTTTGAGGGGGAGGGTCCTGCATACTAGAACCTACTTCCAAACTAATTTCTGTCTTTCAAGCCATTTCTATTGGAGGTAAAATTCCTGAACTATATCAATGAGATTATCTGCATGGATAAAGTTCTTCACTTGCACAACTATTTAATAGAGATATGGTGTCTAAAGCTGAGGTGCTGTATGAAAAGTGGCTTTTGGATTGCAGGTGAAGGTACAGTTCATCCACAGAGAAATGGAGTGATGCTATGTTCTGCCCATTTGCAACCTAATCTCTCTCTGACAAAGAAAAATAAATTAAAAAGCCACTTTGGGGCTTTGTTGTAATATTTGAAGAGGATGATTCTCAGCTGTTATAAATTGCCACTGTCTTCAATGGAACTG
Organism: Crocodylus siamensis; assembly: GCF_052110815.1. Classification (NCBI taxonomy): domain Eukaryota; kingdom Metazoa; phylum Chordata; order Crocodylia; family Crocodylidae; genus Crocodylus; species Crocodylus siamensis. The sequence goes on along the minus strand of NC_143396.1, from coordinate 15,820,264 downwards.
CACCAGTCTATGGGATCTGAAGATGTGCCCCTACAGGATGACTGCCACTCTCACATTGGTGTTAACATCCATACGAGGTGCAGCACATAGAGAATAGAAATGAGATCACTGAAAGCCTGATAAACCTCTCACTGGAGTGAGCAGGTTAGGTTGGGAATCATTGGTAACTGCAAGTTACATGGCCAGATATATATACAGAAAAAAAGAACAGACTGGGTATTACTATAGTCATTGCTACAAACAATGGTCAACATAAAAATAAAGGTTAAAGAAAAAGAAAAGGATACCAGACTGGGACTCTAAAGAGCAAAAGATGGTGTAGGAATGGACCTTCAGGCTTATCTGCTTCCACCCTGCTTTCTTCTTGGGTACCCAGTAGGTCTCTGGATCATAATCCATTAGTATTTACCTAGATTGAGGGTTGCCAAGGGGCATTCAATTCCCACCAACTTTCAAGAGGAGCCGAGTGACTAATTCCTAGAACCTTTTTAGACCCCAACAAAGTATATCTGCATGGATGTCCACTTCCAGTGTTCTTTGACCTCAGTGAGGCTCCATAGGAAGGCAACAGCCTGTCCATGTATTGTAAAGGTCTGGATCAGGACATTATCATGTATTTTCCTTGGGGCATATATCCCTACACACCTGTACACACGTGGCATTATAAACAAAAATAAATAACAATAACAACATGAATGTCCACCAAAAGTGGACTAGGTATGCTGGAACCATGTCAATGCATGCTGACAAACTCAACAGAATAGTAGCAGATATCTACCAGTAACTTTTGCTGGCATGATGTCACATAAAGAATGTAGGCAGGCAAGGTTCTTTGGGTGAATCCGATATCTTTTATTAGACCAACTTAAATTGTTGGGGGAAAAAAACTTTAAGCAAGCTTTTGGGTTTAAAAACCCCTCGACAGGCTGAGGAAGTTTCTGCAGCTGGTGTGTGTTCTTCCTGGAGGGAATGAAAAGTAAAGAACCCAGAGGCTGGGCTGGTATACATACAAGATAGGCAGTCAGTGAAGATGTAAATTGAGGAGTCAGTGGGTAAGAGACAGGAGAAAGGCCACAGAATCTCTAAGATCCAATCAGCAAATAGTAATAAAACCAGCAGATAACGGAGGAGCCAGTCATCCTAAACCATGAAGACTACAAACAACTCTCTGACACCACCTACTACAAAGAACTACAAGAAGATCCTACTCTCCTTTTCACTACGAAACTCAATAATAACATGAAATCATTTTCATCAGGACTTCTAGAAAAACTACAGAACTTGATCCCTCCACTACGCAACCCAAGGACTTTTTACATGCTCCCTAAAATCCACAAACAAGGGAACCCTGGCAGACCTATCATATCCAACCATGGGATCCTAACTGAGGAAATATCAGGTTTTGTTGAATCAATCCTAAAACTGCTTGTCACACAAACAGCAAGTTTTGTCCAAGACACTACAGACTTTCTACAGAAACTTAAATACATAGACCATCTTCCCAGCAACACCCTCCTAGTCACCATGGATATTACCAGCCTATATACAACATCCCACACCAGAATGGCACCCAAACATGCCTTACATATCTACAAGAGCAAGATTACAACTCAGAGTACAGACCCAAAGATATTACTGACGTTTTACACTTCATCCTCACACACAACAATTACACTTTTAATAACCAACACTTCCTCCAAACCATGGGCACAGCTGTGGGCACCAAAATGGCCCCACAGTATGCCAACCTTTTTATAAGCCACCTAGAAGAAGTCCTCAAGGAATGCACCTTCAAAGCCTTGCTAAACTTAAGATATATTGATGACATCTTCATCATTTGGACTGAAAACCCGCAATCTCTGATTGAGTTCCATCAGAAATTCAGCAATCATCATCCCTCCATCCGACTCTCTCTTGAATACTCCAGCGCCAACATCTTTTTTGACACGATGATCAGCATCCATAATGGCAAAATACAGACCTCATTATACAAGAAACCCAAAGACCAACATACATATCTGGACAGAAACAGCAATCACCCTAAACAAACCAAAAAAGCCACGATATACAGCCAAGCCCTCAGATACCACTGAATTTGCACTGAGGAGAACACCTGGGATTGCCACCTCACCACTCTTAAAAGACAAGAATGGCCAACTACCTGTGGGGGCACATTTCTCACAAGCAAACCACTCTCGCTCCAATCCTCAAACAAAACTTACAAAACACTTCTCAGAGATGAGCCTACGAACTTCACTTAATCAACCTCCTGGATACTAAAAATCATGGACTAAATATAGACACTGGATTTATGACACATTATAACCTGCCTGACATCTGACTCCCCATGTACCTCACCACTATTCATCCCCTTTCTCTCCGTCACCCCCACCCCCCCCAGCCTGTCTCTCACCCACTGACTCAATTTACATCTTCACCGACTGCCTATCTTATATGTATACCAGCCCAGCCTCTGGCTTTTTTACTTTTTATTCCCTCCAGGAAGAGCACACAAACTGCAGAAACTTCCTCAGCCTGATGAAGGGTTTTTAAACCCAAAAGTTTGCTTAGAATTTTTTTTTCCAACAATTTAAGTTGGTCTAATAAAAGATACCAGATTCACCCAAAGAACCTTGTTTGCCTATGTCCTTAAACCAACACAACTACAACCTACACCCCTGTAACATAAAGAATGTGGGTTTAATGACATTTTTCTACTGGCAAAAGTCTTCATGTACATACAGTTATACTAGCATGAAAGTGCATTTGCTGGTGTAGCTTATTTTATTCTGGGAACTGACAGATGGTACAATGACAAAAAAAATTATATCACACTTTTATCTGTTGGAAAGATGTCTGTCTACACATGGAGGGGTTTCCACTATAGTCGTACCAACAAACCTTTTTATGTATACACTAGGACTGAGAGAGAGTGACAGAGATCCAATGCTTGAAAAACATTTCCCGTGTGGCTCCCATTAGCACAGGCTCTGTTAAAGTAATGGAGGGTCTGACACAGAACTACTCACAGTGACTGTACTCATTCCCAAGTTATAACTTGGAACATGAGACATTTTAAAACCTTTAAAACCTGTCATTTCCCAATGGTAGGAGATTCTTCTTGTGTTACCAATGCATAGGCCACACCAAAAGTACACTACAAAAAAAAAGCAGGTCTCTCAGGTCAAAACGTTAGTATATTTGTCTTTTTAGACAGGTTTTTATCATTGCCCACCACTGTGTTGTATAAATGAGCTAATATACTTTTTTACGACTCCTACAGATCCCTTTGTTTAAAGAAGATAGAACTGAATTTAGTAAATACACACACACACACACACACACACACTTCTACAGAATGTGTGTGAGGAATCAGTTTATTGCACCTTGAAAAATAATGATGGACTCAGTCCCTGACGGACAATAGTTGAGGGCGCTATTGAATTCACAATGTAGAAATAACTACCACAATAAATGTTATTCCTGTGCCAATTAATTACACAGTCAATCTCACAAGGGTAGGGAAAATTATAGCAAAATATGAAAATTTGGGTCAAAATAATAAAACTGAAGAAATGAGTTGCTAAGAAAAGACCAGTCATGGTAGGGATGTAAACACTTCATAATCACTTTGGGTAAGAGCTTAGCCCAGGGGTGGCCCAGCACACGTGTCACAAGTGGCCTCTGTGTGGCATGCAGCAGATTGGTGACGGGTCAAGCAACACAGTGGCAGATAGGGCAGGAGACAGAGAGCAGGACAGCAGAATGGGCAAGGAGCACAGGACAGGAAACAGAAAGCAGAGCAGAAGATTGGGCAGGGAGAACAGGGTAGGGAGCAGAAAGCAGAGCCACAGATCAGGTAGGGAAAGGTGAGCACAATGGCACTCAGGGAGTATGGGGGGATAATTTGCAGCACACCTGACAAAAACATCAGTCCTCACTAGCTCAGACTAGTTCCTATTTCCTGCAAACAATCCTTAGTAAAGTCTTTGTTGTTTCTGCTTGCTACTATGCTGCTCTAAATCTGGAACAGTCATTCACATTAGGAGTAACTCCAAATCTACATTGCTGCAAATGAAAACAAAATTTGATCCATTCTATATACTGCCTTTAAAAGTTTCAGCTAACTAGTGCATGCAAACTTCTATTTCTTCTCCTTTCGAACGTGGGCAAATATTGCAAAACAATGTTGGTGATTATTCACTTGAATTGTGGAAAAATGATTGATCCACTGACATACTTTGCTTTATCTTTCCAGGAACATTAATAAAAAGGGTTTCCTTGTACACACAAGATGATTCTGAAAATTGTTGTTTGCCATGGGAATGCTCATATCTATGCCACATACAGTTATTTGTCCACAAATGCAGGAATCCAGAATTCATGGCAACAGTTCTGAGAAACAGAAATCACATGGTGTGCCTTGACTTACTCATCCCATGGTGTAAATTGAAAATGCAAAGTAAAGACAAAGGACAGTTTGTGAATGCCCTAATAGGCTACAACATGGCTGCACAGACATATTTGTCAAATATTTACCAATAATATGTAGACAAGCAACTAACTAATTTTGCTTGAACAATTAATCACTACATGAAAGGCAGGAATTTCTTAGGGTGTTGTCTTTTATTGGACCAACTGTATAGAGTTAGACAAGCTTTTGGATGCAAGACATTCTTCATCAGGTCTCAAAGTTATCATTTTCTCTATACAAATAGTTTTACCATTTCTAAACCTTACCAGGATTTTGAGAGTCAGAAATTGAAAACAGGGCACTCTGTTAAACAATAGTTTCTTAAACTGATGTTGCATTGCATAGTAGGAATATTTTCTTTCCTGGATTTATTCAACAGGGCCTCAGAGCAACATACAGGTATATACATACACCAATACAGACATGACTTTACTCACAGTCGCTTGACTCAAGAACAGAAAGCAAAGGAGAGGAATCCACTAAAGCTAAAAAGCAGGAAGAATTTAGATAGACATAACTAGAGCATACCTCATAGCCTTCAGAACATACCTAAGGAAATTGGACCTCTAAAGCATCAAACAGCACCGTAAGTCAAAAGCACCTATCAAAAGTGTTGTCCATCTTATATGAAAGAAGATAATTACCACATGTATTCAAGTATCACATGCACCTTTCCCCCAAAAAATTAACCAATATTAGGGGGGCATGTTTTAAGTGAAAAAGCAAATTTCTATGCTGGAATGAAGGCATGGAGTTTCTGTTATGGCTGCCACGGGCTGTGCTGCCTTCCTGGGGGAATGGAGGAGGGGTAGAGTCCATTTCTCAGCATCATTTGCTCACTCCTTGCAAATGCCACAGCTCAAGTACTATCCCTGTTACAGCTGCTGCTGAATTGGCAGCAAGCTTTTGGGCTGGGAAAAAAATTCAGCAGCAGCTGTAACAGGGTTCAAGTTGGAGCTGTGGGGCTTGCAAGGAGAGAATGAATGATGCTGAAGAGTAGACTCTGTCCCTGCTCCATGCAGCCTCCTTAACTCTGGAAAAATCTTGTCTTCATTCTCCCTTTCCCAAATGAGGTTCCTGTCTTTTAGGGCATGGGGAGGCGTAAGGCGGTGATGCAATAAAATAGAGTATATGAATGTTGCTAACAAGCTCCCTTTAAGCCTTTCTAATGAGTTATTTTCTAATCTAATAAATTTAGCAGGTAGAATGGAGCTCTCTATCATAACTACTTAATCATTGTTGTAGTGAATACACTCTTCAATGAATTTAACTTCACCACACTGTGGTAAGGCTACTGAATACCATTCTCCCCCTTTTGCAGATAGAGGATTGAGCTGCCCAGAAACTAGGACAAAGATCTTCAAAAGCATTTCATTGAGAGGTGGGTGCCTAAATGCCTTTGAGGATTTAAATTTAATTGAATTACCCATGATCAGACAACTAATCAACTGCAGAGCAAAGAACTCCTAGTTCCTATGCCTAACCACTGAATCATCGTTCCCCTCTAAAAGCAATGTGCAATCTTTATTTTGGGGTAATAGAGGAAACTACTCTTAAACACATGAAGATATTCACATTTCAGGAAAAACAACAGCTTTGTTTTAACCTCTGTTTTGATCTTGAAGCTTCAATCCACCATTTGTAGTCTCCAAAATGAAACCAGTAAATTGATATGTCATAGAGCTTATAAAGTGAGGAGTGTTATCAAATCCAGGCTGCACCACTACACCTCGTTCAGTACACAAGTACAATTCATATTGTTCCCACCTATTACTGGAGCTTGAATATGTAAAATATGAACCATTCCACAATCTGCATGCTCATTTATATTACCTTTATGTGAAACTTAAGGAATAAAAAATGTTGTATTTCCCCTTCAAATGTAACACACTGCATCAGACAGTCCCCTTAGTTACCTTGGTTAGACTAGACATAGGGCTATATTGTGTAAAAGAAAAATGGGCATTTATCTATTTGGTCTTTGAGCTCAGAAACTCAGCTAAAACTTTCCAAATAAAACACAAAGCCTAATTTAACTTGCCAGGTGTCATAGCAAACCCTGGCATCTGGCCCATTTTTGGCTGTATGGTCCCCCACATTTCATGTAAACTTGAATTGCTTTTCAGATAAACATGTATGAAAGTTTCCAGCTGATCCAGGCCAGGCTATGGTTCCATTTAAAAACCATGAGAACAGTAATAGTTTTGCAGGGTTTCAATCCCAAGCTAGGTGAAATGTGGATGCCCTGCCTGAGTTTCACTCTGAGCTTTTCAAACTCCTGCAAAATTCCATCTGAGAAGAAACAAGGGTCACTTGGCAGGAAGTGACATGTTATATTTTGAACAGATCTAAAAATGACATGACAAGCTTCTTTATTTCCTTTGTTATGGCCCTCTGCTATCATTGGGATCGATGGGACAGAATCAGATCCTTGATGTTCTCATGATTTCTCTTGCTCACTGCCATTTCAAGCTCCTCTCTGCAGCTCTTCCCTATTCAGACTGCCAGTACCTTTGATGAGCTCTTCCTTTAACATGAGCCCTTTCTTCTTCAGTCTTACTGCTAAATCTCTTGCCTAGGCTCTCACCTTTTTTGTTCCCTGTCACTACAACCCCCTTTCTCCCTGCCCTTGACCCTGCTCATCTGCAGGGGCATTTTTGCATGTGCTCTGATGCGTGCTGATTAGATTATTCAACTCTGCTGGACCACCTCGTGTAGTCCATGTCCCCACATTTCAAAATGGCAGCTGGGGAGCTTTAAACGAATCTTGTCGAACAAGCTTTAGTTAAAGCGTCCCCACCGCCATTTTGAAACATGAGATGCCGCATACATGAGACACTGCAGGCACTTTAATTAGAGCGGCTCCCAAAAGCTGATCTAATTAAAACGTGTGTTCACCACCCCTGCTTCCTCCACCACAGAGCACGTGTATGGGTCTTCAGTAGTCCACTCAACAATGCTACGCCTAAAATGCTCTCTGTCACCCTCAACTTGGACTTGGGACTCTCTTAATCACGTTCCTTCACTGACTTCCATGTGACGCTCAAGTGCTTTGTCCTCTTTGTCTTTGTTAAGGGTCTACCCAACCACAATCTTTTGCTTATGTACTGATTCTTTTCTTCACGTGCCATTTGCTATGTTCAAACAATGCTGCTATGCACTTTGTTTGCTTCCTTATTTTATATCATCTTCTAGGTATGTCTTCCTGCTTGTAATAGTCTCCCTCTTGCGTGTCAAGCACTTGCCTCCCTTCAGCTACTTCCAACCCTGCCTACTCTTCTTCCCTAGAGACTTTTAGGGCTAATCCAGAAAAGACTGATAAAGATTTCCTGTTAAGTACCATTTTGAGTGAAGGCCTTCTACTGGTCTTTCCTGTGTATTTGTTTCTGTGTTGTCTCCCAGAAGGGGCAGAGACTGTTTTCTTCATCTCCCTTCAAGGTTGAGAACATTGGAAGCATCTGGCAAATAACAAATATTATTATTATTGTCAAGCCTGATAATTTTCTGGGGTGAGTGGATTGGTTCAGTCCATAGTGGTTTGCACAAGGGTTGTTTTACTGAAGTGTTGAGATCAAGTCAACGCGATAATTCACAGCAAAACTGAGGGACATCTTTGATCCGTTCCTTTAGGTATTGCTGTAACATAATCAAATAGTAGCCATGCCTCTTTTGTTTTATAATGACGCTTAGCAAAACCTCCTGCTTCCAGGGTTTCAATGGGAAGCCAAAAATCAGGCTATGTTGATTCAATACTGGTCTCCAGTTTATATACTTCAGTGAAGCGCTAGAGAAACCTGGGGTGATTTTAAAAAGCCTCTGGCAGGCAAGGCCAGTTTTCCTCAGCAAAGTTCTGGTTAGCTCTGTTTATGACACCCACAAGCTGAAATAGTTGATTAGGTCATTGGATAGCAGATCTCTCACTTTTGCTGAAAGCAAATATGCCCATAACAGTGTTTTGCCAGAGAATCACTAATCCTCTAAAAACAAAAAAACAGCACTAAATTAAATTTTGTTCTTTAAATGATATTGACAAGTCTGTAAGTGGGATCAATTTTTAAAGTTGGCACCAAAAAGCTCCCACTTATTTCCTTGATTTATTGGCAACAGCTTTATATGTTCCTGCTTACAACAGAGAAAACAGCAATCTAATTAGGTCCAGAAGTCTCCTGATTTGAGAAGAATCTTTGCAGTATTTAGATAATAATTTATTCTGAGTAGCGGTCTGGCTGACACTTGATGCAGCGAGGAGTGAGAATGTGCCAGGAAGCCCCTCTGAACCATTTCAAGCAGCCTTTTAAGAAGCTATCCAACAAGGAAGATTAAACATTAGCTGATTACCGACAAGTAATTAACAATGTCAACGAAACACAGAAACTGAATTAATAATAATTATATCATCAACACGATGATCATCTTGTAGAGAATCCCAGGGAAGAGGAGAGGTTAATTACTCACTGCTAGCAGAACGGCACCAAGCTGACCGCAACCATGCCTCTGGATGGTGTTAACTGCCAGGCAGATAATTAATTAACATCATAATTGTAATGCAGGCAGCATGAAAATATTGAAATATTACACTATTTCCATTCTATTACCTATCCAAGATATTCTATAACTTAGAGCTAGAATACAACGCGACGTTGGCACCCTGGTTCCCTGTGGGGTGGCCTTGAACCAGGAGTTCCTGAGTTTTAATTCCAATAGAAAAAAAATCATGTACTTCATCCAGGGCTTCAATCAAGTGCTGGCAATTACTAGGTTACATTTCCTATGGAGCCAGTTATCCCTCATGGGCATACTGTAACTTGTAGCTTACAGATCTTTCCCTACAGGCTGGAGGTCTAGCTACAAAAGATGGTCTTATTCAACCACAAGTGGCTGGGCTTCATGAAGAAATCATGGGTTCAAGTACTACTGTGCACAGTTTTGATCATCCATGTTCAAGAAAAGTGAACACAAACTAGAGGTGCAGAGACTGCCTCCTAGGGAATGCAGAGGTTATCATGCTAGAGGAGTGTAGGAGAGCTTGACTTATTTAACCTGGCAAAATGAAGGAGGAAGGGAGATATGGCTGCTGTCTATCACAAGACAAACACCAAGGAAGAAGAAAAGGTATTTCAGCTGAAAGCCAATGATGGCAAAGGAACAAATAGAATATACTGGCTGTTAATATATTTGGGCTAGAAATTTGAAGTAGATTCCTAACTATTGGAGGGGTATCCTGGTTAGGTTCTGGGGCAGTCTTCCATTACAAGCAGCAGGAGCGGGGAATCTAACTAGCTCTTAAATGGAGTTTGGCAAGTTTATAAAAGGAACTGTAGCAGGCTCGCTTTCTGGAGCTTGGGTTGAGACCCAGGCTTGAAATCTTGCTGTTTTGCTCATCCCCCAATCAGGAGGCAGCAAGAGAAGCTCAGTCACGCCCCTTTCCTGAGGGGAGGGGGAGAGGAGTTCTTCATCCCTCCTCCCATGGACCTGATTGAAGACTGCAAACTGCCAAGTCCAGAAAACTTCAGGGGCGAAGCCATGTAGCATATAAAAGGAGCTGCGTGCCCAGCATGAGGAAACACATCCGGGAGAGAGAAGAGTGGGGCTTAGAAGAGCAGAGGAGAGCTGCTCAGTAGGGCAAAGCAATAGCCCAGAAGTGCCCCTGAAGACATCCATCAGCAGGGAATGGCAGACGGCTCCAGCAGCTAGCCTCTCAGTGTGCAGCATAGCATATAGCGCCCAGACCTTGAGAGCTGCGTAAGGCGGCTCGGGTCTGCAACCTCTGGCGAGTGGCCAGAGACACGGTGCACAGGCCAGTGCATGGAGTAGGACCTTCTGAGTGCTTGGGTGGCTCAGGTCCTCAACCCCCGGGACAAGGCTGGGAGCTTGGTGCAGGAGGCGCTGCACAGGGGGTCTGGGAGCAGACCGAGCCTGGTGCTGTACGAGGCAGCCCAGGCCTCTGACCAATAGCAAAAGAGTTGAGTCCAGAGAGCCACATGGTGATTGGGCTACTGAGCCAGCAGACAGGGCCAAGCCAGAGGCCCCAGAAGCCCTGCATAGCAGAGCTCTGTTCCAGGGGACAGCGACCCCCCGCCCCCCGAAACCCACTGCAGGCAAGAGAGCAGCCTGGCAACAGAGGATGAGGACCACCCTCCAGGCCTGGGAGCCATGAGTTGCAGGAAAAAGAGGATTTCCTCAGGGGAGGGGAGTCCCCCCTGGTTAGTTAAGGGCTCCTGAAAGGGGAGGTCCCACTGAAAGGGCCCCCCCCTAAAGTTACCAGCTTCTTTGTAGGGCTTGAGAAAAGCCCAAGGGCACTGGGGTTTCCCCTTGGGATTGAGTTTATCTTTGGGGTTTATCTGTTAAAGACCAGATACCCATGACTTACCTGTATCTGGAGTACTGGTATAAGGTTTTATGTCATTTACCTAGAGGGCGTTGTTTATGTTACTGGTTTAGATATCTTATAAATATATACATTGTACATATGTTTATATCCATGTTCCTTTTCCTTGTGATAAATTAATGTAAATAAATGTGTATATAGCTCAGTCCCCTGACTGTCCTGGCCTGGTTCTGTAGGGACAGAGGGAAACCGAGCGGTCTGCAGTTCCCACCCCACAGCACACCTGCCAGCTAACAGTCCTCTTCAGTTGGAGAAGGGGAGTATATACCCAAGTTACTACAGAACTATATGACATGGTAGATTACAATAGCATAGGACTGGACTTGGTGATTTAGAAGGTCCTTTTGAATCCTATATTCCTAAGCAGAGCAGATTAGGTATCATAATGCTTCCAAATGTGGAACACTTCCTCCCCCTGAGGGACCCCAGGCTTGTCATGATCTCAGGTCAGGAAGCCCTTTAAAACATTGTTTTAAAGATTTCCATACACTCTGATCCAACCTATTTGTGTACACCTGTCCCTGAGCACACAGCATTTGCATATGCCTAGTCACCCCTTCAAAAACCTTTTTCTCTTCTTTGTGTTCAAAACAAATGTACTTCTAAGGCTTCCTCATCACATAAGCTTTGAAACTTTGACCCTGTGAGCACACACCATCTCCTAAGCAGTAAGGAAGAAGCACTAGGTGCTTACCAGCTAGAAAGGGAAAGACATGGCCAGGTACGGCAATCTGCCTCTTTAGAGCTTCATTCTGCCAAATATAAAGGGCCCGATGCACGAAAGGCATGCTGGGGAAAAGTCCCTATAAATGATCTCCCTGCTCCATGAAGATTTAATAAAAAATAGAAAGTCATCAAGAAAGCTGTGATGACTATGGGACCAAACTCTTTAGATGTATGCAATGACTTTGCTACAGTCTGCAGGGTGGGTCACTAGGGATGGTTTTAAAATGGTGAGCTGTGGCTTTAATAACTCATTACTGGATGTATACATCAATGGGCACATCTACACGAGATGCTATGTTGCCCTAGTGAGTAGCTCATTGCTACTGCGCAGTAGCTGCTAAAAATAGCTGCACGGTGTTGGGACTGTGCAGTAACGCCGGTTATTGTGCACTGATTTAGTACTGGCTTAAGCACTAAATGACTGCACAGTAATAACTTTGTAGTCTGCTGCACATGTAAATGTGCCCAGTCTGTCTCATCTGAGTAGTCGAGAGAGCTGAGTATGCCTAGATATCTGATCATATATAATTTTTATATAAATGCTGTATACTGTTTCACTAATTATAAGACCTTTAAATTATTACATTTAAGTCACCTGGGCAGAATTAAAATGAAGAGAGATGTAGTATAAAGTGGGGTAAGCCTTTTGTCAAAGGAAAGGGAATTGGAGAGCTTCTCTCTACAAATACCAGAAAGCTAGAGGGAATCTAGAGGCCTTAAGGCTAGAGCCAACTGAATACTATAAAAAGAAATTACATATCACTTCTAGAGATATAGTGGCCAGTTTTCTCTCCTCAAAATGAAGCAGTTCTGTACACCCAAATGCATAAAAAATATTTTCAGTTTTGGACAACAGATGTTAATTCCCATACTATTTCTGAACTTTATTTTGAAAGTTGGTTTTTTTTTCAGAATTAAAGTTCATAGAATCGTAGAAGTCGGGTCAGAAGGGACCTTGTAGATCTTCAAGTCTGACCCCCTGCCTGGGCAGGAGAAAAACTGGGCTCAAAACAGACTTTGCAGGCAAGTGACATTATTGGCAAAACAATAAAATGGATTTACCAGATGTAGACAGTGTTTGGTGATCTTATCCCATGACAAAATACAGAAATAGATAGTTCAGATGTTCTATGGGTAAAATGCACCTCACAACCAATGTGTATTGTAGTCTGTACCTATGACTATGCAGTGCTGCTCACTGCTTTAGTCTGCGGTCTAAAATAAAAGTTCTGCTGTAAAGATTAGCAAGGAGAGCAGACTGGAGCAGATGTTGATAGTGGCTGTTTGTGATTTGGGCACCAGGACAAATTTGGGTCTTATTAGCAATATCTTTGTATATGAGGATGAAATATGTGATGATCTTTGAAAATCTTTATCTGTCTATTTCTATACAACAGTACACATGTAAGTCCAAAGACAGACTCAGAAGAAAGTGTAAGACATTGTGAATTTCTCAGCAAAAATGTAGAATCAAATTCACACCAGTGACTCGCTTTTTGGAGCACAAGATCTCTATAGCACTTTTGGAGAACAGAAGCATAATAACCGTTGCATTGTGACCACTGCTCTCTCCCTTAGCAGTGTAGGTGCTAATGCCAAAGGCTTGTCTGTGAGCTATTGTTCCATGCATAATACTTACGCAGGCATCTCACTACTCACCTGCATTTAACTCATTACATTGTCAAGCACTTTGGGATACTGGGTATAAAAGGCACCATATAAAACCAAATTCCTTTCCATTCTGTTTAGCATCAGGCCTTATTTTAGCAAACGTCTGATATAATTCCAGCTCGTGGATAAACTTGCAATACAAAATGCACACACTGAGCACCTGGCGGCAATGGTACAAACAGTGGGTTTGAGTTTGATCTTAGCTACACCACTACAAGTTAGGAGTAACTCCGCTGCTTTTGGTGCAACTAATTCACTTTATAAAGAGCGTATATAGAACAGAATGGGGTCCCTCACAATGTTGATATATTGGAGTCCAATTCTGTTACTCTTACCTATAGGCAGAGGAGCGCTCACAAATATAAGTTCATGGGATTCCTCGTGTGACCAAAAAGTAAAATCATAACAGTGAGGACATGCAGCTTCAGACATGACATCCTACATAGAGATAATGGCTAACAAAGAGCAGAGGTCAGCTTCGGAAAAGACTTCATAAACATTAACTACTTCGACACCTCAGAACAACCCAATGAGGTCAAGAAGTATCACAAACAAGGCACACATGAAGAAGGTTTTGCTAGAAAGTTTCAGTGGCAAAAATTTGTACATTGTTACTAAAACAGCCATTTTGGGAGAATGCAGTCCTGTTTGGCCTGCTTTCCTGGTGCACTGTGTCCTCACAATGTTGGTCTGTATTAGAAAAATGCGGGGCGTTCTTGTTGGGCACCCTACTACTGGTTACACCATGCAAGCAGTGTTCAGTGCATTATGTTCAGTGCATTGTTGGATACTGGCGTCACTCTCATAGAACTGTGAGAGTTTGGGGTCAAATCCCCACAATTCCCTCTGTCTCATCCTAGCTGTGCTCCCCTCATTGCTCTGGCATCTGCTGCAGCTGGGGCCTGCAGATTCCCCCTCCACTCTCTGGTTTTCACCTTCCAAAATGGAAGTCCACATTCCTCGAGCAACGTGTTGCTCTCACAGCAGAGAAACAGTTGCAATCCCATTCTGGAAACTTTTATCTCCTTGAATTATTATTGATTATTGGGAAACCAGATCAGTATTACAAAATCTTACTTGGGGATCATCATCTCCCTCAGTACTACCATGTGTGTCCTGCCACAGAGGATTATAATTGTAGGCAACATGCAAGAGGTAATGGGCTTCCCTAACTCTCATAAAGCTGTAGCTAGGGAAGTAGATGCTTCCAAGTATATAAACAGAAAGCAGCAGTTCTTCATGGTAATTCTAGTAGTTGGTGGTTCCCTGGGGATATTTCTTTAATATTGGTTATTGCGAAGGGAGGTTACATAGTGGCTGTATTGAGGGTGCAGACATTATTGAGAACCTGCAAGCACAGACATTCATCCTAGACCAGCATACTCACATTGATGAAGTTGATGTATCTATCATTATTCTTGGGGAACCTAGTCAATCTGTTGCTTTCCAGGCTCCTGAAATCCACACAGGCAGTTGAACTGCGTGAAGAAATATTTCCATTCTCCATGAAAGGTGTCTACGGACCATCCATCTGGCAGATTAAAAGGTAGTATAAGGTGCACATAGTAGTTGCTTTATGACTAGGTTCAATTTCCATGACCAAACACTCATATTCTTATTACTTCATGTTGCATTTTGTACAATACCTGCAAGGTCTGAGTAAAGACAGGTCAGCTGCTGATTTCAAACAACAAGAAACAAGGCCAGTTCCTTGTGGACTGTGCAGGTGAGGCAAGAGCCTCAAGTGTGTACTTGTTAATGTATTGTCATAGCTGGGCACTGTGCTGCTTTCTGGAATTGCCCAGACAATAAGAAGCTGACTTTTTTTTCATTGAAAGGGCTACTGAACTGTGGGGTCTTTATCATTGTATATGTCATAGGTTTTACAAAACTGATAAACAGAGTTAAAAGGTTAGCAGCTATCAGCCTTCTCTTAATTTGAAGTGAACCTGCTGTAGCTCCTCCTACTTTGTCTAGCACTGGAACTAGTCCCTGTTATATCGCAATTTCTACATATCCTTTGCAATACCAAACTATGCATCTTTATTCCTGTGGGAATACTTTCACTGTGCTTGCACTGCTGTTTCCCCCACAGGCCAAGGAAATGCAGGACTTTCCTTCCTGGACCAGGCAGCAGCCTGAAGTTTAAGAGGAGTTCTACCCATACAGTCACAAACTGGGATCAAAAGGTAGACTAATGTGAAAAAGGGCATTTCCAAAACACTGTAGATTTTCATGGAGGAGGAGTTCTCTTCTCTGTGACCTCTAAACAGCTGATTTTAAAAAAATGACCAAAGAAGTCATTGGTGCCAAGATAGCAGGATTTTGCTAGAGGCAGAAGTTCTGTGCTGGTTGCACATTCCTGGTAGGGGGCCTGCATTGCTCAGGGAATTGGCCTAAATTCACTGGCAGAAGTTCAGGGTTTTATCTGCAAAACTCAAATTTGAGTCCAGAATGTCTGCAAGCCAGTAAAACTTTGCCCAGTAGACCAAATGAAAGTGCCTTGGCCAAATCACAGAGTGAGATTTGGATAAGTGATTCAATGGCTCACTGGCTGCCCAGGATGTGCTGAGACCCCCAGATCATCTTCCTCTTATTCATGCAGAGCAACAATAACTGACAGTCCACCCAGGTGCTAAATTTATTTCGATAACCTTGTGCACTCCAAACTAGATCTCTTCCGGCATGGTTGTGTGGGCCGGCTGCAAGGTGATAGAACAGTGTTGTTAAAATTGCTTATTCTAGGCAGAGGTCATTTTAGAAATGGTTTAGCAAACACTAATCCACACAGTCTGAAACAGGATGATCGTATCTGTGTGACAGTCCATCCTGGGAAAGATGTAGATTAGGTATGCCAGTTAAACCACATGCAGTATAGTCTGATGTGGACTCTCATCTGGTTTACCAGCAATCTTAGACCAATCAAATGAAAGACAAAGGAAACAAGGAGACAAACCTGTGGATCCAAATATCCCTGAACAATTTGGAGCTAATTATTCAGATCTGCACCCGGACACAAAAGGTCCTACTTGTGTCTACTGCTAACAGTAATGAGTAGGGGTCTACCCAACTTGAGGAGGCAGCCAACCAATTTTGCAGGCAAATCATGGGGCCAGCCATCGTTTTCACGGGCTTATTGTGGTAGGTCCCCCCATGCTTCTACTTGGCCTTGGTGGCCCTGCCTTCCCACTGCTGATTGGTGGAGAGGGCTGTCCATTGTATGGCCCTGCACCTTGCTGCTGATTGACTGAGAGGGCTGTCTGCCATGAGGCGCCCCCCCTTACCACTGATTGGTGGAGGGGGGCAGGGCCACATGACAGGCAACCCTCCTAGCCAATCAGCAGCGAGGGACAGGGGCAGGATCCATCTTGCCTGCTCACCTTCATGCCAACAGCCCCCTTTGTGCCAGGCTGTGCTGCCAGGAGGACTGCTAGCTCCCACTGGGGAGCCAGCATCTTATTTTTAGTAAGTGTTATTGGGGCAGGGGGTAGTTTGTTTGTTTCTGCAGATTTCTCAGAGATTACCCAATTTGAGCAGGTCCTTAGTAATGAGAACTGGAAAAGTATGGGCAGAATCCTACAAGCATTTACTTTTGGTATTTGTGCTAACTACTGGGAACAGCCAATGTAACTATTCCTGGTAGCAAACATTATTCCCAGTAGCAAAAGTTTAGCCAATAGTTTTTTTCTGCTCTGTAGTACACCAGGTTACTTTTTACCTGGTTTCAAGTTAAAGCAATTCAAAAGTGTTTAATTTGCCTTAGTTTCCATCTGAAATCCTGTTGTCATCCAAGGTCCTTCTGAAAATTTCTCTTTGTTCACCAGAACTTAGGACTGAACAAAATTCACAATTTCAAACCATCTTTGAAATGTCAAACTAGGCATTGCTAGAAATGACATTAGTCTCAGCTGGAAATAGCAGTGCCATAGCTGTGATACATGACAATTAGTTTACTCTCTAGGTCTGATGCTTCCAGAAAAGGCATCAAGTAAATGAGGAATGCTGCACTTTTAGAGTATTGGGTAACTTATGCACGTGGGTTGCAATGTACCTAGTTAAAGAGATAAGTTGGTGTGCCTGCCAACTTCCATGTGGGTATTAGATGCCTCACAATAATTCATCACACAGATTTCATCTATAAGAGATATAAATTAAGGATTCCTCATATTGGTAGTGCTGTAGTTTCTCAGGGCTAGATTTTGCTATCTTTGATCATAGTATGTAGTAACATGCTTCAAAAATAGTGGAGTAAAGTGCTTACCAACATGAATCTGCTCCTTGATTAATGCATTTCCTTGAACAGCAAGGTACATCTTTTCCTATCTTATTTAACTTCATTTACTGTTTATGATAGGAGTAGAGTAAAAAGAGAGCTGGGTAGCTGGTGTAAATCAGTAAAATATCATCCAAGTCACTGGTGTTATGCTGAGAATCTGACCCAGAAATATCACAAGACTTTGATGAGTTGAGGAGGTATAATAGCATATCAGACATCTCAAGTAACTTAGCCTGGTTACATCAAAAGACACTGGTTACTGCATTAAAGGTTTTGTTAATCTCAGTGAATAAAGGGTGCCCTGAAATGCAGCCACTGGATAATTAAAGTTAGAATGCTGTAGATGGCTACTAGATTGCTCATTTTATATAACGAATTGAAAGCCTAATAGGAAAACTCATAATACCAGCCCTCTTAACATTAACAATTACCATGATTAACAATGATACTCACAACTCATTTTTCATTAAAGACTATGGGCAGAGATAAGCTTGTTTATATAGACTAGCTTTTGAACCGATGAGCCATTTATCACTTGGAAAGCCATGAAAGGACAGAACAGCACCCAGCAATTAAAACTTGCAAAGTGACCTTGTGACAATGAAAGACCCACCCTCCTCCAAAACAACAGTAAAGCAATTGTTTTTAAATCAATTAGAAATGGAAAGATAATTTGTTGGTTTGTTAAATCATACATCTTGGCCTAGCAGTGGATGGAGCATGCTCCTCTTTGTAGAAAAGACTCTAACAAATGCAGGTTTTCTCTAAGTACAGCTGCAGGTCAGAAAAGTTAATCTTTAAAGTGCTGGATCAAAACATCAATATGCAAAGGATCAAATATGCTTTATATAATAACACCAAAATAAAGAGACAGCTTTGTCTATGCATTCTCACAGGCAAAGAGCAAAAAATACTGTCAGTTGGGCTGTCTTCTTTTCACCTAATTAGTTATAAGTGTCTGCGGGCACTACTCCTGTCTACTGTTCTCAACTGTTCACTTTCTTTTAAGATTATAACCCCTTCTTACATGTGCATACATAGGTTAGTAAAATGGGACCGTGATCAAGACTTACGTAAGTGCTGGTATAGTTCATATTATACAGAGTTATAATAAAAGGACTTGTTTGTTAGCTAAAGGAAAACACCAAGGTGAGAACAAAAAACCTCTGCTTGAGGGAGCACATAGTATGTATCTAAAGTTGTAGTAAATATTAAACCCCAAATGCCTGCTGGTTTCTGTAGACAAGGGCATTTTTAGAAGTTTAAAGATGCATTGCATAAGAATCCAAAACATCTCAATTTTATTTAAAGGCACCAAAACATAGTGGGAGTAGGGCTTGTTTAAAATTGTGGCAAAACAGCACATGTACTGGGAAAATTACAAAGACTTAATAAAGGAAAAATACAAGCTTCCACAAAAGATGAACACAGCCTGTGTTCCAATGCTTCTTTCATATAATATGGTAATGGAATATATGTATATATTTGTTAATTACAAATATTCAGTGAAGATTTTACACAAACAAATTTTAACCTATAGGGTACTGAGAGACTGTTCACTTCAGTTAGTTGCATTTTGTCACTTGTAGCTTGAAATTGGGCAGCTGGTATTAATTGTGCTCCCAAAATTGGATGCCTGAAACATTTCAAGCTGGACTCTAAAGAAAAACACTGTAGCAGGAGGCTTGAAGCTCCTGCCACTTTAAGAGAAGGCAGGCTATGGCTGGGGCAGGCTGCAGAACAGGGCAGGAGCAGCCCACACATGCAGCCAGGGCTAATTATGAGTCATCGTACTCAGGAGGCCAGGGCTTAGACCAGGTATAAGCCCAGGCCCTAAGCTGAACCAGCTGTAAGATTCTGGAGGCTACTGAAGGAACATCTCCTAAGCAGGATGGTTACAGCTCCTGAGCTCCAGAATGGAGAGTGCAGCCTGCAGCAGTTTGGGGGCTTATGGAGGAACTAAAGGGAAGGAAGAGGTTCCTGGAGCCCAGGGACTGCAGCATCCAGAGCCTGGGGAAGGGCTGAGTATATGACTGGGCCTAGGGAGAGGCCAAATATAGGGGACCCAAGGAGGGGTTGAAAGCCCAGAGAGCAGAGTTAAGCTTGGGGACCAATTGTGGGGTCCGAGTGGACCCAAAGAGTACCACTGCTGGAACCAGGGGTCTCCGTTGGCCCAAAGTAGGGCCAGGGCCAGGGCCAGGAGGCCCAGAGGTGAGGGTAAGTCAGGACCAGGGGGCCCAGAGTAGAGGTGGATTAATGCATGGAACGGTAGGACCCAGGCACAGGGGCCCCTCCCAGTCAGGAGCCCCCAGATGCCTAGATTCCCATGAGAAACGGTGGGTTTCCCCTTGCAGGCAGGCAAAGGGTCCTGCTTGAGGCTGGCAGGAAATGCAGGGGCAGAGCCAGCCTCTTCCCGGTGGAGGGGCTGGGCTGGGGCTGGGCTCAGCTGGACCAGGTGCACCTCTGTAGGTGGCAGCAAATCAGGCAAGCAGCAGCAGCAGTGCTGGGGGGTGGCTACAGGTAGGCTAAAGTGAATTTGGGGGTGACTGTAGCACCCCCCAGCACCACCCCTATGTATGTGTGCGATCACACATGTCCAGGAACACAGCCATGCAGCCAGCTCCCTGCAGGTAAGTCTAATGGCGGGGGGAGGGGTGTGGGGGAGGGAAGGAGTATGGGGGAGTAGACCAAGACCCTCATGGTGAGGGACAGAATGGGGCAGGGGTTGGGGGTACTGCCCAGCCAGGGAAGTGCATGGAACCCAGGGCCAGGGCAGGGAGTGCGATGGAACTACAGGTGGCTCATCCAGGGGGTACAGGGTGGGGGGAAGGGAGAGCCCTGAGCCCACAGTAGACAGCTCACATCTGCCTTTGCCCTGCTGGGCTGTGCTCCAACCATGGAGGGGGGCGCAGGGAGGAGAGGTGGGCATGTGCCACCCCACCCCAGGTGGCCAGGTCCACCTAGTGTCCCCCACAGGGCATGGAGGCTCACCTTGTCCCACCCTTGGTAGCAGCAGCACCAGGAGGAGAAGGGACCTCTCCCCTTGCTGGAGTACAAATCCCACAGTGGGGAGGAGAACTGTAATTTTGTGTTTGTCCAGGGCCTCAATAACTCTTAATCTGCCCCTGGCATAGACATCTGCAGCCTAAAAGAAGCAAGGTATGGGGGCTGGAAGCTAATGGTCCAGGAAGGACATGTGATTTCAGAGGTTGAAGTTATGACACCTAGGAGTAGACAGGAGAGGTGAAGTGCCCAGGCAGGACAGCCCGGCGATTGGGACTGAGGCTGGGACCCAGGGTGGTTGTGGGAAGATCTGAAACTGCACCTTGGTTAGCATGCCATAGCATGGGGCTGCCTAGGTAAGGTGGTCTCCACAAAATGTCACACATGGGCCACCTCAGGGAAAGCTAAGCATGGGGCACCTGAAGGTCTCTGTCCCCACTGCTTTATGGGTTACTCTGTTGGATGGGGAAGGCTAAGGGATCACACCTTAACAAAAAAGAGATAAAGTGGGACCATAAGGGTCCACAAACAGGGCATAAAAGAGTGGGACCAGATGGATCCAGGGGCTCAGAGTGGGGCCAAGAGAGAGAGTGGGACTGGCAAGATCTAGAGGCCCAGCAAGAGGCCAGGAAAAAGTGGAACCAGATGGGTCCATAGGCTCAGAGTGGAACCAAGAGAGGGAATGGGACCAGAATGGTCCAGAGGTCAGAGAGCGGCAGGGGTCTGACGATCCATAGAAGGGACTGTATAAGAGATCAAGAGGTCTGGAACCCATGGAGGAGCCAAGTGAGGGACCAAGGAATCTGGCAGCCCAGAGAAGGGGTTGCATAGGAGACTGAGGGGTCTGGCATTGCAGGGAGGGGCCAAGTGAGACCAAGGGGTCTGGTAGCCCAGATAACAGGTCACATAGAATACTGAGGGGTCTGGCATCCCAGAGGGGGGCTGTGTGTGTAAAAAGAAAACAGCAATGAGGATGATTTCATAGATTTCATAGACTTTTGGGCTGGAAGGGACCCTGGAGGATCATCAAGTCCAGCCCCCTGCCCCAGGGGCAGGAAGTCAGCAGGGATCACAAGATCCCAGCAAGATAAGCATCCAAATGTGTTTTGAAGGCGTTCAAAGTGGGTGCTTGAACCGCCTCAGGTGGCAGTCTGTTCCAAACCTTGGGGGCTCGGACAGTGAAGAAGTTCTTTCTTATGTCCAGCCTGAACTGGTCACAGTGGAGTTTGTGACCATTCGATCTTGGGGGGGGCTCTGGTGAACAGTTGTTCCCCCAGATCCTGGTGAGCACCCCTGATAAACTTATAGGTGGTCACCAGATCACCCCTGAGCCTGCACTTTTCCAGGCTAAATAGCCCCATTGCTCTCAGCCTTTCATCATAAGGTCTGTTTTCCTGATCTCTGATCAAGTGCATGGCTCTCCTCTGCACCCTCTCAAGCTTCTCCACATCCTTTTTGAATTGCGGAGCCCAAAACTGGATGCAGTGCTCCAGCTGCGGCCTCACCAAGGCCGAGTACAAGGGGAGAATGACATCCCAGGATCTGCTTGAGAAGCATCTATGGATGCAAGCCAGTGTTTTGCTCGCTTTACTAGCTGCATCGTGACACTGAAGGCTCATGTTCATCTTATGGTCAAAGATGACCCCCAAGTCCCTTTCATCTGTAGTGCTAACCAACGTAGCACTACCAAGCCTATAAGCATAGTGCAGGTATTTCCTCCAAGGGGGAGAACCTTGCATTTTTCAGTGTTGAACACCATCAGGTTCTTGTCTGCCCATTTCATGAGTTTGTCCAGGTCTGCCTGTATCACCCTCCTGTCCTCAGGTATGGATGCTTTACCCCAGAGTTTGGTGTCATCAGCAAACTTGGCCAGTCCGCTTCTGACACCAATATCCATATCATTGATGAAGATGTTAAACAGTATAGGCTCTAGGACAGAGCCTTGTGGGACCCCACTGGTCACAGCACACCAAGAAGATTGGCTCCCATTGACCACCACCCTCTGGGTCCTACCACGGAGCCAGTTACCCAGCCAGTGGATCGTGATGATATCAAGGCCGCAGTTAGCCAAATTAGCAAAGAGGTGATTGTGATACCAGATCAAAGGCTTTTTTAAAGTCGAGGTATACAAAGTTGATCTCTTCCCCCTTGTCCAGGTGATAGGTCACCTGGTCATAAAAGGAAATGAGATTTGGTCAAGCAAGACCTACCCGCAACAAACCCATGCTAGGTATCCCTCAGGATATTGCCTTCAGCTAGTCTGTTAAGGATGGCCTCCTTGATAATCTTTTCCAAGACCTTCCCCAGGATAGATGTGAGGCTGATGGGCCTGTAGTTTGCTGGATGATGCCTGCAAGGCTTGGGATACGGTGTAGGGGCAGAACAGTTCCACACATTTTGTCCATAAGGCACTGACCATAAACATCAGGTTATCATTAAGATAAGACCAGGACAGCCTCCTAAATTTTAATGGCAATTAACAACAAGGTGCGGCAGACGAGAAGGGCAGACTACCCACAGAGCAGGGTAGAAGTAATTTTTTTGGTCTCCAGGGGCTTTATGGCCACTCTTGGAGATAGTACTGTGTTACAAATACAGATTAGCCAGGACCTTTACTCAAAAGGAGACAAACAGGAGAGGAATATTGAAAGAAAGCTTTGCAGCACAGCTACCATGAAAGATACCATATTTATGTGCTCAATATAGCTTTAATTCACACCCAGTCATTATCCTGAATTTTTATGAATCAAATTAATTTACTATTCAATTAAAAAGCAAAAGTGAATTAGAAATTACTATTTTATCCCAGTTAAGACAAAAATGTCTGTGTGCATGCGCGTGCACACACTTTTTTAGTAATGAATATACAATTATATATTAGTTCAAAAGGTAACATGTAATTTTAACAATATTCCTTCTTCATTTACTTTGGAAAAAATCCTGGCCTTAAGTAAAACAAGGGGTCTTTAGTAGAACAAGGAAAAAGTAAGGGGGTAAGTATGCAGCATTTCAAGAATAGAGTTAATATAGGATAGTCATTTTCATGCTTCTCCTTTTTCTTGGCCTTAATTGATTCAAGGTATGCATTTTAGTAGTGTGCAGAGACTAACATAGCAACTAAAAATAATTACTGCAGAATGTGATTATTTCCCTTTGACTCCTCCCATCATCATGAACTTTTCACCAGCTCGTGACAATAGAGACAACTGCTTTATATTATATGGTGACTTTCATCCAAAGGAGCTTTACAAACTAGGGTGAATTCTGCCTTTGCTCAAGGCAACTCTGGAAGTTGAGTAGGGAGAGAGGGCCTGTACAAGACATGGGGATGGTTTTGCTGGAACACAGCATGATGGCTCAAGGGTAATGTACACTACAGGATACCTTAGCATGTGAGTACTGCTACTGATATGGTCATGTTTTCTGATTAACCAGGGCCACTTATGGCTTATCTGTATTGTGCAGATGGTGGATCATGGCAAGGATGGAGCTCAGAATGCCCCACCTATCTGTATCAGCACACACACTCCAAATCCAGGCTCTTGCTTCACATGTACTCTTGATCCTTGAGAGTGGCCTCACTGGCAAACATATATAGGTTTAGGTGGCACTCTCAGCACAGCTGGTAGTGCATCAGTGGACCTGAGTGGGTGCAGAGGGCATACTTGTACCTATCCTTGATAAGATCTGCCACTGCGAAATGTCACTCAGATTTCCTACAAGTGTGTAGTACCCTCTTCCTCTCTTCTTCCATCTGTCGTCACTATGACAGTCGTGAAACACCAGTTGAAATTGGCCGTAAGCGTATTAAGAGCAGGAAACATTTTACATACAATGCAGGCCATATTATTAATATGTCAGAGGTCAGACTAAATGGGCCACATGATCCTTTCTGGACAATAGTGTCTGTAGTTTTTGCTACAAATCTATGAAAAATAACAACAATAAGAGCCCAATGTGACCCCACCCTGTGCTAACGGGAGTGTTCGCAACTACAGATCCTGTCCACCATTCCTTGTCTCTTCCTGGGTCCTCTGTTATCTTCCTGCCAAGTTCTAATCTAGCCGAGAAGATTGTTTGACACCTAACATGATCCTAGGTAAGGCAGCAAGTAGATCTCTATGGGCTTTCCCAAAGTAATACAAAAGCTCCCTTCTTAAAACCTTGTTCTACGTTAATAATAGATAGTATGCACTGTAGTACCATAGCCCACATGCATATTAGAATACAAAGTTCCTGACATGAAAGCACGGTATGTGCAGGGCTTGGTGCCAAAGAGAAGACTTTACTTGGCCATCTTGGTTGCATGTGTGCTAAGCTACTTATTTTTACTGACAGAATGGGGAAGGCAAAGGAGGACACCTGACAACTCTTCTGACAATATAAGCATTGTTTTTCCCCTTCTTTTATTCCCACTCTTCAATTTTTTTTTTTTTGGATCAAAAGCATCTCTTGGACCGCAAATCATGGGATTCTCAAAAACACCCACTGAGTACATCTACATGCATGCTTTACTGCAGTTTGCTAATTAGCTTCACATTAAAGCGTTAAAGTCTACACAAGTGTTGGTATTAGGGTGCAGTAAATTAATCAACAATGCCCTTAGGTAGTACTGTGGAGGATAGTACTATCTTCTTACGGCAGAGTACTTATGTGTGCTGAAATGTGTAGATGGTGACAGCCATAGGAACCTACTGAAATAATGGCAGAAGTTCACTGTGCAGCGTGTCCTTTAATTTTGCAGTTTCCCCCATCTGCCCTCCCACTGCTGACTGGCAGAGGGGCCCTGCCACTTACTGCTTGCTCCTCATGGCTGGGAGATGAAAAGTGCAGATTTAAACATGTCAGGGTTTTAGCATCCCAGCCAGTCCATGGGAATCAGCAGGAGGGAAAACATGCCATATTTAAAATTACGGTTTCTACCTTCTGGCCATCAGGAGCAAGTGGTGAATGGCAGGGTCCCTCTACCAATCAGCAGTGGGAAGGCATGGGAGAATATGCAAAATTAAAGGAAACTGGGGTATGAGGATGCTAATATGTGGGGGCTCCCTGCTGCTTAGCCCTGCCCTGTAGCACCCTTCTGCCCCAGCCAGCCTCTCCACCACCCAGCGCTGCCACCTGGAGCTCAGGGCTGACCCCCTGGATCCCTTTCCAGGCCAAGGCGTCTCTGCTCCAGTTCTAAGTGCTGCAGTCCTGGGCACATGTGTAAATGCTGCACCTAGGAGCAGCTGACTCTAGCATGAACCACACTGGTGTTTACTGCTTCAATTTAATTGCATGTGTAGATGAACCAAGTGTTGGCCTAAACCAAATTCGCCGTTGACTTCACTGAGAGGAGAGTCAGGTTAACTGAGCGACTTTAGAAAATCCCACCCATATGAATTAACATGCAATTCCTTCACACAGATTATCCACTGAATAAAATGGCAGGTTAGCTCATCTTTTGACAATAATGGTAAAGCATGAGCAAGACATTAGTTATGGCTTATACAATATAATTTACACAAACTACTCTGCTTGCTGGCAAAAGTATCAGTCTATGCATTTTTCAGTGTGCCCAGCAATAAACTTCCTATCCAACAGAACAAAAAAGACAAATGCTACCCTAGTGTTTCATCATACTAGTCCTAGTGTCTTTGGGAGTTCCAAGGCGTGTCAACAACACCTGGCCAAGAACATGTTATCAGTTGGCCAAATGGTTTTGTTTTGAACTTTTAAATTGTAAAACTTTCTTGAAGGTTTTTTGTTTCTTGATTTTTTTTCCAGTTTTTCTGTTGAAATTGAAAATTCTGAAATCACAAATCTTCTCTCCTCTACTTCCTCCAATAGAATGAATGATGTCCAAATAATGTTTTAAAAAAAGAAGAAAAATATTTGAAAATAAATAAAATGGGTTCCTTTCCAACCATTTGAAATAAAAAGGAAACATTAATGCTTTGCACATTTTTTTTTTATGTTTCAACCAGCTCTAGTTTTACATATCATGTCATCTACATGGGGTCCAACTTGGTGGGTTCAAAGCTCAGTTACCTGGGGCAATGACTACATCAGCAAACCATCACCTTGGCTACCATCCAAGAAAAGAAAACTAGAGATCTCTCTTTATATAACTGACATACGATAGGCTTTTTTTCATACATGAGCCAAATAGGATTTTCTTTACTTATATTTTATGTCTTCAATATAAGTTTTAGAAACAAACATACAGATCCAGTATCCACCCTTCATCTTTAGTAGTCTAGATGATGACCCTCCTCCTATTCAGGCTGCAGGAACTGGAGCAGAAGTGAGTCAGTATTCATGTCATCATTCTTCTGCTGGCTCTAATCAAAACCTAGACTTTATAAATTAAGGTTATTGTTTTTTAAGTGCCTGAAATTTTCTAGGTGCTTTATAGACTAATAGAACTGACCCACTCAAGATACATGTGTTGGTCAGGTAACCTGTCAAACAGCATCTCTGCACTGGCTTACAAAGCTTTTCATAATTACTCTTACCCTAAACTATTAACCTTAAATCCTATTTTCAATTATGTAAATTTTGAGTAACTTGACTAAAGTCATTCAAATTTGAAATTTCAAATTGGTGGAGGGCCAAGCTCTACCCTCTGCAATTCTCCCAATGTCAGTTTCAGATTTAGAGGAAGAAGTGAGGAAAAGTGTTGGCCTGATCTTATTTCTTTGATTGAAGTCTGAAAGCTTGGTTTGGTAGATCACAGCTATAGAAAGAAGGCAAGATGGGAATTTAATTATGATTGACATGTAAATGGCAGACTCTTTAAAGAAAAGTGATTCATCAACTACACTCATATATCATGTCAGACCAAAAATACCACATCCAGTCCAGATGGTATATACCAACGTAAATAATGTCTGAAAAGACAATGTTACACTTAGCTGTCTTGTTTATCCCTCCTGGTTTGAGCTTGAAAATAGGTTTAAACAAAGGGTTTTTTGTAAAGTGCCCTACATCCCAGATAAGAGGTTCAGATTTATTTAAAGTCCAATCTCATTAGGTGCTGAGTAAACTCAACTCCTAATGGACTTGACACAGTTCAGCATTGAAACCTCAGTTAAGATTTAGACATAAGGCAAAAAGGCTGGAGGAAGATGTGATTAAGACACAAAGGGGCAGCCCAGGGTTCCAGTCTTTGGACTAAGTCCTGAAATTCAGGAAACAAAAAATACCCTCACTGCACCCTTCACCACATCCTAGAGCATACCCTTGTGGCTAGAGTACTCCCTGGAAAGATGGATTTCAAGCAGAAGGCGGCATCAAATCCAGCTGTCATGCCTCCTGGGTCTAACCACTGTGCTACTGTCCAAAAAGGGGGGAATTGGTATCTTCTACAAATGTCATTTTAAGAGCATAATCCCCACTTCCTTTTTGGAAGGGAGGGTAGGGGTGGTTTCTTGATTTTCAGCACTACTACAAGAAAGGTGCCTTCAACTTGGAGAGGGGCAAGATTTCACACATGTGCACACACCCACATACACACACATATCCTCTCCCCTTGACAGCATTTGATACTGCATAGTTTGGGCATCTCTTAGCTCAGCATGCTAAGGTTTGTGTGGATGTGTTTTGATACCCTGAACTCTCCTTGTGGATTTTATGTGGGTTTTCAATACCTAAATCAGGGCTGAGGATCCAATTATGGGCACAAAGTACCTAAAAATGGGGCATTGCAACAATTATCATTATGGTGCTTATATCCCCTTTCTGGGTTTGGGTCTAGACACTTATTCAAGGTCCCACAAGCACCCTGTTACAAAATGAGGTCACTGAGTCTTGGTCTTCTGAGTCCTAGGCTAACACACTAGACATCTTTCCTGTTCGTTTATGTATAAAAGCAATGGGTTCCCAGAGCTCATAATGGATAGAAGACATCGTCTAGTGGAACTGGAGGAAGGGCAGAATGAGACCATTCAGGTAAATTCTAGAAAAGTAAGATGACTAGAAACCTGAAGAGATGTATGAAAACTCGAGTGCTCCTCTTTCCCACTTCTGCGTGTATTCCTCAGAACCAGACTGCCTGCCTACAGATAGAAAAGCTAGTGAGGATAATTTAATTTTACATTTTAAGAATGGAAAGTGAAAGGGAGTAAGGAAAAAAGTGAAAGCAGAGGAAACAATGGACAAGAAGAAATGATTAGTATAATTGCATTGCATTATACAGTGTATGTGCCTGTATATGTACCCTAAATGTATATACATGTATGTTTTTTGTCATAAGTATGTACATAAGGGAACGTGAGTGAAGATATGCTATTCTTCAAGCTTGTAAACATAGAGCTTTTGGGGTTCTTTTTTCTTGTCTCCTTATTTGTGATTTACGTTAAATGAAGTTTTTAAGTAAACAGTCCACAGTGTTACAAGCTAATCTGAAAAATATGTAACTCATTTCTCACTCTTACAGATAGAGAAAATATTCAATTAGTATTCTGTCCATGTTAAATTTTAATTTAAAGCCTTTAACCAAAGTACAATGGACTTTTGACATATAAATATTAAAAATTAAATTTCCTGAGTTCATTATCTGATAATTAGAACTAAATAACATCTTAACTGAGAGACAAACCCCACGCAAAGCAAGTCAGTTCCATTTAAGATTCCATTAGAAAAGTGTTTGAGCTAGTATGTAATGGACCATAAAATTTAATTTGGAAATGATATTACCAAAAATGATGGAATGATACCAGTCACAAAAGGACATGTAGTCAGCTCTCATCTTTTCATTTGGCATGATGTTCTTCTATTGATTGTGTAGAATTAAAAAGGAATTACTTAATATTGCACAGAATAACATATGTAGGGCTTTTTTTTTTCCTTTTCTCCAGCTCTCCAGTATTTAAAAGTCAGAATTGACCAGTGTAGCTCCATGTAATTACAAAGATTTCCTTATCTTAGCCTATTTGCTGAAGTCATCCTAAAGAAAGGGTGCCCTAATCCATTGGCTGTCTCATATCTCATTTACATTGGTGGTAATCCCCATCCTATCTCAGCATTTAGGTAATGACTTTGGGATTAAATTGCACTTCTTGCAATTCTTTACTTTCAAATCTCCACAACATATCAGCGGGGCCTAGCTGAATAGGCCTGTCAGAGGTCTGGTAATGCAGTATGGTAGGAAGGCCTCTGACTTTAGAGTGAAATTAACTTTCTTAATAATAGGGTTTAACAAGAAAACCTTGACTGTGTTGCAAAGTATTTTATGGAGCTAGAAAAAGATGCCTGGATTAAGTTATAATATGCTTTCTAAACGCTGTATTTAGCTACCTTTGCAACATTTGTATTTAAGGAGGTTTTTAGTATCTCATCTTTTGATTTTTTATCAGTCTAAATAACCTACAAAAGATGGGGAAGCTTAAATTTTGCGTAACCAAAGAATTTTGACAACACTTGATTTGATCCACTGAAGTTGCATTATTAAATGTCACTTAATTTACTATATTCAGAGAGTAAAAAAAAAGAATTCTTGGTTATACTGAAAGCAAATGCAGAATGATTAATTTAGGCCCAAATTCAATACAATATTTAAACCTATGTCTGACCTTAAGTATGGTAATAGTCTTATTGAAGTCAATGAGACTCAAAATATGCTTAAAGTTAAGTGTGTGCTTAAGTACCTTGCTAAATTGAGACCTTATGCTGCAAATTCATTGGCACAGGGACTGTCTTTTTTAGTTCTCTGTACAGCTCTATACATTGTGGCAACATACACATTAATACCATTTAGCCTCTCTTCATATTTACACATATTTCATTATGGTAGCACATTAGGTAGCAAGGCTCTCTATTTAGCATAATGCATCTGAGATTGCTACATTATATAGAGTAGTACCAGGAGTTGAGATTGCCTGCCATTTTCCATTATAAACAGATGGTTACAGTTACTTATAATTTTACCAAATTTAACTATTGTATCTGAAACTTCCATGTCCAATATTTTCCAAAGGCTTTTTTTTTTTAAGGTAAATAATTTTAGATGAAATCTATTTCCTGGGGGAAAAAATGTTCAGGAGAAAATACCTAGTTTTGCCCATGTTTGTTACAACCATTTCACTCAGGGCTTAAAATTTGGTAGGCAGGTCACTCTAGTGTTAAGGAAGTGGAAAATAGCTGATAGACGACCATGTTATATGTGACTGAAAATTCTCAGCTCAGACATGCTCACTACAGATTTAGGCCCAGATCCTACCCCAGAGCTACGCCTGTCTATCGACTAACCCCAAACATACATGTCTCACCTCAAGAGAGAGATCCTGTTTTGGCTGAAGAAACATATAGTTCTTCCATTCTCTGAGTAGGCAGCATTATGCACCTCCAAAGCAGGAGACCACAGAGGAGGGAGGGAGTCGCCTACAGGCAGCGCTGGATTTAGGCTTAAGCTACAGTTTAGGGCCTCACAACATGAGGAGCCTCTCAATAAGAAAAAAAACTTGAACACTGTCATTCTAATATAACAAAAATATACATCTATATGGCTCCACAGTTGTTATTCCTATTGGGTTTATAAATCTGTGCAGAAATAACAATAATTCATTTTAACATTTCATGAAAATCCATTTTTGTGGATTATTTTTGTCATATGGGTTCTCTTAAATTGGACATAGTTTAGGGCCTCAGCATGTCATAATCTGGCACTGCCTACAGGTAGCCAAAAATATTAAAGGTCTAGGTGATTTCTGAATTCCTGCTCACCCTCAAGGGCCTGACTGTGCTGAAAGAAGGTGTCTCTGACATGCTCACTAAGAGGGAAGACATCTACTGGTGGCGGCATTGACTTCAATCCAGTTGCAGTAAGGAGAACAAAGACCCCATCTTTTGCCCAATAGTGGTTAGAGCGCTTGACCAAGAAGTGGGAGACCTAGATTCTAGGTCATGTTCAACCAGGGTGGACAGGGCTGAGGGCATATAGCTCTTCTCCCATTGAATCCAAATTGATGACTAGATAGGAATGAAGGAATGTTGAGGCCATGAGGCACACGACATAAAGCCTGACTCAATGGTGCAAAAACATTAAAAAAATGCCAGAATTAAGGTTGCCTTTGCAATAGTCAGTTCGCTTCTTTGTGCATATGCTTTATGACACCGTCTTTAATTGCATCTTTAATTTTCCCATCTCCTGCACCATATTTCTAATTAATATGTAATATAAAGATAAAATGTAATTAATAATTGTGTAAAATGAGTGAGCATGCAGAATCAGGAACTTGTCATTTAGCCTATGGCTTCTGAGAGAGGCCGATGACCTGTTAAGTTGTGCTCTATCAGCAGTGAATTTGTCCCATAATCAGCTAAAAGCACTCTCACCCAAAATGACATTTCAGCCTTGAATTCACTAAGGAACATGCATCACTTGACCCTAACTAAGCTGTTGACAGAAGAAAAGAAGTCCTGAGAGAAGTAATTTAATTTGGTCCCTAATTGTAAATCACATTAAGCACCTTGTAACTAGTCCTCCAGGTTTACAGTAGGAAAAATGTAATTTGATAAATTCCAACCTAGTTCTTCTTTACCAATTAAGAGAAGCAAGTATAAGCACAACCATCCAACCATCGGAGGAGGGAGGTTTTGGAATAACCTCCTGACAAGAGAAGTGGGAGCAAAAAAACCTAACCAATTAAAAAATGGAACTTGGTCCTTTTGCGAAAGGGATTATGATGTCATTGCCTACAACAGGAGAGACTTGGACTCAGTAACTGAGAAACTGTAACATCTGTTGGAACTGACTTGTTCTGGAGGAACAGATTACTTCATTTAATTTACTGGCAGTTTACAAACTAATAAACCTGTTAAGCCAAATTCTCTTCATAGTTATGTACAAATAAAATTATTTTGCTTTCATGGGAAGGAGGGACATGCTTTGGTGGACTGACTGTGGATCATCTGGACCCTTTGGGGGATCCTACCCCTTAATCTGTGTAAATATCAGCTGCCCAACTGAAAATGAGGATAATAGTATCAGGAAGTGTTGTGAGGCTAAATTCATTAATATTTGCAAATAACTGTTAGAATTTGGGATGGGCAGTGCTGTTGATGTGCAAATATATACATGATATTAAGTCCATCCATTGAAGATACTTTCAACAGACTACAGAAACTCCACACAAAGCCTGGAGCCTGTTACAGGTATTCTAGAAAGATGCACAGAGAGGCAAATTAAATAATTCAAGACCAGTGTGAATTATACTGCTAAGGGTGTTTAGCCCATTTTGGAAACATGGAGAACTTCTTCTGCCATTTTACATCCTTGGCTTTTCAATGCAGCTTAGTTGTATCCAACTATGAGTGATAATTGGAAGCCCTCCTCCTGCCATTCTCCAGAATGGTATGAAAATTAATTCTTGTACAATGTGCCTTGCATACACCAGAAGAAGTTGACCCTATCAATTTACATACACTATGAGGGCTTGCTATCACACTGCAGCCAGCAAACAGCTTCTCTTATCTAGAAAAGACCCTCATTTGTTATTTCTTGCTGAATACACCCACTCCCATTATTTCTGTAATTCTTTGCAATAATAGACCTTACCCTAATGAAACCTGCATTATGAGAAGGTTATAGTCCTGACCCAAAGACGATTAGCTCTGTGCTCTGTTATTACTACATATGTAATTGTATAATTGATTTTAAAATTTACTTTTGTGTCCCCAAACCATAAAGTAAGTAGCCCATTAAGGGGGAGAAATATAATTAATATATCTGGTAAAGGGGGAGAAGGACATTATTGCTATGTTAAGGTTACAGATGTAAGTGCACATACAAAAACAATCAAGAAACACAAAAGATGAGGTTCCCATAGTAACATCAGCTTGGCTACCTTGTGCATAGTATGCACATTTGGATACAAAATAGGTAGTTTTGAACTTGAACCTGTAAGCTGATCCATGCAGGTAAAACTCTGAGCCAGTGTGAAACTCCTGAAGTCAACAAGACATTGGGTGTGCCTAATGATCCATCCATACACAGCCATAGCTAATTTGAAATAATAATAAGTATGTTCAGTTTGGATGAATTCATGGTGCTACAAGAGCCTTCACTTTTGCACTGTTCCACTTTGTGAGTGGTTCAGTATACAACTTTAATATTACCTGAAAATTTTTCCTCCCATTTAGTATACAAATAAGTCATTTGACTTTTTGTGTTTAAGCATGTATTTATTTTGATTTAAACAAAAATAAAAAACATTAAAAAAATGAACATGCATTTTAGAAATACGCAAAACACTGTTAGTTCCCATTCAGACAGGAACAGATTGAATTTTATTAGTAGATGTTTGGTACTGGTAGATATTACTTATCTACCAAGACCTCTTCTGGCAGTTTCACTAACATCCAAAGCAGTGCTAAGAATACGGGTACCTGTGTTACTTTATATAATCGGTGATGTGGCAAAAGAGTATGAGCAACTCCAATAGGAATTGTATGTGTACACATACCTGCATATTTTGCCCCAGCATTATCAATTATTACAGGAAAAACAAGGAATTTTCAAGCATGGAGTCAACTGTTTGATACAAAATGAATTGGGACTGTGGGACTAAACAATTTTCACAGGTTGGTCCTGGCATAAAAAGCAAATTGTGTGGCTATTTCCCAGATGTCTTGTGGCAACCCTGCTCTTCAGTGCCGATGGACAGAGAAGCCCTGGCAGGGGAGGAGAGATGATGGGGTGGCTGCCATCCTGCTTGCTGCCCTTCATGCCACCCCGCCAGCCAGCAGAGCTCAGGGCTTCCTCCCTTCCAGGGGAATGCCCTCCTCACTAGCTGAACAGCCAGGCCTCCTCAGAGTCATGATGCTCTCCTGCTCCCATGACTCTTGCAAAACTCCCTCTGCAGGATGGGGTTGAGAATCTGCCGAATTCCTGAGCAGGTGTCCTAACCACTAGGCCACTAGGCAAACATTGGGTGGGCTGCTCTCTCTTACACACACTTATCACTTCACTTGACAGTGAAATTGGTGTTGCCATCTGTCAGTGAAGATGCACAGTTTCTGGTAGGCATCCCTACTCCAAGTTAGCCCCTATTATGATGGAAGAAATAAGACTGCTCATTGAAAGAATAGGAGAGTTATATCCTGGCACAATAGGATTATGTTCAAGAAGCAAGACACTGACTTTTTTTGTTAGCAGCAGCAAAGACTTAGACATCTTAGAGGTAGGACAAGATCTGGGCCTATATCTGAGAAGCTGTGGCAGAGCAATTAAGGACAACTCTCAAAAATGCCCTCACTGGAACAATGAGATGTCTACTGATAGGCTCAAGGCCATTAACCCACTTTCTGCACAGAAGCTGGCAGGAAGTGGAAACGCTGCTTGGGACTGGAGCCCATACCTCCCTTCAGCTTGTAACTACAAGGCAACAGCTTTAACATCACACTGTCATTTTCTAAGAGGTGCTTTATTTAAAAAAGTGAAGGCAGTCTACTGCCAGAGTAAGACAAGGTGGCCAACAATGCTGGAAAGGCTGCCTGATATAAGAGCTTGGACAAAACCCAGAACCCACGCTCATCCGAGACCCATCCTGGGAAGTTACATAAAGGACTTCGTGATTTTTCACAGTACCATAATTTTATTGTGTGTTATTTATGTATGAAGTGCTTGTAGATTTAAAAAAAAAAAACCCAAAACCTTTTCAAAATCTCAACCTTTTCAAGATCTCCTGTAGCAAAATGAACTCAAAGGGCACATCCAAATCAATGTGCATGGGCAGGGGCATGCATTTGCCATGGCAAAAATAGCAGTGGCACTAATTTATGCTGCTGCTTTTTGCCACTGTGCACATCCTTGCATGTGGGGTATGGTGCAACG
Source organism: Crocodylus siamensis (assembly GCF_052110815.1). Taxonomy (NCBI): domain Eukaryota; kingdom Metazoa; phylum Chordata; order Crocodylia; family Crocodylidae; genus Crocodylus; species Crocodylus siamensis. The sequence goes on along the minus strand of NC_143396.1, from coordinate 15,784,911 downwards.
CAAAATTTCCCTTCAGGGAAATGTTTGTTTACCTGCTCCTCCCAGCTCCTGGCATGCTGGAAGAGCTTGGGGACAAGTAGAGGAGGAGAGACACTGACCGGCAGCCAGATTGTCTCCCTGGAGGACAAAGCCTCTGTGTCTGCCCCTTTTTTGCAGCAGCAGCAGGGTTGTTGTTTTTTTTTTTATAGTGGGAGTTACTGGTATCAAATTTTGGTGCCACGCACAAATTTGCAGCACAGTAAATGGTTGCACATGCACCGCATGCAGTTTGCAGCACCTCAAACAACTTTGAAGCACTACAAACTACATGCGCGCTTTTATCTGGATGCATCCTGAATGGGTGCCTGGAAGGGCTGGTACTGTGTCTGAGGTGGTGATAGACTGCAGACTCCTGCTGCCTAGGAAGGAGTATGGCTGTGGGAATGCATCAGAGAGACCCAGAACTAGGAACAGTGACAATTTATTACCCACATCCTAGGGATATAGACGTCCTTGGGATGTAATGGTTGTATCAAGGCTCAACAGGCTGGTGTCCATCCCATGAATGGAACAAGGACAATGTGGGATGGGGCTCAATCTCCTACTAGGAGTAACTAAGCAGGAAGTAAAAAACTGAGCACGCTCGCCATGGAGTCAGTCAGAAGTTTGCTCCTTTCCAAGTTACTGGCATCATGCTTAAATCTGTGAAGAGTTCTGATTTTGCCTTTTTAAATCTTGAGACGAGTTAGTATTCAAACTCAGAATTACTCATTATCAAAGAACCATTTTAAACAGACATGCCTTTATTGAATTGGATTTGTGCGATAAGTTAAGGAAAAGGCAGTTGTGTAATTTGCACACAAAGTGGTTGGAATTGATCTAAAACAAACCTTTAACTTTCAAACTGGTTTAAATGGGGAAAGGCCCATTGGATAATTACATCATTTAACACATTGATTGTCTAAAAGTCAATTCTAATGATTTCAGAAATAGAGGGCATTGTGCTTCCCTCATTTTTAAGGAAAGGTTTTTGTTTAGTTCAGAGGAGCAAATGGTGAATTTTTTAAAGAAGACAATATGGAAGAGCTGAAGAAAACAGAATTTCATTATGGCAAACAAGGCTTATTTCACAAAAGCAAAAATAATTAATTGGACACAATTAAAGTGGCTACATCTTCTCTTACATTACAACAAAGTAAAAGAAACTTAAATGACTTACGTGTATGTAGAATGTATAATTAAATGGGTTATTTACATCATTAGTCTGAACAAATATATGTCCACTCTGAAGTTATGCTCCTTCATATTTTTATTTGACCATTCTCCAATTACTTAAAAAACTCCAGTATCCAAGCCACCAATATTAAATGTAATTGTTTTACTTGCATGCAAATAATACTTCAATGCTGATAAGACCATAATATATATAAATGTGTCACAAGGAAAATAGCAACAACAACAACAATAATAATAATATTCTGGATTTATATATGACTTTTCAGCTTGTGATGCTAAATTCTGCCAGCCATATTCACATGACTAATCAAGGGGAGACTTTTTGCATAAAGAAAGAACAAGGAGCTCTAGATCCCAAAATACTACAGTATTTCAGGCTCTGTGTATATTAAAAGTTACGTTGGTCTAACCAGGCTTCTAGCTCAGTCCAGTCAAACAGAAGTGTGTGGACAATCTTAAGTTGAGTAAGGTCTGATTTATTTAATTTTGGCTTAATTCAGTAAAGAATCAATTAAAGTTTAATTCATAGGTGGCCAGATTTCATGTATGTAAGAGTGCCCATAGAAGGGTTATAACAGTTTAAGTAAATAAACCCAAAACTGACTTTCAGCGATTTCTACACTACCAGCACTGGTTGATATATTCTAATGGCAAAGTGCACCTAACACAGATGCACAAATACGAGCAAAGCTAGTGTAAACTGCTGCAGTAAATCCAACCCCATGCACAAAGCAAGCTAGACTGGTAAAAATGCAGCTTTGCTGGTGTAACTCATCTATACTGAGGGCTTCTGTGCAGGGGGCACACTTCTTTATGTCCCCGACATCTTTATGCCAGCAGTAGACTAGTGTAGATCTGGCCTTAGATAAACCTGCACAATGGGGGCACAGTTACACATGCTATTAATGTGCCTGAATAAACACCGGCACAGTTTATGACATGGCCCAGCATTTACACATCCACCCAGGACCACAGCATGTTGAGCTGGGCTGGTGCAGCCAGGGATCAGCCTGCCAACCCAGAACTCCTCTGCCCCAGTTCAATGTGTTGCAGAGGGGCTAGCTGGGGCACAAGGGTGCTACAATGTGGGGCCAGCCAGCAGGCAGCCCCCACAATGTAGCACCCTTGTGCCCCAACTAGCCCTGGTCACCATCTACACATGTGTTACAATGTACCAAATAACTCCACTGTAGGATAGTATTTGTGTCGGGAGGTACTATCCTACAGCAGAGTTAATAGGTTTACTGTGGTCTAATAGTACCACAGGTGTAGACAGTGACCTTTCACTACGGAGCTAATTAATATAAATGCCCCCTGTGTAGACGCATGTGTAGATGCCCCGTGGAACATGGACAGGGCCTAAGTATTCGGCACCCCTGTGAGGTTGATAAACATTGCAGTCAATTTACAGGAGGTAAAACTGAGGAACATAAGACTTCATTCTGCAATGTGTCTGTTTTTGAGGCAACAAGAAGCAACTGTGCTTTGAAGGAATTCAGTATCTCATCAGGTTTATAGCATCAGCCTTTTCTGCAGGAACTCAACCCCAGTACTGCTAGTAGTGTTGGGAGCCCTATAATCTTTTCAGAGAAAGGATGGTTCTTACTATGTGCATCTACAGCACCTAGCACTATGGGGCTTTGGTCCCAGATGAAGCCTTGGAGATGCAGCCATATTGCTTTGACTGCTTTTAATTGAGCTACCTTGGTACTGTTAGCTGTGTGGCTGCAGTGGCATGAAACTAAGCTTGGTTTGGCCACCCAAGTATTTAACTTCTCCAAAAGGTTTTAGAGGCAGTACTGAGTCCCAGGTTGCCTCACCTGTATTTATCAAATCACCTGAGCTTGTTTGTTAAAAGTTATCTTAGGCATGCATATAGGACCTGCAGTGTCAACAGACTCCATCTGTTGCTAAAATAAAAATAGCACTTAACATATCATTGTCAATCAGTGGCACACCTACTTTAGGGCTTCCAACACTGCTACTAGCAGGAATGCTGAAAGTCATCAAGGGTTAAGGGCTCAGTCAAAATGCCACCAATTGATGGGAAGGGAGTTTTGGAGATGCTAAACTTTGTTGTTGCTCAGGGCGCAGAAGAAATTTTGCAGTTATCTATAATGTACTTGGCAAGCCCCATAACGAAGACTGAGTGCAAGCACCTTAAAAAAATCCCTGTAATGTCTGCTTTGCAGGCCATGCCCTACAGGTCTTTGCCAAGACTGTCTAGATGATGGAACAAGGAACTTCCAACGAAGTCTTCTTCAATACTAATGTCATTCCTGTTCCTGAGCTTCAGCAAAGAGATTCCATTGTTACACTCTCCACAGGTTTGAGACAGGAAATTTTCTGCTAGGGCTGTGTGAAACAGCACTGTTCTGTTCCAACTTCAGTTTCAAGGTCTGGACGGAACAGTGTTTTGTATCGAATATAATTTCAAGTCAAAACTACCTCACTGTATCACTTTGTTGAAACAGTGAAGATGTTTTGACCATGTTTCAGCCATTTCGCTGAACCATGGGGCTGGGGAAAGGGATCATCCCAGCTGGGTTGAGATCCCAACCCCAGCTGGGGGCATGGAGTAAACCCAGCTGTGCTGACTCCCCAGATCATGCCGGGGGTGAGAAGGCAGCCCAGCTGGCCTGACTTCCCTCCCCTGGCATGATCTAGCGCAGAGGATGGCAAGGCAGGCCAGCTGAATGAACTTCCCACCCCCAGAGCTATGGTTGAAACGTTTTGACTAGCTTTGTTTTGTTTCAAGGCTATTTCAACGGCTTGTGTTGAAATGAAATGGCCATTGAAATTTCACACCACCCTATTTTCTGCAGTGTTTTGAGCAGCTGGTGCTTTTGAAGGATGGGAGAATTCAAGGATGGGAGAATTCAATGACCAAGAACTCAATCAAAGCACTTGACCCTACTATGAGCAAGTGCTGAGTGTAGAATACTTAATCCTCTTCCCTCCAATCCTTTTCACAGGTACTGCACACACACATCCCTGCAGATGGTATTGAGTCTGCAGGAAAAGAGGACATTATCAGTGGAGTGGGGCAGTAGTAGAAGTGATGTTCATAGGCAAACTTTTCACATAAGATGGTCTTGTATGTTGTTTATGGTAGAGATCCTTGAAATCATTGGAATTCTTGTACACAGCACATCTTCCAGATACTACCTCACTTCTTACTCTTCCCTTTAATCAGACCTATACCAATGAGTGTATGAAAAACAATGATAGTTTGCTGTTTTCCTATCAACCAAGCTTTAGATTCTACTCCCTGAAGCAACAGGTTTGTGAGGCCAAACACTAAAACCACAGGGGCCAACCTTTTTAACAAGAATGTCACAAATTAGCCCCATACTCTCCCCAGTGCCACTCTAATCCTTTTCCTCTGTCTGATCTGCTGCTCTGCTTTCTGTTCCTTGCTTTGTGCTCCTTGCCTGATCTCCTGCACTTCCTTCTTCCTTCCCTATCTGCTGCTGTGTTGCCTGTCCCTTCCCTGTTCTTCTGCATGCCATGTACACAGGCTGCCCGTACCACTTGTATCACCCCTGCAGTGAGTCTCAATTAAGTTTAGCCTGAATGAGAGGGGTGAAAAGAGTATTTCACCCTTTTCTGAGGAGCGCAGACACCTGCACTAGCAGAGCTGTGGAATACCTTGGACTTAGTGTTCTGTCACACCAGAAGATAACTAACACATGAGCAAAGAGGTAGGAGAAGACTAAGGAAGCAAGGACAAAGCAGTCCTGGGTTGCTCATTCATTGCATTTGTTTTGACGGTTTTATTAAGGCTCAGACCTCCGCAGTCAAATTAGGAAGGGATGATTTTAATTAATTTTCTACCAAAGGAAATTAGATTTTTGCCAAAATCTAAATTCCATTATTCATTTAGACTCGCATCTGTCTCTGTGGGTCATTTCATTGACTTCACTGGTCCCATTCTTAGAGTGAAGTTTTATTTCATCCGGGTAAGGCTATCACAACTCTGGGCATCTGTAAGTTACTTGCATTGATCTATTAACTATCATTGGCAGTCACTAGATACAAGCATGATAATCTTCCAGTAAACAGGAAAGTCATTGGTGAATCTGTAGATGACTGAGGAGGCCAATCCAATTTTGCATTTTCAATTGCAGACATGGCAAATAGTTCCAGGAGGAAAAAGTAGATCCTGATGATATCAGGTCACAGCTCTTTCCCTTTGTCTCTCTCATCTATATGCCTCCATAGCATGGCAAGTTTGCTCAAAGTGATAATGCCTTGTTGTAACTTTTGTTGTACATCACAGTGCTATTAGAGCGATTCAATGCTTGAGTCTTCCAGGTGTTAATGTTAATACTGCATTTCTTCAGATATTCCTTCAAGATGTTCTTGACTCTCTTCTATTGCCCAACTGTCAAGCAGTGACCACTGGTGAGTTGGGAGTATAGGACTGGTTTCAGGAGACTGTTGTCAGACATCTTTATGACATGTCCTCTCCAATAGAGCTGGTGCTATATTCATAGATTGTAAAGCCAGAAGGGACCTTGGAAGATCATTGGGCCCATCCCCCTGGACCAAGCACAAAAGATAACTGTGGGTAAGATGACCCCAGCAAGGTGACTGTCTAGTCTCCTCTTGAAGATTTCTAGGGTAGGTGATTGCACCACCTCTGGAGGGAGCTTATTCCACAGTCTGGAAACCCTGACTGTGAAGATGTTTTTCCTGATGTTGAGTCTGAATCAGTCTTCTGGTTTGGCCTTTACTTCTGGTTTTCCCCTTGGGTGCCCTGCTGAATAGTTTATCACTGAGCCCTTGATTTACTCCCCCAGTGTAGCAGTAAGCTGCTAGCAGGTCCCCTCTCAGCCTTCTTTTCCTCAGGCTGAACAGCTGCAGCTCCATCAGCCTTTCCTTGTATGGCTTGCTGTGTAAGACTCTTATCATACGGGTGGCTCTTCTTTGGACTCTCTCAAGCTTGTCCACATCCTTGTTAAAGTGTGGTGCCCAGAAATGGATGGAGCACTCCAGTACAGTCTCACCAGTACTGAGTAGAGCAGAAGAATCACCTCCTTGCTTTTTCTGGAGATGCATCGATTGATGCATGCCAGAGTATTAGTTGCCCTACTGGCTACATGTTCATACTGTGGTCTATTATTATCCCTAGGTGCCTTTAATCTGTGGTGCTAGTCAGTTTGGTGCTGCCAAGCCTGTAGGTATTTTGGGGGTTCCTCATTCTGTGGTGGAGCACTTTACATTTTTCAACGTTAAACTTCCTCAAGTTCTGATCCACCCAACTTGCCAGCCTGTCTAGGGCCGCTTGTATCTGTAGCCTATTTTCAAGCATGAACACTCTCCCCCATAACTTGGTGTCATCCGTGAACTTGGCCAGTGAGCTCTTTACCCCCACATCCAAATCATTAATAAAGATGTTGAAAAGTACTGGACTGAGCACTGTCCAGTACCTGCAGGACACTGCTGCCCACTTCTCGCCAGGATGACACAGATCTGTTCACTTCAAGTCTGGATTCTATCCTGTAGCCAGTTTCTCACCCACCTGACTGTCTCAGAGTTAAGCGCACAATCCTCTGATTTTCTCACACGGACATTATGGGATACTAGATCAAAGGCCTTTTGGAAGTCAAGGTATATAATGTCAACCTGCTCTATCATGTCCAGGTGGTGAGTTACTTGGTCATAGAAGGTGTTGAGGTTGGTAAGGCAAGACCTGCATGCAATGAAGCCATGCTGGCTGTCATTCAGAATCTTACTGTCTGCAAGCTTATTGCAGATAAACTCCTTGATAAACGTTTCTAGGATTTTCCCTAGGATGGAAGTTAGGCTGATTGGCCTATAGTTACCCAGGTCCTCCCTTCTACCCTTCTTGTGGATAGGCACAACGTTGACCCTCTTCCATATAAATATAGTGTCAATGTTACTGGTATTTGCTGGAACCAGAATGCTGTCATTCATTCTTCTGTCCTTCCAATTGATAGGGAGAATTTTCTGAAAACATTGCTGATGTTGATGTTCCAAAGTTTTCAGGTGCTTCTGATACACCATCCAAGTTTCCTACCCATACAATAGAGTAGGGATGATAACAGCTTGGTAGATGAGAAGCTTGGTTTGGGTCCTGATGTCATGATTATCAAAGACATGATTATGAAGATGCCCAAAGGCAGCGCTAGCATCTTTTATTTGGGGTTGAATATCATTATCTATGTTTACCTTTTGGGAAACATTGCTACCTAGGTAGAGGAAATGCTCAACATTTAATCTATTAATGCTGTCAGTAGGTAGGAGCAGAAGGTCTAGTCATTACAGGAAACCCCAACTTAGCGCTCTTAACTGGTTCCTGAAAAATTGAGCATCAAGTCAAACGAGCATTAAGTGAAACTGAAAGTATTTGATGACCCAAAATGGCAACCACAATTGTTTTTAATGACCCAAGATGGTGACCGCAAGCATTATAGCAAAACTCGCTGAGCGCTAAGTGAAATCAGGTATCAATTTAAAATGAGCGTTATAGCAAAATAGCGCTACGTGAAACAGAGTTAAACAGGGGTTGCCTGTATTATAAGATAAAGATCTGAAACCAAATGCTTCTCTTGAATATTCACCTATGATTTAGGCCTTTATGTCTAACATAGTCCACTTACTCATCTCTTTCCATCTCATTGCCACCCCACTCTGAAAATTCAAACCATGGGTCAGGCAGAGGTGGGTGACATCAATAGTGTGTCCACAGTCTCTGCTGACATTGAAATGCCTCACCTGAACCTGCTTGCAGAAGCATCAGCAATATCTGGCCATTAACAGGTTTTTTTTCTTATGGGAATGGTCAAACCAGGCAAGCAGAAGACCAGGGAAAAAGGGTAAACTGTGAACATTACAGGACATGACAGAAATGCTCCAGAAAAGGTATTACCCTGTTGTGCCAAATAACAAATGGAGACTGCAGAAATTCTACATTCTTCATCTTATCAATGTGAAAATACATGGACAGCCACAGCTATTATACCTAGTATTATAGGAAGGCAAGAAGACATATATTTGTTTTGAAATTCATCAGATAACTTCAGTAAATCACATGTCAAAATATTTTTTAAAAAGCGAGGCTCCTGAAAACAGCTTCTTTTGCTTATATTAAGCCGCATAAAACAAAATATATGAAATAAACTCAGCTGCTTAATCATGGAGACAAAACTGCAAGATTATTCTGTTTAAAAAATATGGTTGCAACTTGCCAATGCATTTTTAGCAGTGATTTTATTACAAAGTGTCCCATCAAGCAACATCTTGAAAATTATGGCTACGTGTGCACATTGCTCAGTGCCCAAAATGGCTATGAAGCTCAACAAGGGTTAGACAGTGAATTTATTAAGAGTTGAACTGGTAATGATGTTAATACACCAAAGTTTGCGGTGATCTGTTTTCCTGTTGATGCTTGGCTATAACTTCAGTCACTGATAATAGGAGCCACATACATAAAAGGAACAAGAAATGGAAGCTGAATTAGATTTGTTGATACTTTTTCTTTATTTTGTTTTAAAGGTAAGGTTAGCACAGGCAAAATGTGCTGGCTTGGCAGCCCTGAATTCTTTTATGTGCTGAGGAAATATCATGAGCAGTGGCACTTGTCCTCAGAGTATTTACATTGCCCTGGCAATATGGTTCAGCCCTAAGCATCAGAGACCAGCTCGATGCTTACACAGAGACAATGATTCATAAACTGATTCTTTAAGGAAGGAAAGCAAGAATGAAAAATAAAAAAGGAAAAGCAATATGGAGAGAAAAAACAGGAGACAGAGAGGGAGGAGAGAAAAGGGAGGAGATCATAAACGGCCAACGCCTCAACTCCTCAACCTAGTGTTACAGTCTCATACAGGGACCCAAGGGCACCATAAACCACCCCCAACCTCCAAAGAGGAAGGTGGCAAATGGGGTTGCAACTTTCTTGTGTTCTTTGGGAATTGTAATTAGGCTTCTTCTGATCCACATCTTCATACTTAGGCTTCTGGCCAAGAGTTTTAAGAGTCAACAGCAATTTTCAGTGGAGTCACCTGAAGGGGGCCTGATTTTTTGGAAAGGCCTGAGCAATTATCCTCTGAAATGCAGGCCCCTTTATGGTATCTTAAATTAGGAAGGTTCTCCAAACAGGACTATCTGCTGAAAATGTGTATTATTTAGCACTCTCAGAAACCATTGGACTCAAAGACAATGTTCAAATATATCAAAATGCACAGCTTCTTCCCCAGAGTTTAAATCAGTCTAATACAATTAAGACAGGCAAACATTTAGAAAATGGTTCAAAACATACAGCATTAAAAACAATGAAATACTATATTCATTGTACATTCCCATCCACCAATACCTTATTTGGATTATAGTTAAATTGACTCAGATGCCAAAACTAAATATGAAATCAGTCAAAAGCAAACCTTCAAGTCTCTGGATGCAAAATATACTGCCTCTGCACTAACCAGACTTATATTTATTCCTATCAGCATAAACTTTTAAAGCATTACTCCAAACAATGAACACGCACTTTGCAAAGGAATGTCTGCTTCCGTCCTCTCAAGAAGCTCATAGAATAGGTAAAATAAGAAGGAAACGTGATGAAGCATTCATAAAACAATAGTGTCCTTTAAGAGGGCATAGGACTGGAAGTAAAATCTTTTGGGATACTGCCTTAGTTTTTCTATGTATTGCTGTGTGTACTTGACTAAATCTTCCTTTTTTCATTCTGTATCTCAGATTATGCATCTGAAAAATAAAGTTGAGTTGGCTGACCAGGGAGGCATTTAAAAATTAAACAAAAAAATAAGGTAGTGGGAAAAGGGGCAGTGTGAGAGGTTGCAAGAGTTAACATGACTCTGTAACTTAGTGGTTAGAGCATTTGCCTGGAAGTTCCCAGTCCTCAGTTGTAAGGACTGTTTCTCTCTTTCCCACTGAGTTGTGAATTTTCTGTTAAGATGAGCAGTTTCAGACAGAAGCAGGGGAGTACCCACCTCGAAAAAGCCTATTAAACTACTCTGGGTGTGTCTATATGTGCATTAACGCACTTTTTCTAATGCGCATTTAATTGAATACTTCCATTGTGAGGTAATGGAAGTACTCAATGGAAGGCTCTGGGTGCTGAAGGAGATGGGCGCACAGGTGGTTTTCTCTTCTATCCTGCCAGTGAGTGGACGAGGCAGACGGCATGAAACGTGCATCGCGGAGACCAACTGGCGGCTACAGGAATGGTGCTTCGAGGAGGACTTTGGCTTCCTCAGCCATGACCGGCACATCACGACGAGAGACATGCTGGGATGGGACGGGCTGCACCTTTCCCCTAAAGGTAAGTGTGTGTTCTCTTCTAGGTTGGTGGACCTCCTCCAGCGGGCTTTAAACTAGGCTCGTCGGGGGAAGGGGAAGATGAGCACGGAGGAAACATCAGACTGCCAGACCAAACAGCACCCACAACTACAGCCCAGCCCAGACCGACGAGCGAAGCAATCAAACAGGTAAGAGAGAGGGGCCAGGGTAACGCTGGGACTAGGGGGTCAGTAGACTCACCGACAGGAGGCCTCAAATGCCTCTACACAAACGCTCATAGTATGGGCAACAAGCAGGAGGAACTCTCCCTCCTGCTGGCTGACACCAGCCCGGACATAGTGGGGATTATGGAAACGTGGTGGGACGAAACGCATGATTGGGCGGTCAATGTCAAGGGCTATAGGCTGTACAGGAGGGACAGGATAGGAAAGAGAGGTGGGGGCATGGCACTCTATATTATTACACATCCTTGTTAATTAGCAAAGAGTCAGGGGAGGGGCACTCTGAAGTGCTTTGGGTTAGAGTACAAGGCAGTCGAGGGGAAAGGGACTTAACGGTGGGAGTCTACTACAGACCTCCCAACCAGGGAGAAGAGCTTGACCAGGAATTCTTGGGTCAGCTCACAGAGGTAGTGAAGGCTAAGGATGTAGTAGTCATGGGGGACCTGAATTTCCTGGACATCTGCTGGGAAGAGCAGTCAGCCAGGTCTGAATGCTCACATAGGTTCTTGGCCAGAGTGCAGGACCTCCATCTAACCCAGGAGGTGCACAGCCCCACCAGGGGGGACACCTTGTTGGACCTAGTGCTACCACGGGTGATGACCTGGTGAGGGGGCTGTGGGTGCTCGACCACCTGGGCAACAGCGATCATCGCCTGCTGGAATTCACCATCCAGTGCAAGGTGGCAAAGGCATGCAGTAAGGCAGCGGCCCTAGATTTTAGGAGGGCAGACTTCAACGAGCTAAGGAGGATAGTTGGAGAAGCGCTGAGGTCCCGGAGGGGAGGGGAGCCAGGTGTCCAAGGAGTGTGGTCGCTCCTCAAGGAGACGATCCTCCAAGCCCAAAGGAAGGTAATCCCAATGAGGATCAAAGGGAGCAGGAGAGCACACAAGCCTCCGTGGCTCACCAAAAGCATCTAGGAATGTCTCCTTGCTAAAAAGGAGGCTTATACCCAATGGAAAGAAGGGGTCATCACCAGGGAGGACTATTCAGTAGTTGCTCGGGGATGTAGTGGGGTAGTTAGGAAGGCCAAGGCAGAGATGGAACTGGGGCTAGTTTCCCAGATTAAGGACAATAAGAAGTCCTTTTTTAAATACGTTGGGGAACTGGCCGAGGTCATTACAAGTCCCCTGGCACAACTTTACGAGCACTCATGGTGCTCTGGTGAGGTACCGGAGGACTGGAAGAGGGCCAATGTGGTCCCCATCTTCAAAAAAGGCAGGAAGGAGGACCCAGGAAACTATAGGCCAGTTAGTCTCACCTCAATCCTAGGCAAGCTGTTCGAGAAAATTATGCTGGCACACATCCAGGAGGGGCCAGCAGGGGACTACATGCTCAGGGGCAACCAACATGGGTTCATCAGTGGCAGGTCCTGTCAGACCAACCTGGTGGCCTTTTACGATCAGATCACCAGATCATTAGATGCAGGGGTAGCAGTGGATATAATCTTCCTGGACTTCCGGAAGGCTTTTGACACTGTCTCTCACCCCGTTCTCATTAAGAAACTGGGGGGCTGTGGTGTAGACACCCACACAGTCAAATGGGTCGCCAACTGGCTGGTGGGCCACACCCAGAGGGTGGTAGTGGATGGGTCCTTCTCAACCTGGAAGGACGTGGGCAGTGGGGTCCCCCAGGGCTCAGTCCTCTGGCCTGCACTGTTCAACATCTTCATCAGCGATTTGGATGAGGGGGTAAAAACCACCCTGTTCAAATTTGCTGATGACACTAAGATGTGGGGGGACATGGGCACATTGGAAGGATGCAACAGGCTACAATCAGACCTAGACAGGTTACAAGGGTGGGTGGTCGAGAATAGGATGGGTTTCAACACAGACAAGTGCAAGGTGATGCACCTCGGGAGGGACAACCAGCACCATACCTACAGGTTGGGGAACTCCCCTCTTGTCAGCACGGAGGCGGAAAGGGATCTGGGGGTCATCACTGACTCCAAGATGAACACGGGCTGGCAGTGTGGAGAGGCAGTCAGGAAGGCCAACCGCACCTTGTCATGCATCCACAGATGCATCTCGAGCAGGTCCAAGGAGGTGATCCTCCCCCTCTATGCGGCACTGGTCGGGCCGCAGCTGGAGTACTGTGTCCAGTTCTGGGTGCCACACTTCAAGAGGGATGTCCACAGCATGGAGAGGGTCCAGAGGAGGCCACTCGTATGATCAGGGGACAGCAGGGCAGGCCCTATGAGGAGAGGCTACAGGACCTGAATCTGTTCAGCCTCCACAAGAGAAGGCTGAGGGGGGATCTTGTGGCCTGTTATAAAGTAGTCAGGGGGGATCAGCAGGCATTGGGGGAGTCACTGTTTCCCCGAGCACCGCCAGGAGTGACCAGGAATAATGGTCACAAGCTGGCAGAGGGTAGGTTTAGGTTAGCTATCAGGAGGCGCGACTTCCCGGTCAGGGCGGCTAGGGTCTGGAACCAACTTCCAAGAGAAGTGGTGCTGGCTCCTACCCTGGGGGTGTTTAAGAGGAGGTTAGATGAACATCTTGCTGGGGTCATTTGACCCCAGTACACTTTCCTGCCATGGCAGGGGGTTGGACTAGATGATCTACTCAGGTCCCTTACAAACCTAGAAACTATGAAACTATAAATTAATGTGCATTAGACTGAGCTAATGCACAACAGCATATTTGCATGCTTTGCTAGTAACACTTAATTCCTAGTAGACTATTTTACTAATTAGGGTAATGTCACTTTTTAATGTGACACTAATGCACAGAAAAACAGTCACATAAAAGTGCACATGTAGACACGCCCTGCTTGGATTTATTTTGAGAGCAGGGAACTGGCAAGACGTCTGATGTGGGACTGTGTCTGAGGGGTGACTTGAATTCAGGACTTCCACCTGCCAGGCAAGTGCTCCAGCCACCACACAACTGTAGAAATGGGAGTACTCCTGCTCTAGCAGCAGTCATGTTTTAAAAGAAGGTGAAAGCTTACATATGATGGGTGGAGCTCAACCCACCAAGCCTTCTCTGAGAATTGGGTCAAGTCCCTGAGGAGAGTAAAGCAGAGGATGGCGAAGTTTCTGGGATAATGCTGAGGAGTTTGGCACCTATCACAACTGAGGCACTTCTGGGCATGCACAGAAACAAAATTGGGTGCCTGGGAAATGTGAAGGTAAGAAGCTGAAGCATCTCTAGCATTTAGAAGGATGCAGAGTCAGTCATCAGCTCAGTAGTAGAAATTTGGACATAGCTGCCTGAAGGGAGACGCAGACAGAATTAAGGTATCTTGAGCATTTTTTTATTTGGGGAAAAAAAAAAGATCTGGCTCTAAATGTTTAAACCCACCGAGCTTATTAGTTGTACAGGAAACAAAAGTCTCCTGCTGAGCTTATAAACTCTACAGCCTCCTTTCTGTGGACATGATGAACTCTCCATACATGCTGCTGAGCGCTGAGCAGCACCAGTGAAGTCAATGAAGTTAACAGCATTACTTAGCTGCGTAAATTTTCTTCAGTGTGCAAAAGAAGTCTAGCCCATCATGCCATGCCCCTTGTTACATATAGGTAAATCTCAGTTATGCAGTAACAACATCTGGCTATCTCATGGGAATGTTAGAAGACTTAATTATTTAATGATCGCAAATGCAGGTGCATGAAAACCCAGTGATATAGTAAAAAAAAAAAAAATGCACACTACAAACCTTTAAAAGAAGGTGACTTTTCCTTCCCTTTTTCCCCTTATATTTTTTTTGTTATCCTCTTCTGGAATGTAATTGTGCTATTCAAGGGTGATCCCCCTCCCCCCAAGGGCTTGCATATGCTTGACACTATTTGGAAAACTGACTAACAGGGTGTTCACTTTTACCAGGCCATTAATTGATAACACTTAATTAATCTGCCGTGTGAGAGATCAAATGAAGATTGTGTCCCACAACCAGCAACATATATTGACTTTGTTATTCCAATTATGTGTCTGACCAGAATAGCCCTTTGGTATAAGACTTAACCTTTGAATCACCCTCAGCTCAGAACTAGATCAGCTCCTAGGGATCTGACCTGAAAAAGACCTTGACACTGCTGAAGCTCAGTATGCTCTAAAATGTTCCACCTTGTGCCTGTCATAGCCTGCTGCTTGTGTTGTCATTTGGAATCGCACTGTGTGTTAAACACCAGGCTCAGAGGCCGATAATTAGCTGGGCGGACTAATTGCAATTCACTCCTGTACACTAGTATGCATTTTTGTTTGTTTATTTTAGGTTTTTTGCGGTTGCCATTAAAGAATGCTAGGAAGAGAGCAATTAGTTTCAGCAGCAATTGGGTAAGTGCAGCAGACAAAGAGGGCAAATTGCCTTTAGCAGACAATTTATAAATCAGGCGGAGATTTCTAAGCCGGTTCTTATTTTTGTTTCCATGGGTTATCTTCTGCTAAATGGATGGGCAACATCATCAGAGGTAGTTTTGGTGTAATTTACTATAAGAAAACATAATTAAAAAAATATTCATCAGATTTTTTATGGCTTGCTTTGTGGCTTGCTTACAGCGGCATCAGAGAAAGGAGAAGCAACTGGCTGTCTTGATGAAAGGATTTTGTTACTCCACATCCACACTTCTCTTTTCACAAAAAGATATGGGCAAAACCTACATGCTCTGGCAGATGCCTCCATTTTTTCAATGCCAGGATCATCTAACAGCAGGGCTGCCCAACTTATTAGTGGGCAGGAACCACATGCCCCACAGGCTACATCAGCAGGGGTTGCACACCGCATGGGCTGCACTAGTGGAAGCCATGCTCCCCCTCACCCCCCCAGCTGCAGACCATACACATGCATGGGCAGATGCTCCCTTACCCTGTTGCACCACACGTGAGTAGGTGGGCAATGGCCATCCCTGGGACTACACTGCACTACCCCCCTACCCTCTCCCCCAGGGCTAGGAGTGGGAGGGGGACCCAAAGACCCTGCCTGCTGCTGCAGCTGGAGGAAGGGGATTCAGGAGCTGGGCTGGAGCTAGGGGACTGCATGTTAACACCTTGTGAGTCACATGCAGCCGGCAGGCTGCCCCTTGGACAGTCCTGATCTAATCTTATTCTATTAAGTAAATTCACTTCCCTGAGCAGAATGAAGGGACAGCTTTTTGAATGGCACAGATACAGTGCAGGTTTTCTACACAGCTACTCTCTTATTGCTTCATACATCACACTTGACTTGTGATGCTAGTCATGGTGGGCCCACTCCTGCCCTTTCCAGCACCTGAGCGGTACCTTGTTATGCAGGGAGTTCAATCATTTTAATAAAACAAATGATGTAGCAAGGATAATGACTTGGTGTGAAAAAGCAGAATCTGGCCCCTTACAGCTATATGCCTGCCATGGGACATCTGCATTTGTAAAAGGAAGTAAAGACCATCCCTCCTTTAAAAATAAGGAGTTTCTAACCATCATGGTTGCAAAGGAAAGCTTGGGAGACTCTGAACGTGAAGAGCTCAAAAACTAAAAGGGTCATCAATCAGAACCTGGAAAGTATCAGTACCTATTTTTAAAAATCATGATTAATCATTGTAATCAGTGGTGCGAGCAATACCATACCACCAGCTGGAGCAAGGCGAAAGAACAGGCACCTTACCTCAGAGAGAGATCTGACGGCACATCTAAACTGCCTTAGTAGGATACTGGGGGAGTTCATCAGTGCCAGCCAGTACTGCACTGAGTTAGCTATACCATTTCTCATCTGAGGAGTATATGTGGAGTGGGCACAGTACATCTCAGCACGGTGCTCCCAAGTGCCAAATGAGGGCAGCATAGACCTGCCCTCAACTCCGGCTTGCATATACCAATGCATCTTGAGCAAGACCCAGGATGTCCTCCTCCCACTGTATTCAGCCTTGGTGAGGCCGCAGCTGGAGTACTGCATCCAGTTCTGGGCTCCACAATTCAAAAAGGATGTGGAGAAGCTTGAGAGAGGTCAGAGGAGAGCCACATGCATGATCAGAGGGCAAGAGAACTGGCCTTATGATGAGAGGCTGCAAGCGATGAGATTCTTCAGCCTGGAGAAGCACAGGATCAAGGGTGACTTGGTGGCAGCCTCTAAGTACATAAGGGGTGTGCATCAGGATCTGGGGGAATACCTGTTCACCAGAGCACCCCAGGGGATGACAAGATCCAATAGTGACAAACACCAGCAAGACTGTTTTAGGCTGGACATCAGGAAAAATTTGTTTACTGTCTGAGCCCCCAAGGCCTGAGATTCCCCACCAGAGGTGGTGCAAGCATCTACTCTGGACACTTTTAAGAAACATTTGGATGCTTATCCTGCTGGGATCCTTTGACCCCAGCTGACTTCCTGCCCCTTGGGCAGAAGGCTGAACCCAGTGATCTTACAACCTCCCTTCCAGCCCTAAAGTCTATGAAATCTATTAAAACTATGTCTCCTGGGATGGAAGAGAAGTCACATCAGCCTTCCTTGGGACTATTCCTGAAGCTACAATCTAGCCCAAAATGAAACTGGTTTGGTGCTGATCTTGCTTTTACTAGGATAAACCAGGGGTAACTACAAACCCATCAGTGTATTATTATATCAGAGTAAAGCTAGTGTGAAGTGAAAGCAGAACCAGTCTTAAAAATGCCAGATATCTAATGCCCACCTAATTCTCTAAAACAACCAAGTCTTCTTTATTCTGAAGTAAGCACGAAGAAGAGTAACTGGCACAGTGGGTTAATGCATTAGCCCTATGCTGCTGGAACAACCCGGAGAAGGGGTGACATTCTGGAACGATGAAAACGCAACTACAAAACAGACTCAGGATTCAGCTCCAGATTTGGTCTAGCATGATGTTAATAATGACAAAATGTCAAATGTATGAGCAAGCCAGGGACCCATACACAACCAGCGCTCTGAGACATGTTATGTTGAGACAAAACATTTACCAGGAGTAATTCTTTTTATCTCTTTTCAAAACATACTGCAGGGTCTTCAACTTCTATCTAAGTAGGTACCTAGGCAACCAGCAGAGTTGAGTACAAACTTGAATAGGAAAAACTTCTATTAAATATGCCGTTTGGAAAAAAAACCCAGCATTTCAGACAGTACTGCTTCCTTTCCAATGGACTGTAAAGCAACTGCAGTGTGAAACCTGAAAAAGGTCTTAATATTGGGGTGAATCTTGAACCCACAGCTGTGTGGCTAAGAGACCAAAGTACTACCAAGTGAACCAAAGAGAAATGAAAAGCATTCAAAGATAAATGAATATATGCCAAGGCTTATGTGTGCTATCAAGCAATAAATATACTAGGAGTAGGAAGTGCAAAAAGTAATTAAGGTTAAGAAAGAGGCATATGCATGCTATAAAACATTAGGTAGAAAGGAGGACTAGAAAGATTGCAGAAGGAAGTTAAGAGAGTGTAAAGAAAAATTAATACAGAAAGCACAGGAAGAGACAGTTAGGAATATTGCATGAGAGGTTAAAATAAATAAGAAGATAATTTTTAAGTCTATAAGGAGTCTGGTCTTGGAGAAGTTCTTTCCTCTGAGAAAAGGCATGGAAATTGTATTGAAGCAAAGAGACATTGTATTGAAGCTAAATAAAGTCAAATGTTTTGGGATTAATATTCACAAAGAACTAGCAACAGCCCTAGGGAATGAAGTAAGTATACTGAACCACATGGGACACTATAAGTAGTGGGACACATATTGACTCATGAGTCCATATACTATGATGTGCTAAAAAGCGTCCTTTTCAGGGTTGAATGGATATATGTGGAAGGAAACCAGGATGCATTAGAAAACCAACTAGGAAACCAGAGCTTCTGGAGATTGGCAAAAGGGAAAAGCAGGTCAAAGGTATAGGAAAAACCAGGCTGAATATTAAAGCCAGTGGCAAAGGACATAGGAGAACATTGAAGAGATTATTTAACAGGCTTCCTGGCCAAGTCAGGACAACCATCATAACAAAGGGAAGTGAAAATTAAAATCCTAGGAGCAGAATCTGCTCATTTGCAGGTATCTGGCTAGGTACAACCTTGCAATGGCTCCACGTCATCGGTGGCTGTTCAAGCAACATCTTCTCCACTACACTGTTTGCCTTTAACATGTCAACATTAGCAGTTTGGAAATACTGATCATTTCCATTTTGTAACAGATACTCCCTATTCGAAACCTGAGGAATAGCCTTACTATCACACTCTTACTAATTTTCCTTAAATGGGAGTATTCAATGGGAGGCTCCTGTTCCACATGACAAAAACCCCATGGAAAACAAAGCCACTTCTTTGTGGAACCGAATGATTTTTTTCCCCCATTCAAAAATAATCTTTTCCTAAAATGATTTTTCTCCCCCATGACACATTGTTGACACCATTCATATTTTTAATGAAAAGAAAATGTGACTTTGCCATTTTCTCCAAATTCTTTTACCAAACAGTTACCATGGAGGGGTTTTATAATAAAAATATTTTTAAAATAATTTAAGAAAGTTTTTGTGGGGGGGAAATGTTTCTGGAGAATGGCTCTATTTTGGAAACAACTTTGATATTTGGAATTTTTCCTTAGAAAAAAGAGGCTCTCATTCCCTGTGAGCTCAAAGCAATAGTATATATTAAGACAAAATGAATTTGCATTTAAGAAGAGTAGTGACCATAAGGGCAGAAAAGCTGGTATTGTCTATTTGACTGATGCCTGGCTAGTGCAACAGAAGAATGTGCACGCTCTGGCTCTGGTCAGCTTCTTCTAAGGTCATTTGCCTTTCATTTTGTCTAACTATTTTTATTTGATTGGGGACTCTGATACAGCCTGGCATGAAGGTAAGGAAATGTGACTTCACTGAGACAGAGGACACCCACAAAAAGTGTGAAGAATTGAAATGACAAGGTTGTGTTGATAGCTTGTTGAATGAATGAATAAAATGAATTGAAATTTACATTTATATAGCACCTTTCATCTACCCTGTATCACACAATACTGAACACAGTGCAGCAGAATCACTCTGCTAGTGCGACTACATCAGGGCTGGAAGTGCAACACGATGGTGCCCCGTAGTTTCCCAAAGCCACCCCCTCCAAAAATGTCAGTCTCAGCTGCAGTGAAAGGGAATGAATCAGACAGCACCTCCAAAGAGGAGAAAATGCTCAAGAATAGGAAGTGGACAAGCTTCACGCTACTGAGGCTGGGAAGGTATTCCTAAATTTAGGACGATAGCTAACTGATGTCATAAAAGATCACAGAAATGTAAGGACAGGAGGCAACTCAAGAAGTCAGCCAGTCTATCTGGTGCTCTGAGGCAGAATCAAGTATAGCTAGACTGTCTATGGGAGATGTTTGTCTAGCCCATTATTAAACCCCCTCTGTGACAGATACTCCACAACCTCCCTCCAGAGCTTACCTGTCCGTACAGTTAGAAAGCTTTTCCTATTATCTAACCTAAGTCTCCCTTGATTGTTTCCCCTACCTCTAGTGTGCAGGGATAACAATTGATCAACATCTTCTTTACTAAAACCCTTTACATATTTGAAGACTGTAATTATGCCCCTTTCAGTGTCCTTTCTTCTTTCCTAGGCTAAAGACCTTTTTTGTTTTTTCAAACTTCAACATTTTTCCCACCTTTATTTTAGAACATGTTCTCTGAACATTTGTGTCACTGCTCTCTAGATTCTCTTCAATTTGTCTACATCTTAAAATATGGTGCAGTACTCCAGCTGTTGAAGTACTTCATATGATGAGATACTCTGATGTAAGGTACTGTGTCTATGAATGAGAGGCTGATGTTGCCCTCTAGTGACCAGTCCTCATTCTGGCTCTATGGCCTGGTCTTAAAAGGATCTCTTCTAGCTTAAATTCTAGAAGCCTTTCCCCCCGCTCTTTGTTTGGAAACAGAAAGATGAGTTTTCTAGAGCCAGAGCCTTCTGTCTGTGTTTAATTTGTACATGCAATAGTCTGTTAAGATGCTGTTGACAAACATTGGTTAATAACTTAGAGCATAAAAAGAATCTGCCAAAATATAAACAAGATCCAAAGATTTCATATCACAGAATCAGCCCGTTCTGAACTTACCCTGCCTTCGGCATTGCATCTCCAAATGATCAAAAAAGTCCTGTAGGGCGTCTTCACGTCTTAATTATTGTCCTCTGCCCATTGGAAGAGCTTGCCTACAAAGGCTACCATTGCCCCTAACCTGTTTTCTAGGACCATTCTCCTGGCAGAAAGGAAATGCTCATTTGAAACACAATGTCCACATGTGAGACTGTTCTAACTGAACTTCCTGCCACATGCTGTAGTAAATGGCTGCTGCATTTCCCTGTACTGCAATGCTGGGTAAGTTGACTTCTGTAAATATAAAGATCGTTGGGGTCCATGTATATCCAGCTCTGCTGCACAGTTCTTGTGATAACTTGGTTTAGTAACTTAATTGCCTACCCCACCTATTCATGAGTCCAAGTGCTCCCCTGCCCCCCGCCCCAAATATTAATATAAATTGCTCTAAGTTAAAATTTTCTAAAATACACAGGTACTGCCCCATCTCAAGTTAAAAGTTTCTAAAATACATAAGTACTGCTCTATCTCAAGGGTATTGGTCATTTTCTCTGTTTAATTTATCCCTCCTCTTGCCATCATGTGTGTCAATTAATGATGAAACCTTACATTCAGAGACTGTGCAGACAAATGGGCCTCTGCACTGGCTCCCAAATGTCCTATTCCCAGCCCCTGTGCTCCAGTGTAGAGCCCTGCATGTCAAAAACCTGAATTTCCTACTCTCCTTTGCCCCAACCCTCCCCACCTTGTAAGTTATACCTGCCCACAGCCTCCTTTCTCCTGGCTTAGTGGGGTCTAGCAGTCCCCCTTCATCTACCTTGCAAGCTCCAAAAGCTGACTTCTGGCTCTAGTCCATGGAAGAAGATCCTGCTTTGGGCTCCACTGCTGCACTCAGGATGGGGACAGTCCACGTTGTGGCTCTGCCTTGCGCAGAGGGCACAGAAGGTATATGCTTCAATAGGCAGCAGCTGCAGATGGAGACTGCAATATAAGTGGCACAAAGGAAACTGTAGGCAGCTCAGACAAAATTCCTTTACCTGCATGTTGTTATGCATGAGACCATGAGACCTCAGAACAGCCCAGAGCTATGATAGTCACAGTGGTGTGCTGGCAATACTGCTTCACAGTTCACATTTATTTTTTCTGCAAAAAAGGTAGATGATGGGGTAGATTTACACCTTATAGGCTAAATTGTGTGTATATATAGCCTTGGCATATTCATATATATATATGAATCAAGGCTACACACACACACACACACACACACACACACACATATGAATCAAGGCTACACACACACATACATACACATATATGTATATGCATATGTGTTTGTATGTATGTATGTATAGACAGTATATCTGGAGTGTTTACTACATCACATGCTGTGAAAAGACATGTACAGAGCCATGTATAGAGCGAAGACAGCAATTTGAAAACAAAAGGCAGGAAGGGAAAGGGGGGGAAAGGAGAAAGTGAGGTAGTACTGAGAGAGGTAAGGGATCACAAAAGTAAATCCAGGTAATAGGATAAGAATCCATAGTCCCTGTTTAAACCATACATAATCCAGTCTGTGGCTGATTTCTTCTTTCACAGTTTCCTTTTCAAGTCGGTTTTTAAAAGTTTGCTGCCTAAGAACAGTTACCCTGAGGTCATGTCCAGGGAGGTTAAAGTAATCTGCCATTGATCTTTGCGTCTTTCTGGAGTTCACCTCAGACCAATATTCATTTATTCTTACACATAGGGATTGCCCCTCCATCCAACAGCAGAAGGGCACTGTAAGCAGGTGATGATGTACAAGCAGTCCTCAACTTACAACATTTCGAGTTACAATGTTTATAAATTGACAACGTTCAACTTTACAATGCCAGTTTCAACTTACAATGCTTGATCTGATGCAATGCCATGCCAGCGAGCTGCATCGCTCATCTCCCTGGAGAACATCTGTCCAAACTTGCTTGGACACTTTCTTTGAGAAAGCAGACAAGACTCCAGAAAAAACCTGCAGCCAAGACTGCTGTGAAGACTCCAGCCAAGAACCCTTCAAAAAGTTCAACCAAGAGCCCTTCAAAATGTCCTGCAAAGTCACCTTAAAGAAGTCCTTCCAAATCAATATGATTGCTATTTACAATATAAATACATTCATGTAGCTATATCACTCATCTATAATTGATCGAGTACAAAATTCTGGGGTACTTTTGGTGAAAATAGGGTATTGGGCCATGGTTCAGGAACCAATCCCCCATTTATAACATTGTATCTTATGAGAAAATTGGTTCTGAATTACAACGTTTCAACTTAAGATGTGGTTTGCAGGAATCAAGTGCCATAAGTCGGAGGGCTGCCTGTATATGACAGTGGTGGAGTTGCAGGTGAAAAAACTCAGATGTTATAACCCATGTTTTGGCCTTTGATGACATGGTCTGTGTGATGTGCAGGCCAAGTAGGCAATTGGGTTCCTTGCAAAGCCTGGTACCTTGGTGAGAAAGGGAGTTAGGTAGCCTGTTGCTAGAGACACCTTTTGAGGTTAGGGGGCTGGCTGTAAGCAGGACAGATTTGTCCCCCAAGTCTACCTTGAGATGCTCATCCTTTTTCAGGAGGGGTAGGTGATCATTACTAATGTATCTCAGACATTCAAGCTGGGGGCTGTAGGCGACCACCACAGAGACTCTGTTGTCCTTGTCCTGGTGTTGGTATCATAGCAGATCAGAATGAGGTCTGAGTCTGGCTTTATTGATATGAATGGTTACAGTTTGGAGATTGTATTGTAATTGTAAAGATCACTCCTCCAGGTGGTTAAAGGGTACATCCTGGTCAGTGGGATCAAAACCGATACTGTTGTAACATAGAGTTTGGATGTAGACAATGCAGTGTATTTGGGATGAAAACTGGTGGCATGAGAGTAGCTGTGGAGGTCACCTTATTGCCCATACTACATCTCTCTGCTCGAACAGAGATGATGAAGGGAGGCCTCAAATGGATGTTTTGAGTACTAAGTCATTAATATTTGCAAAGAGCTTGTGATCCATGAATGGAAGGCAGATTAGAAGCCCACTTTGTCACCCTGACTATTATTAGGTGATGTAGATGGTTGGGGAATTAACACTGGATGTGATGCACCTTGGCTTCAGTAAGGCTTTTGACACCACCTCCAGAATGCACTCATAAATAAGCTAAGAAAATGCAGTATAGGTGACATGGTAATGTTCAAAGAGCCATCATCAATAACTCAAAGTCAAATTGGGATGAGATATCACACAGGGGCCCCCCAGGGGTCTGTGATCTGGCACTGCTCAATATCTTCCTTAATTTCTTGGAGGGTGAAATTGAATATACACTTATTCTATTTGGGGGGTGACACAATGCTGGGTGGGATAGCAAGTGCCTTAGTGGACAGAAATAGGATGTAAAATGACTTTAATAAAATTGGAATAAATGGTCTAAAGTAAATAGGATGGAATTTAATAAGGAAAAATGCAAACTACTACACTCAGGGAAGAACACACAAATGCACAAATACAAAATGAGGAATGACTGATTTGGCTATCACGTTACAGGAAAAGGATCTGGAGGGTCATAGTGGTTCCTAAGCTACATACAAGTTCACGTGTCATATAGTTGCTAATGGTATACTGGGATGTATCAATGGGGCAGTTGAATGCATGTTATGGGATGTGATTCTTTCATTCTGTTCAGCACTGGGAAGCCTCATCTGGCTATTGGATCCAGTTTTGAGAAGTGCACTTCAAGGAAGATATGGACAACCTGGAAAGAACCCTTAGGAGAGTGATGAAAATGAATAGCGATCTAGAAAACCTGCCACAACAACATTTGGAAGAACTGGAATTGTTCAGTCTGGAGAAGAATAGAACAAAGAAGCAATGTCGTTAACAGTATTCACATGTAAAAAGGATTGTTGTAAAAAAGATCAAAGTCAAGTGTTCTCTGTGTCTATGACTGGATAAGATGTAATGAGTTTAATCTTCAACAAAGGAGATTTAGGGAGATATCAGGAAGAAGTTTCTAAGTATGAGGGTCCTTAAGCACTGCAACAAATTGCCTAGAGATCTTGTAGAGATCCTACGCTGAGCAAGGAGACAGACTAGATGACCTCTTAAGGTCCCTTCTAGCACTATTTTTCTATGATTTAAATAAAATTATTCACCCTTGCATGAGAGATCTTTGCCTATAATGGTAACTTTAATTACTGGATTAAGGTATTGGGGAAGACTCTTCTTAATTAAGTGGTAAGGATACTGCTCTTTGCTGCAAAGATCCTTGGTTCAGATCCCTGAGAAGATGGATTTTTTTCCACAGGTAGGCAAAAATGTCACTGGAGAGGCCTGTGGGTAAGATATTGGCTTGGGATTTAAATAAAAGGAATACAAATCCTTTCTTTCTCCTAACCTTTATGTAAGACACTAAGGCCCAAAACCACAGGGGTAATTAAGTACCTAAATACTTTTCTGGGGCTGAACTCATGTTCTTTGAGATTAGATGATAGTGAGGCTGGGCCAGAGCCTTCACCCATCAAATGATCCTTAGGATACTGCAATACCTGAGGGGGAAGTAATATGGGTATGAATAAGTGCTTCTGTTGAGATAGAGTACAGGTAATGGGAAGCCAGGATCGAGTAAGGGGACTGCAAAGGGGAGATACAGGAGGAAAAGCTAAATGGAGGTTCAGAGACATTTCTGGTCTTGCTGCAAAGTCATTGCATGAATTAAGAAGAGTGGAGTCATAAATAATAGGACAGTATATGCAAGAATATCCATGTCTGTGACAGTTGTTGGCACTTATAGTATAACAATAAGCTGAAAGAGTCCAGACCAGCAGAGAGATGGAGAGCAGAGGTAGCAAGGGTAAAGGAAATGGAATATTATGTTGTCAGTTCAGACAAAATCAATCCCACAATGGCTACTAACAATGAGATATGCTGGAGAAGAAAATGCATCAGTAAAAAGGACTTGGAGTCTTTAGGGGCAGCAAAAGAAGTATTAGATCCTGTACTAGAAATTTAGAGGAGGAAATGTTGGAAAGGGAAAAGAGAGAGTCGAGAAGAATATGGCACTGATTAGTAATGCTGAAGGGTTTCAAAAAACAAAAAACAGACAAAAAACAGAAAAAAAGAAAAAGAGAGAAAGATCTGTGGGCGTATCTACACATGCCTCTTTTAAGTGGGCTTAGCCTAAAATTGCCAAGTTTAAGGCACATTAAGGGCACATGTCTACACATGCGCCCTTAATGCGCCTTAAAAATGGTGATTTAAGGCTATGTGAGCCTAAATATGATATCTGCGTAAAGCGGATATCAAATTTAGGTGTGAATAGCTAAATTGCATTAGCACATGTGTAGACATAATAATGCACATAAATGCAGTGGGTGTCAATGGATAGACACTGCATTAATGCATGTTAGCGCTTGTTTAGATGCGCTAATGCACATAAACATAGTGTGCGTCAATGGATAGACATCGCATTAACGCACATTAGTGTGTCATTACGTGTGCTAATGTAACTTAGCTAGTTGTACCTAAATTCCTCAATGCACATTAGCACATCCACGTGCAGACGTGTGCCTGAATTGCCTTAACGCACCTTAAGCAAAGGCACATTAAATTTAGGCAGGCGTAAGTATACGTGTAGACATGCCCAGAAGGTGGCACTCTCACTACAGAAGAAGCACTGAAAAACGGGCAAAAAGCATGCTGGAAAAGGTGGTGAGAGCTGTGAAAGAAGGCCATGTCTGTACGTATGGATGGAGGTTATTCTGGAACAGCTCAAAGAGTGTTTTCTTTCTCAAGAAACACAAGCAACAAGTTCTGAGCATGTCAGGAAAAGGACTCTCTGGTAAAGACAATGTAGGTGATGATGGCTGGATATAAAGTAAAGAGATGATTTAGGTGTGTGTGAAGGGACATGAAATGAGGAAGGAGGTGAGATAGCTGATGAAAGGCTGTGGTGAGCTAGCAAAGAGAAGCAGCGAAGGAAGGAGGAAGAAAGGAAAGGAAAGGGAGGAGACTGAGTAGCATTGAATAAACAATGGAGCTAAACTTAAATTTGAACTCGCTGCTCTTGAAAGACAAAGGGATGAGAAACATAATGCTGGGAAGGGAGGACTGACAGTCCAGAATGACAGAATAGATGTTAGCAGGACCCTCCAAGATAGCTGGGGATAAACAAAGAAAAATAGAGCTGGAAAAGACATCAGAAAATCACATAATCTAACTCCCTGCTGACAGCAGGATCACCCTTGCCTAGACAATCTCAGGCAAGCATTCATGTGGAATAAGTCTGCCTGTTTAGCAGGTATCAAACAGGTCTTTCCACGTAGCTCTCCTGGTGTCTCTGTTTCTGGGCATCAGCAAGTGAAGGGAACTTCAGAGAGACATGCACACAGGTGAGTGGGATAGGAGTGGACTATGAGTAAGGAAAAGATCTGTTAGGCTGCTGAAGAAGAACAAAGACAGGGATTGAATTGTGGGTAAAGAAAGGGAGGGTGGAGAGGACCAGATTAGTAAAGGAGGAGTGAAGAAAATTGACAACCTGAAAGTAGAACGAGGGAGGGAGGTGTATTGGAGAAGGGCTAGGTTAAAACTGGGGGTTCAAGGAGAGCACAGAGAAAGTGAGTAAATAAAATCCAAAGAGCTCTCACAGCAGTGGAAGTACCTGCACAAAAGAAAAATGTCCTCCCAAAAAATTGATTCCCTGTTAAGGGATTTTGCTTGATTTTTTCACACCACTCCTGAGTTATCAATCTCGCCACCCATAAAGACAAATGTCATATCAGCCCTAACCCATCAGCTATTCTCAATTTATCACCATTTAATATATATTAAAATGCTCTTACCCCTGATTGCAAAAACAAACAAAATCAGATGGCATAAATCAAAAGGAAAGGGAAAGGGAGGAATAGGAAGCTGAAGAGACAAACAAGCAGAGAGGAGATCTGTTTGTTTCTCTCGAGCCTGGGATATTTCCCCCTGATCTCCTCTTCCGATCATCTCAACTCAAGACCCACCCCCACCACAAATATTCTTCTATGATCCAAACAGTAGGTTACCCCCCCAGTATAAATGATGTTCAGTGATAGACGGAAAAGTGGAGGGATGGTGGGAAGCAGCACAGGAGTAACAAACTCAGCAACCCCACATTCGCTCCCTCTCTCCCTCTCCCTCTCTCTGATCCCATTATAAACTAACACAATATTTTTCTCCAATTTTCAGTCAGTATTGCAGCTCGCTGCAGAAAAGATACTGAAAGCAGCAGGAGCCACGCAGGGGTGTCAGACTTCAGAGCGGACACTGCCTTGGGACCGGGGGGGAGGGGGGGCAGTAAATCAGTGCACGCTTGTCAACAGCTCCAAGCTGCAGGAATTACTCGAGCGAAAATAACAAATGGCTGTCATTGTGGAGCCAAAAACCTGTGATTATAATTATCACATCCCCAGTGACCTTGCATAAACTTTAATCCCTCTCCAATGGAGCATTTAAATAGCCTGCATCTACTGGCAGGGGACCGTGTCCCCTTCGTGGAAAATAGAGAGGCTAGGAAAGAAACGAGTCACAAAAGAAACCACTAAGTCCCTATATGTCTTATGCTGTGTACGAAAGGGCTGTACAAGAAAAGCAGTCATTTTAATTGGTATTATATTGCTATCCTGAATTCAAAATGCCTTGGTTATATCAAAAAAATAGGACTCAGCCAAACGCCGGGCATTTTAATCGGTGAAAAAGGTCCATCAACGATGCCAACTTTTCATCGCTGCATTCAGTGGGTCACTGGCCTCAGACCACATACAGAGTGTGCTGGTGGCATAGCACAGGAAAGGGGTAGTTCCCTCTCCTTGGACAAACTAGTCTTGTGCATACAGGTAGGTGCCACACAAGAGTCTAAACTTGACCTGGACTTGAACTGATGCATCAGCAGTCATTAAGGTTTTCCCAGGTGCCAGGCACAGCTGCTATGATCCCCTATGCCTTCTTGTTCCATGCAAGTCTTTGATTGTATGATTACAGGGTTTTAATTGCTAGAGCTGGTGTTAATAATTTATAAGACGGTTACAATCATTGATATTATTTTAATGCTTTCTAGTACTATAAACCTGCAGATCATGAAAACATTTTGACAGATGGTAATGGGTGCCATGGCAAATTCTAAGCTCTGAAAACAGTAACAGGCAGCAGGATCTCATATGAAATTGTACTGACAAAGCTGCTTTGGGATAACCTGATTACTGGTTCTCAGACCACACACTTCAGTTGTGTCTAGTCACACAGTAATTTCATTATACCAGTGCTGACTACAGTCACCACAAGCGCCCACAAAGGCACAGCTAAGGAAACACGCAGTAGCAGCATTAATCCCTAGGTCTTCTCCCAGGTACATATGTAAAAATCAGGATACATTATTAGTTTTGGTACTATGTAACGACTTCTTGAGGTTTTGAAGGATAGGAAAGACGAATTAATTATTTTGGCTGTGTGTCAATGAAACAAGAGGTATGTGTGCACGACAGTTTAAAGCTGGTTAAATGCACCACTTTAATGGTGTTGGTGTTTGCACATGTTGATGGTGTATCGTGCAGTAATTCCAGCTGCTGTAGCAAATTTGGCAGCATAATGCACATTAAATGACTCTTTGGAGGAGTTTTAGTTTGCTCCCCTACAGCTGTGGAGCGAAGCACTGGGCTCCGTACAGCTCAGGGGCTCTGCAGGAAGTCCTGCTGACAGCCTGGCAGCAGCCCGGGAAGGCAGGCTCCACCCAAGAAAAACAGCGACTCCGATCTTTTTTTTTCCCTGGACCTTGCCTGCCTGCCTACTGAAGCTGCATAGGGGCCTCGTGCTTCCCTCCATGGCTGCAGTGCCTCCCAGGATCACCTGAGCTGGGTGCCTGTGGGTGGGTGCCACCTGGGGGGGCACCACTACAGCAGAGGAAAGCACCAGCCTCCCCTTCCCCCCAGCCCAGGGACCGCTCCACCCACCAGCAGCTTGCCCTCCCCTTCCCATCACCAGTGAGGCAGGTAAGTTCAGGTGTGTGCACGACACAGGGGTTTAAAGGACCCTAAACTGAAGCAGTGTTTTTAAAAACCCACTGCTTCGATTTAGGGTCCCCATTTAGTCTACACATGCCCTTCATTTCTACATGAATGTTTTGTTGGTTTTCATTTTGTACTCTTTTGCCGATTAAAAAATGATTGTTGATATATACTAGGTAGATGTCTAAATAGAAAGTAATTTTAGGCACCCAAAGTTTGAATATTTGGACTTCAGTAGACCACGTGGATTTTAGGGAACCAGGACTAGGTTCTCCAGAATTCCCAGGCTGGAACATGACCTATTAGACTGGGTTTCTCAGTCTGCACATATTATTATTGTTTGAAACTATTTACAAAAGAGAGGGAGGAAGAGGAAAAGGTCATCCTCCTTCATATTGGAGGAATTGGGTGAGGGAGCTTATTATCAGAATTTGGAACAAATGTAGGGCAGGAATTCATGATCCCAAGAAAGGCAAAGAATACTTGAAGCAGAACAGTTCATGTCCACAGTTCAGTGTTTTAAGATTTAGTTATATGGACATTTAAAAAATAATATGATTTTTAATTAAATATACTGATTAAGGATGGGCTTTTCAAATAGCCACAAGTGACTTAGGAACTCAGGTCCCACTAAAGAAACCCAACCACCACGATGCATTTCGGGGAAATGTTTTTCCCCTTCTAGGTAGCACAGTTCTAGCATCCACTGCAGTCAAAGCATGATGGGGCTAGAGGAGTCCATGTAGTATGTGCACTACCTGATCATTCAAATACTACCTAAATAAGCTGCTTTGGAGCTAGAACTCTCTTTTAATTATATCTCACAGCCAAGATCTTATTGTGAATACTAGAACTAGAGGACTTACTAGCCACTCACCCAAAAATTATGTACCTTAGTTCCAGAGTGATCTTGTTCTGTCCTACTCTCTCAGCTGCTTTATGCACTCCCATTGTGGTGGGATCCAACTGAATTAATGTATCTAACTGACTGACAACAGTACTAGCTAATATTCCACAACATTCTCCCTTTTAATGCCCCCAGTCATTCCAGGCATCCTCTCTCATCTTACACTGATTATACAATATTTAATTCATTTCCACAAAGCTGACTTTAGCAGCTTTTTCTACATGTGTTATGAATTATACTTGAGAAAATTCAATAAATTGCTTCCTCTTCTTATGCCACACAGAGGACTGGGGCAGGCCACTGACCAACTTACTTTCCATCTTCTTGCTCCATCAATGCATCAACCAGTTCCAGTTCTCCCCATCCTTACCTATTTTCTTATTATCTCTCTCCATAGCTATTCATAAATTTCATGAGTCTTTTTCTCTCCTTAGTCACAAGCTGTAAAAAAAGAAAATGGATAAAGCCATAAGTATGATCTCTTTCATAGGCGATTGGAAGGGGGGGCACATGCCCCTCCCCAGATTTCTGTACTGATGGCAAGGCATGGGGTATAGGACTGCAACCAGGGCCCGGCAGTAGTGGGTGTGGTGGCAGTGGTGCAATTTCAACAATGACAGCAGGGCATAGGGCTGCAGCTTGGCTAGACCCAGTGCCTGGCAGTGGCAGGGCTAGCATCGCAGAGTTATGCCCCACCACTGGCAATGCTTATACATCCTCTATGGTCTCAGCCTTTCATTAGGGATGTCCAGGTGTGCCATGGCATTTTGGGCTGGAGCCTACTGCTGCTGCAGACATAGACAGGGAATATGGCTCCAGTCAGGTAGGGGGCATGGCTCCAACACAAAATGCTGTCTGGATGGCTGCGCATGACCCCTCCCCATTGGTGTCTGGCTGGCCATGCACCTCTCACCCCCCATGGTCAGTGTTCAGCTGGCTGCGCATCCCCTTCCTCCCCCACCACCCCTGCTCTGCATCCATTGTGCTGTGGTGGTTTTTTATTTAGGTAAGTATGCCATGGGGTGAAAAAGGTTGGGAAATGCTTCAGTAGAGCACTTTACTCTACCACAATGCACATGTAGACAGGGACAGAGCTAGCTGCGGCATGTGGGTGCTTCAGTGGAGGGGCTGCCTGTTGGCTAGCCCCGTATTGTAGCACCCTTATTCCCCAGCAAGCCCCTCTACAGCACACTGAGCTGAGTCAGAGCAGTCCCAAGCTGGCAGGGTGACCCCCAGACCTTCTGCCAGCCAGACAATCTCCAACCCAGTTCAACATGCTGTGGTCCTTAGTGCACATGTCAATATGATGCCCAGGAGCAAAAAACTCTGGCATGATATGCACCGGAGTTTATTGCTTTGTACTAATTGCACGTGTAGATGTGCCCCCGGTTACCTACTCTAACACTTCATCATCAGGTACTGTAAACTGTTTACCAAAGATCTATTATTTATGGAAAGCATAGGGAAGGACATATTATTTGTCTCTTTTCCCTATATCATGAGTCAAAATAAATGTCACAAAGCTCTGCCATACAGTACAAGTGTATGTTCAATTTCTTCTTCCGAGATGCTGTAAAATGGCCATAGGACATATTCAAGGCCCTTGGAATTTGTGGAAAACACAATTATCCATATATTGCTACAGTTTAAATGAAATTCTGAGTGGTGCAAAACCTATGTGTAAAGTGAAAAGGATTATATGACAAGGTTGCCAGCAATAGTAGGTCATTGACTCCAGTCCCCTAGGATGCCCCTGCCACTCTTACGTCCCTAAATACAGCTACTCCTCGCTTAATGTCACAGTTACGTTCTTGAAAAATGCAACTTTAAGTGAAACGTTAAGCCAATCCAATTTCCCCATAAAAATTAATGTAAATAGGAGGGGTTAGGTTCCAGGGACATTTTTTTCACCAGACAAAAGACATTATATACATGTCTTTTACAGTATAAGTTTGAATTTTTTTTTTTAATTTAATAAAAAATTTTATTTTATTTTGCTTATACTATTGCAATGAGTTAGAAATGTTCACAGAATACTTGTACCAACACAATGTAAGCAACAACAGCTGCCACACTGAAGTAGGTGTGTCACTTGGCTTACGTCACAAAGTAGTTACCTACTAACAGGCAGCAGCCAAACAACGTTATAAATGAACATTGCGCGACTTCAAGCAAGTATGTTCTCTAATAGATCAGTGATGTAATAACAAAACAGTGTTAACCAGGATGATATCAAGTGAGGAGTTACTATATGCAAAGAAGATGTGCCACATATAAAACAATGGTTCCTCTGGATTGTATTGAGATTCACATGACTATGTTACTTAGTAATATTTGCATAGCTTCAACTTCAGTGTGGGGAAAACTTGAATAAGTAGCACACCAGCTACCTTCACATTCTGGGGTAAAATGCTCATCTCTGGCATCACACAGTGCCACTCATGGTCAAGCTTCTTGCTATGGAGCCCCTACTGACATTAATGGGAGCTCCACGTACAGAGCAAATAGACAATAGTTTCATACTGAGAAGAGAATTTCACCCACATTGTGTCTATTCGTCACATAAAAGCATGAACTACAGCTTTCGCTGAGGGAGGGAAATGCAACCCATCTGAATCTGCCCATCTCTGCTTTCGCATCCCATCCTCTGTGCCCCACTGCCTCTGGTGTTACTAGAACCATCCAGGCAATCTGACATTTTTAACAGCTTTTATCATTTCATAACAGTGGGTCCTGGCTCCTGCAGATTCCGTCACACTTTCCTGTGGTGAGTCTGTGTACGCTCAGAAGTGGCCCATGAATTTATGAAATGACAGTGATAATCTCTAGCATTGTAATATTCTGGTCCATGAGAGACCCCATACTGCAAACAGAGCTATTCTGCACACCTGAAATTGCAGTGGGGCCAGGCTAAACAAACATGCAACTACGGGAAATGCTCACTGAGCTCATGTCTACTTCTCTTGAAATAAAGAATGTATGTAACAAATGTGAATGCTGTAAAAAGATGCAGAGAGGAAAGGTTATAAACAGAGGGGAAGTAAGGAAGCAGCTACCCGTCTTTCCTCAGATAGGAAAGCCAGGTAGGCATGTGGGAGAGCAGAACCCTTAGCCACATGGAGTCTTCGATCAAGGTACTTTGTACAAGCCTCCAAATTATTGACCATAGAGATTCCACAAGATTTTGGGCTATTTGTCTGGGGTGAGGCTGGTTCTCAGGTGTTTTTTTTCTCATAATCTGGCTATGGTGTCTCTAGATTTTCCCTTTCTTAATGTGTTCTCTTTATAGTCTAGCTGCATAGGCTGCGAGATTAACATCCCCATTAGGATTCATTCTAACAGGGCACATCTACATGTGCATTTAAGTGTGACTAAATTTACTGTGCATTAAGCTAATGCATAATAAATGATTTTTGGCAAGTGTCTACACATGCAGTGTTGACTCAGTGCCAAGTCTCTCCAGCCCTGCCATGTGCCTTGGTGGCCACCAGGGGGAAGCTCCAGCCTCCAGCCACATGGCTGCCAGCGCTTGGCAGCCATGTTGAAGCCAGAGCCAGCTGCTAGCACTTGGCAGCCATCTTGGAAACAGACCCCTGCCCTCTGATCCCTGGCCAGCCCCTTCCCTGCCTAGGACCCACATGCTGCCCCTGTGCTGGGCATGTGGCAGCTCCCTCCTTGCCCACCCTGCTTCCCTGTGCCATGGCTGCTCCAGTCCCTGCCAGCAATGACCACTGCCCCACACTCCTGTTCGCCATGGTGCTGGCCCTGCTGACCCCAGCAGGACCCCCCCCACAGAGACCCCAGGAGAGCTGCACACCCGCAAGTGGATGCCAAGGCAGTAGCTGTGGGAAGCTATGGCCAACCCCCTCCTCCTACATGCCCCACTCCAGCCAGCCTGCCCGCTGCCCACACACCCCCTATCCCTTGCCTATCCCCAGCATCACTCTCAGGACACACACATGTTTCCTGTGTCCTGAAATAAAAAAGGTTTATTTCCTGCACAAAACCTACCCCTACCCTCCCCATTCCCCCCTCAACACACAGAGCCCCTCCACCACACTCCCTACCCACCAACAATAAAAAATGTGCTTCCCACAGTACAAACTATTTACAATAATCTCAGTCACTATATGAGTCCCAGAGTGGGAGGCCACGGGGTAGGGGCACAGTCCAGGGGCAAAATCCCATACCCAGGTCTCAGCCAGTCCCCCTGCAGGTCCCAGCAACCACAGCATGTGACGGGTTTGTCTGTGGATGATGCTGGATGGCACACCTCAATGGCAGGCGGCTCCCCCTCTGGCTGCCTGAGTTCAGGGCTATCATCCCCTTCTAGTGCTGTGCTGGCACCTTCAGGTCCTTGGGTTCATGGGCTCGGGGTGAGCAGCAGTGCTGGGTTCAAATGGGTGGCAGGGGTACCAGAGCAGAAGCCAGGCCAGGGGCTCCAGCAGGCAGGAGGCACCAGAGGATCTCCTCCCATGGCCAGGCAGGGGCCTGGCTGTGGGGCAGTGGGAAGGACCCTGGGGGGCCATGGGCAGGGTCAAGGCAGTGGGGGCATGGACAGATCAGCAGGGTCAGGAGGATGTCCAAGGTCTGGCAGTTGTTGTCTGCAGCCTCCATTGCCCAGGCTTGGAGGCCTACCAACTGCCAGAGCAGCTCTATGTGCTCCCGCTCCTGGGTCTCCATCCATGCCCAGTGTTCCTGCTGGGCCTGGTCCCATGCCTACTCCCAGGTGGTCTCCTGGGCAATGTCCTCTGCCTGCCAGGCCTGCTCCCACACCTCCTGTACCTGCTCCCACACCTCCCACTCCTCTGCAACCACCACCAGCTGCTGGAGCAGAAGGGTCCAGTCTTGTGTGCACTGCTGGTACAGTCAGTTCATCCATATGCCTCCAGTGCTGGGTGGCAGCAAACTGGAACCCACATCCCCATTGGGGCTGGTAGGCTCTACCCCACATCCAGATGTTGGCCCTGCAGAGGCAAGAGACAGAAGTCTTTTGTGAGAGTTTGCAACAATTTAGAAATAAAATGCTCTTCACCAGGGTCTATGCACTGCCCAGCCTCAAATCAGGGGTCAGCCATGCACAGGTACCCGGGAACCATGGTAAGTCAGCTTGGCAGGCCCAGGCCCAGGCCTCTACCATCCAAACCCCCCATCCCTCCTTGCTTCCCTGGGGCCAGTGGCACACTGAGTTCTGACCACAGGCAGCCTGCCTCCCCTGCTCCCTTCCCAGAGTAGAACAGGCCAGGCTACTGGCAGCACCTACTGCCACAGCTGCAAACCCCACTCTCCCCACTCTCTACTTGCAAGCCAGCTGCTCTGCTGCACTGCTGCCCAGACTGTGGTGCCTCAGTTCAGGGGGTGAACAGCTCCCAGACAACAGAGGCAAAGGGCTGGCCATGCCCCTGCCCTCCCCACTGGGGGCCTCTACAGGGAGGCACCCTGAGGCCAGCCCCCACCACACTGGCAGTGTGCCCCAAGCATGCCCCTGCTGTATGCGGCTTTGGCGGTGCACAGTGAGCTCTTTATGCAGGCTGATGGGTGCCTGAGCCACTATGCCCTGCAGCTGTGGCACCTCCTGGTGCACTGGCACACTGGCACTCCTGGCTTGGGACCATGAGTTATGATGGAGTTGGGGGCGAGCCCAGACTGCCCTGCAACCTCCACTGCTGCTTGGAGGGCTACCTGTGGAAGCACTATACGTCAGGGGATCAGTCTTATCTGAGGCAATGTCTTCCCTGCCTAAGCTTTGCTGTGGGTCTTCCGTAATGCTTGGATTCAGCAGTAAGGGTAATTACACGCCAGAGGCAATGGGACAGTACCCACACCATCAGTAGTGGAAGCCTTAGGAGCATTATAGCAGTGGAACCAACACCATCATCAGCCAAAGGACCGGGATCATTGGACTCCACTGCCAATGAGAAAACCAGGGTCCTCTGTATGGACAGCTGTGGCCATCTATAAATCTGCTAAGAGTTACTCCTGCTACTATAACTTCTGAGGCTAATGCCAAGACAGTAAAGTTCATATTCCTACACTTTGGAGTGCTGTACCCAGAGCTGTGTAGGAAACTGTTTTGCCCATCTCATGGAAGCTATCACAAATTAAAAAAAAAAAATCCTCTTCTACACTGAAAGATTTTGGTTTTGTCCCAAAGAATCTCATAAGAAGTCAAAGGGCCAGGTACTGATTGTATAGCTTGTTGGTCAGGACACTCACGTCAGATGTAGAAAATAAAGCCCCTATTCCCTGTTCTGATGAATATTTAAAGAAAATGGAGAAGCTCTAAGAGGATAGATTAAAGAGAGCATGACCCAGAAGAATCAATAGCCTGATGGTTGAAGGAATTAACATAGGCATGCCAGGGACTCCTACCTGAGTTTCCCTACATGCCACGTAAAGTTCCTTAACCCCTGGGATAGTCTGACTATATGTGTGCTGGTTCACATTCGAATTAGAATAGGTTAAAATGCTCCAGTGTTGCTGCAGCATCACATGTATTAAGCACCCCATGCATTTTAAAATGGCCATGGGGGGGGCTTTACCTAAACCTCATCAAATGAGGTTTAAATAAAGCATTCCATGGCCATTTTTAAATGTGCAGGGGCTTAATACACATGACACTGAGGCATTTTAATTATAGCAGCTCTCTGGGAACTGCTCTAATTAAAACGTGCCTCCCAACCCCCTCCCCCCCACATCCAAGCACGTGTGTAAGCAGCCAAGTAGGTGGTTTTCTCGGATTCTGAATAGAAATTGCATCATTGAATTATTTTATTTTTTTTGCAGGAAAGACATTTTATGTCATTTCAATAAGCCTGTTGTTGGAAAATTCTCAACCAGCTCTAGGCACACCCAATGTAGTTTAATTTCATGTTATTTGGTATTTTGGTTAAAGTCTGTTTCATGGACTTAGGTGACTAATCTAAGAAAAATCAGCTTTTTATTGTTATAGTATGATTTTAGCTGTCATGGTTATGTGGAAAAGCTTGAAAATGTGAGTGCTAATAGCTCAAATCCCAGATGGCATATTAGATTAAAAATAAAACATGTTGGTTTCTCCTAAAGATTTTTGGAGACCTCACTTAGGATTCTTCCGTTGTTAGAATGAGAGACACTGCATATTTTTACTGCAATGTTAAGTAGAAAATGTTCTGGTTTAGTTCATTTCAGCTTCATTTCAATTCTCTTCCATTCAGGCCAGTTTCACATGGTTTGAGGTTTGGTAATGAAGATTTTGCACAGCTCTAAATATAAAGTAATTAGGGAATCCATTGGCCATAACAAACATTGGAAGAAAGAAAGCTCTTGTAGAGAAGTTATTTTTTTCTAGTTACCTATTATATGATTATTGAATATGCTTGAACATTTCATTATTACTCAAGATTTTAATTTAGTCATATTTCATAGATTTCATAGACTTTCATAGACATCAGGGCTGGAAGGGACCTTGTGAGCTCATTGAGTATTAAGCCACACAGGGTAAATACTTTTTCATTTAAAGTGTCTTAAGTTAAATATTAAATGACATCTCCTTCAAGAATTCTCATATTTATGTTTCTTGATGTACTATTCTCCAAGAGGAGGTGGAAGGGAGATATTCTTGAAAAGCTGGATAATGAAACAGGGGAGAGAATGCTTGGGAAAGCTGTAAAGACAACAGGGATGTGTGTGTGTACCCAATAAAGTACATACACATACACACATGTACACATGTGTGTACATGTATGCATGCATACATACCCATGGGAGTATATATATATATAGAGAGATATATGTATATATAGAGATATATCTATATAGAGAGAGATATATCTATAGATAGACAGACAGACAGACATCTATGTATCTATTGACATTTATAATAACACATATATATGTGTATATATATATACACACACATATATGTATACACACACACATCTAAGCATATGCTTATGTGTATATATGTATATTTATATTAACATATATATACACACATATATATACACATACATACATATATACACACACACACACACCCCCCCTAGGCATATGCATATGTGTATTTAGGTATAAGTTTGTGTGTGTGCGTGTGTATGTATATGTATACACACACACACACAATATTATGAAAAAAATGAGAATCCAATGACAATGTGATTCTCAGGAGCCTAGTTTCAATTATAAAGCAATCCTACCAGAAATCCAGAAAATGTCAATGGCACATGTTTCCATTGTATGTTGTTGAAAATACCTCTAAAGTTTGGAAATTAATCACACTGCAATGCCAATCTTTTAAGCCAGACATCTATGAACCAACCTCTTCCCTACTGAATGAATTACATTGAAATCATATAATTGCAGGCTGCCACTCAGTCACCCTTAACAATAGGCGACTTTGAAAATTGGAATGTTTTTCTCTCTGACTCCCAACTTGCAGGCTTGAAGCATACAGCAAAAGCTCAGTGCCTTTTAAATTACCTAAAATCTACATCCTTCAGACAAATGAACAAAAAAAAAAGGGTGCAATTTAAGGGCAAATCATTTTGTGTTAATCCTTGGGAACTCAAAGCATGAAGATAAAAGAAGAAAAAATGCAGGTTTCACTTTGCTCATTATGGCACATTGACTTTCACCTAATCGTATGCAATTAAAATTTCTTCATGAGATTTCCTTATTGAAATAAGAAAGATAGCACTGTGCTGAATGTGGTGATAGATCTGGCATAAACGTGCTTCCTGGACAAACTGATTTATCATGTCTCATTCCAGCAGTACTTTCTTGCTTGCTCATTTCTCATCTTATTACTGTGAAGTTGTAATTAAAGAGGATCCTCCCACAGAGAAGAGTTCTCCTTCAGGACAAGCTAAAATTATAAATGTGCTGTTCTTTCACTGAGACCAATTTAAAGAGGCAGTCTACAGAGAGAAAGATATATGCCTGAGACTTTGTGGCTTCTGACTCCAACCTTAATTCCAGGCAGACTGATTTCTGTCAGCCTCAGAATAAACTGGGTTTATAAAATGGGTTTTCTAGGCAAATATAGTTCTGCAGTTGATCACTTCAATTTAAATACATAGACAATTCAATTAAAGCAATATTGAATTGTCATGCCAGATTTGCATATGAAATGCTATATGATCACCAGTTTCATATACTTCAGTGTTTGAAGGGACAATCGAAAACATTTGAAGTATCCTGAGCTAACAAAAAATCACTCCATTTTTCAGAGAAGTAGAGTGACATTTGATCAAAAGGCCAAGCAAAACTGACTGCTCCAAGTTGAGTAAAAATCTAAGAATTTGCCAAAGACTTATCATCGCAAAGGAGGGGGAGACCTACAGCGGTGATAAGATGTATTTAACATCACATTACAAACTCTCCACTAGATTCCCCACTCTTGAAAATCAGAGGAGCTGCACTGGTGTACAGAAAACAAATCCCCCCTCCCCCTTCCCCACCATTTTAGGCAGCCCAGTTCAGCTCCTATTGAAATCAGTAACAAAAATTGATTTTCCCTCAATGGCAGGATGATCTGGTCTCAAGAGTCTAGTCCATTAAAGGTCTTAATGCCTTGCTATCCAAGCACCAAATATCACCATCAACGGGTTCCAGGACTGCGATGCATGTTAGGACACATTTTACATTGCTTCCAGAACCAGTAGGCTCTAAAAGATGCATTATAGGGAGGGATAATTCCTCATACCACTCTTCAGCCACCATTGCAATCGATTCAGATCTGACCTTGAAGGACTCAGGAATGAGCCACATCGCACCCCATTCACCCAGAAGAACAGTCTTTCTAAAATGGGAGTTGGTATAAAGAATACATTGAAAAATAATAAAACAATGCTCTGGGGTCCAAAGACTTGGCTTAATACCTACTGAAGATAACAGGATTTGTTTTTGAAGCAGGTATTAAAGGTGTGATCCTTCCAGAATGGTGTAGTATTTCATTTAAATATGGTCTAAAAGAACTTGGGGTCTCTCACCACCAAGAATTGAAGTCCATCAAAGATGCAAGGGAGTCATCTAAAAATAATAAAATCCTTTATTTGGTTTATAGTTCCCATATTTGTTTAATTTCTGTGTGTACTGATTTTGATTTCGTTGTATTTACGGATTCATTTGAAAATAACTATACATGGAAAAATTTACTAATGCATTTACTAATGCATTTAACCACAACTGCTGCCCCACTGTCACTGATACTAATGTAGGGTTATTTTTTAAATTTAAATTTCAACTTAGTCCGTAATACCATATTGCTATTAATTATCTGAATTGCAGTAATATGCATCACATTGTGCTGGGAAATAGGATCATCATAAAAACATTCAATGTTTCAATCTGCATCATATATAAAATTCTTAAAGTCTAATGAAAAATATTTTATAAGAGCTAAGTATTATTATTATTGTTCTTATCTCCAAAAGAAAGAAAGGATACTGATATTCTTAGATATGTGTCATTAACCTCCTTTTTAAGAAATGATTTTTCAACTAAATTAAAGCTGGGGAAACGTTTTTCTTCAAAGTTTTTGTAGAAATTAATTACAAAATATACGTATTTCAAGTTTTCAGAATAAAAACCAGTGTCCAGAAGTTATTTTGGTGGCTTCTCCTTCTACTTCTCTTTCTTCTACATCTTTCCTTTTTGATTTTGCTAAAGAAAAAAGAATGGGATAAAGGGACAGAAGAAATAGCAAAAAGAGGATGTTCTCTAAAACCTCAAGTTTACTTGCTACACAGATTTACTTGAAAAAATATTAATTCTGCGCTGTGGGCTATCTTCAAATGTAATTCCCAGATTCGTTAGTTAAAATACCGGTGTGTGTCAGTTTATTAATTTAATTCACTACATAGGTTATATGACATGGCTGTATGCCCCAATTGTATTATTTTAAATCTTAGAATGGGGTTATCAATCTAATTGTTGTATCTGCTTGTTCAACATTCACTTTCCATTAATATTCTCTTATATCTGATTAGCAGGTTAAGTTTCCACAAATATTCACAGAGCCAATGCAAAGAGGATCACAGACAGTGAAAATTCTTGGGTTTTTGTTTTTTTTTAACTCCAGCAAAAATGCACTGAAAATCCTTTCAGAAGTGCATGCCCAACTCAAAGAAAACCCTTTTAAAAAAACATTATTTGCAAAATATCTCAAAAGCCTTTCCATCACAGATATGCAGGTGAAAGTAAAAACTGCAAAGCTTCTCAAAATGGCCAGTTTCTAAATTTGCTTTTGGACATGGTTTTGACACTGAAATAACTAGAATTCGTTTTCCTTTTTGATAGCAAGGAACTTGCAGAAAGCAAATGTATCTGAGGTTGGACATTGCTCGCAAAGTTTCTGACCAAAGAGAATTTGTTTTGTGGATGGTTTACTTATTATTAAGTCACAACAGCTTGCAAATATAGCCAGGGCTGTACAGTGCCACCGAGATAAGAAGACTGGTCTGACTGGTTTATATTCTAAAGACACAGTCAATGACAAACTACAAAACACAACAGAACGTATGTAAAGTCGGAAGCCTCAGTTGAAGCATGGTTAGGGGACAGGAGAGTTTTTGAACATTATAAATAAGAATGAAAATGTGTATACTGAGGACGAAAGTCTTACATTGGCAAGCTTGTCTAACTTTATCCCAGCACATAGTTGGTCCAATAAAAGACATCACCCTAAGCAATCCTTGCCTCTCGCATATTTTCTGGACCATCATGGCCACAGCATCACTTCTTAATCTACTGTAAGAATAAATAAAACAGCATTGCCAACCAGTGGCCTCCTCTCAGTCCCTATCCCTTTTGTTCTTACTAGTTACTTCTGCTGTCTGACAAATCATCTCCCCTACACAATAAATTTGTTATGGAACATTATCTCAGCCTGAGGAAGGTCAGGATGTGCTAAAGGTCATGTATGTATTAACCTACTACATGAGAGTCCCCACCCTTCGTCTAAAATGTAGTCTTAAATTAAATAGTATTGAACTGGCTATAACAGATCTCTCATAAACAGCCTCATTTACCTGACATGCGTTTCAAGATGGGTCCGCAAGCAAATGTCTTGTTTGCTCCAAGCAAAAGGCCACGCTGATGGAACAGTCACACCATTAAGGTCCCTAAGAGAGGACATGTATAAAATAAAATTCAACTCCAACTTTAATTTAGCTGCCTTGCACACTTTAGACTAGCTTTTATTCTCAAGCACACCAACACCAATCCATATTTCATGCAGCCTATAGAGTTCATTTTGCGTTTATATCACTGAGATTTACAAGGGTTAGAGGTTATATACCCTTGTATATTTTACGGTATATGTTTTGAAGCATACACAGAAATATATGCATTTACATATTAAATCAAAACACTGAGGATCAAATATAATACGTAAATTTCCAATGTAACTAAGTTTTTTAAATTAAATTCTTTTTTCCTATTTAAAAAAAAACAACAGATCGCAAAATTGCTTTTCTCTAAAGTTTGTGTTTAAATAGCATAAATCAGACCCTGAATTTCATATCCTATTGAGATGAATGTGGTGATTATAGGCAAATTACCATTTTGCTGCTCTTAGACAAACAGAGCTAACGAGGCAGTAGCGCATGTGCTTATCTTGCAATAGCCATACCTGCACAGTTCAAGCTGGCTGGAAAAATGGTAAGAGTCGTTCATAAAAACTTTCACAATTTTCAAAATCCTTTCTATTCCCCCAAAGAAATGACTTTCCCAAAACAGCTTTTTTTTAGCTTGCTATTTCTTCTTTCACTTATATTTTCTTTTTCCATTTGGCCACTGAAAAAGAACAGAGGAAGAAAGACAAAACATGTTACCATTTTCAGATATTGTAGGAAAAACAGGCATTTTCAGGAACAGCATTTGAATTACCAAAAGACTTTTTCACAAAAAAGTTGCTCAGAACGTTTGACCAGCTCTATTTATAATAAAGAAAGACAGATTAGAAAAGGAGGTGTATATTTACCAGTATTTTCCAGATTTATGCTCCTTCAGCGTGGTGGAATACCCTTAAAGTTTGGTTTATGGCTGCTCTGGCATTACCATCATGGAAGAAAGCAGCGTGGGATTTAAAAATGTACTATTTGCAGGTGCCTGAGTCATTCCTAATGGCCCTTAGAATTTGGTACAAAATTTTAAAAAGCAACAAAAAGAGCAAAATTAACGTAAATTACAAGGTCCAAACTGGCATTGCTCCACTGAAGTCAATGAAGCCATTCATGCCATTCCTTTTTAAAACTGAAGCAATTGGTATTAATAATTAATAATATATTAATCCTAATAGAATATTATAATTGTGTTCTATTTACTGCTTAATTATATATAATCAATATGGTATATTAATGCACTGTCATAATCAATCATTAATAATGTAAGTAGACAGAAATACAGGATAAAGATATAAAAGGCCTGATTCTCCTCTAACTTTCCCCTAGTATAAATTTAGGATGAATTAATTTAAGGAAATGGAGACCTATGGAATGTAAAACCAGTGTAGTCAAGCCTAAGAGATGAACTACAAATAAGACTTCAGTAACTAGTTGCACACAGACAAAACAAGAGTCTGAACCAAACACGCCATGCTCACAGTTTTCACCTCTCCCTGATATCAGGAGTCCTAATACTTAGATTTTATAAAAAAAACAATCCCTCTCTATGTGTATGCACCAGCTATAATCATACAGAGAGAGAGAGAGAGACAGAGAGAGACTTATGTAAGGACACCTGCCTTTTCCCTGAAGTCCACATACCCTCCAGTTCAGGTCATCATCGGGATTCAAGCTGAACACTGTCAGCACCAAAGCGTAGACCATAACCACATGAATTAACAAGTTAAGACTGTTAGCTGGCAACAGTAGTATTCTGTTACCCACCTGCAGGCCAATCACAGGAGAGGGATATCAGGACACATTTTGCCAATAGCTAACACAAGAACTTGAGAAAACAGTTGACCCATGTCCTGCATCCCAAAAGCCAACTGGATCAGATTTTCTGAAAGTAAATTAAAGAGTTTAGGACCTTCCTTTGAGTATTCATGAAACCCAAACCTTACATCTTTACATCTGGTCCTTGGTATGACCATAAACTGCATCTGACTGGAGGGCATGCTGGCAATGTGGCACAGCTACTCATGGCAGGGCAGTTCCTATAAAATACCACAGAATAAGGTCTCAACACCCTAAACCTCACTGCCTTGTGTGTACTCCACTGCAGAAAAGCTAAGGGACATCAACTGACAGAAGCACACCCCCACTGAAGCATTAGGCAGTCAGCAGCGGTTCTTATATGCTGCTGTCTGGCCAAAGCTACAACCATTGAGGCACTGAAAGTCTGGACTTGGTATGGC
Source organism: Crocodylus siamensis (assembly GCF_052110815.1). Taxonomy (NCBI): domain Eukaryota; kingdom Metazoa; phylum Chordata; order Crocodylia; family Crocodylidae; genus Crocodylus; species Crocodylus siamensis. Next base: position 15,739,922 of record NC_143396.1, on the reverse strand, counting down.
CTTTGGATTCTGTCTCAATGGTCTAAAGGGGTGGGGGAGCAAGTCTTGGCAGCCTCCATTCCTCCATACTCTTGCCTACATGTATGCATTGTAGATCATGACATGATGGTTGCAGGACTCCATACAAGTGGATTCATCAGGCACCTAACTAGACCTCTTATGCATACATCATGGTCCAGAGGATTAACAGTTGCCTACAACTTTTTTACGTCTAGAAGCTATTATGTTGTTGTCCTTTGTGGGCGAAGACGACCACATCCAGCGGAAGGAGGAGGGAAGAAGGGAGAAAAGAAGTGGAAAAAAAAAAGGGAGGGAGAAAAGAGAAAGGAGAGAAAAAGGAAAAAGGAGACAAAAAGAGAAAAGAAAGAGAAAGGAGCAGGGAGGGGGCTAGGTGGCTTATAAGCCCAATATTTGCCTTGAAGAGTCTCCTGCACAGGGGCAGGAGAGCAGTGAGGACTGGGTATGAGAAGTTTTCATTTTTCCGGCCACACATTTCTTCATTGCTTCTGCCATGGGTTGCTGTTCAAAGGCAAGCGCTCGGTTCTGGATTGATGACCTCCAGCATGGATGGTCGCAACTAATTTGCTCCCATGACCCCAGGTCAATGCCAAAACTCTTTAGGGACACCTTTAGGTCCTTCTTTGGTGCACCACAAAAACGTACTCCATTTTACAGTTTGTACAGAAGATTTCCTTTGGCAGGCAAGTGCCAGGCATTCTTGAAAGGTGGCCAACCCATCTCAGCTGTGCCAATTTCAGTAGAGTATGAATACTGGGGAGAGCTGATCTTCTGAGCACCTCAGTGTCCGGGATCTTGTCCTGCCACTTGATTTTTAGTATCTTTTGCAGGCAGCACAGCTAGAAGTGGTTTAGTTTCTTGGCATGACACTGGTAGATGGTCCAGGTTTCACAGGCGTGAAGGAGGGTCAGGAGAATGATGGCTTTGTAGACCTTCAGGTTCATCGACCTTCCAATGCCTCTGCACTCCCAGACCGACTTAACAGAGTCTGCTGAAGGCCGCGCTGGCTTTTGCTAGTCTTGCATTGGCTTCGTCATCAATGTGGACAGCACCGGATGTCATGCTGCCTAGATAGACAAGCCTGTTGACCATTGACAGTTGTTGGCCTTTAACTGATACGTGTGGTTCCCAGGATGTTGTGCCACGCACAGGTTGGAACATCACTTCAGTCTTCTTTGTGTTGATAGTGAATTCAAAATTGTCACAGGCTGATGAGAGTTGGTCTATAGACTATTGCATGACAGCCTGTGAGCCTAATAAAAGCTATTAACAAGAGCCCCAAGTTATTTCAACTTCTGTGACAGACCATGGAAAAAAAAAATGGTCTATCAACTCTCAGGTCGCTTTCGAATGGCCATACAATATTTTACAAACCATAGTCAACTCCTAAAACTGCATCCAGAAGCCGTTAGAAAGCTAGCTGGAAAACCAGTATAGTATATGTTCAGCCCATATCACCTAGTCCCCATCCCACTGGTCACTAGACATCAACTAGTGTCAAGAGAGGTTCCCTCATTCTGCACCTGTTGTTGAATAACCTAGCCGCGCAATCCCAAGTACAGCACACTGCAGTGATTCTGACTACCAAAGGGCACCTACACACATGCTGGATGCCTGCTAATTAGCACATGTTGGAGCAGATTCAATTTACTGATTAAACATGCTAATTAGCACACTGCAGTAGCCTCAGCATCACATTTATTCAGCATCCGCACACTTCAAAATAGTAGCAGGGGGCACAGGCAGCAGAAGCGGGGGCTAACGTGGCTTAGCCCCCACAAACGCAAGGCAGCCCAGCTGCAGGCTTCCGGCAGCTGCAACTCGCGTAGGGAGGGACACGCAGGCAGTGGTGAGAGAAGGCGTGGGGCTGTGGCAGCCTGGGGCTAGGGGAGGGGCAGGAGCTGCACAGCTGGTGGGACGCGGGACTGAGCCATGAGAGGCTTGTCCAAGGGGTGTGGCTCCTGCTGCTACACACCACACACCCCAGGAGACATGGGGGCTGTGTGCCCTGGATCTGCGCAAAGAAGCAAAGCTGATGCTGCAGGCTGGGGCCAGGGCAGCACCAGACTCTTCCCAGTGGGGGGAACCGAGCCAAGCTGTGCTCAGGGCAAGTGGTGGTGGCACTGGGAGGGGGATATAGTGGGTGGGACTTCAGCCACCCCAAAATTCACCATAGCCCTCATGGCTCTCCCTCCCAGCACCACCACCACCCATCCCAAACACAGCCTCCTGCCAGGAAGAGCCTGGCATAGACCTGACCCCAGCCTGGTGTGGCAGCCTGCCCTCCCCTGGGGCACATGCAGCAGCAGGAGCTGCCCTCGCCCTCCCCCCACCCCACAGCCCCCAGATGAGCCACAGCTACATCCTGCGCTCCACCCTGGCTGGGCAGCGCCTGTTCCCAGCCCCTGCTCCACTTCCTCCTACCTTTCCCCTTCCCCCAGACTCATCTCCTGGGGGGGCACAGGTGTGCATGCATGTGTTCATGCACTCAGCCCCCCCCCCCAAAGAATTTTCTTCCTCCACTTATGGAGGGAGGGCTTTAAGGAAAGCTCGTCAAACAAGCTTTTGTTAGAGTGCCCTTATTGCCTTTTTAAAGTCCAGAATGCTGAATACATGAGATGTTGTGGGTGCTTTAATTAGAGTGGCTCCCAATTAAAGTGTTCCCCCCTGCCCCTAAGCACATGTAAAGATGCCCAGTGAGAACAACTGTGCTAGATCTAGATCTTATCAAATGTTGCATCTGATCCACTACCAATGGGAAATGTACTTCCCAACGTTTACCTGGGATCCCAGAAACAGTGGAGGACTCAAAAGCAACCATGCATTTTAATCATGGAGGAAACCTTTCAATAATAGCAGCCCCAAAACTCTCCATTTTATTGCCAAGAACTTATATGTTGGATTTTTCCCATACTTCCTCAGGTCCATAAAATTAGCTTGCTGTGTTGTGCTTGGCCCAACTCAAGGCATCTACACTATGTGTCAAAATGGCCCTGGCCACATAGGACTAGTGTCCTTTTCTGAACCAAACATTGTGAGAAAATGCTGTTCTTCTCAGAGCGCATCAGCCACCAGACTGAATCCCCACAGAACAGACCAGGGAGCTGGGGTGGAGCTTCCCCAAATTCTAGACTCTATGACAGGGGTGGGCAAAATGCAGCCCGTGGGCCGGACGCGGCCTGCCAAGCCACTCTATTCAGCCTGTGGGGGCCCTTAAAAATTTAGAAAATTAATATTTATCTGCCCCTGGCCATGCAGCCCTCGATGGCTTGCCAAAACTCAGTAAGCGGCCCTCCACCCGAAATAATTGCCGGCCCCTAGTCTATGAGATGTTGTGGAGCTTTGATTCCTACTCATCTCCACTGATTCTAGGAAAGAACGAAGCAGGGAGCAAATAAGGAACATCTCCAGACAGCACCGTGCACGTGGAATTCCAAGGAAAGTTGTACAAGTTGACGTAGTATACCAGGAAACCAAACGCCAATAAAAAGATCTAAATAAGAAATGTGTTTTGCAGCTTGTTGTCCTTGACGGTAAATCATATAATTATGAAACGGGAAATGTCAGCTTAGAGCAAGAGGCAAAACCTGAAATCTTTTAAAGGTGCAGATATCTCATATCTCTGCCTTCAGTGAGCTGGTTCTCCTTTTTATTCTCATTTTCACTCTCCGTCTGTCTTCATTAGTCTGCTGGCACTTTGCTAGGATTAGTGAGCTAGTTTCCATGGTTTCTTATTTTCACTTTCTATCTTTCTTTGCTTAACTCATTAAATTGCTCATTACTTCACTGCACTTTACAGGAGACATATTTATTGTATTAGTTACACAATGGCCAGATTAGTAAGTGATAGGCAGTTTGCTATTTGAAAGACCATATTCTAATAGCAAAAAGGAAATGCAAGAGATATAGATATTATCTATCAGTTGTAGCATAACCAGGCTGGCTAGGCACTGCTAAATATTTACCTTTTTGCCCTAAAAATTATGCTACATAATTATAACTGAGAGACAGATACCCTTATTTTCCCACCCTGATTTTCTATGTGTTTATAGAGGTTCCTCATCTGTTCTGATAGATTATCTCTGTCAAGGGGTGCCTGCACTGAAATTAGTTTTCACCCCAGTTTACGTCTGACCTCAGCTGCCTTCATTTTACTATGTGTAGTTGAGTTTGCTTGCTTGTTTGTACTGCTCTTTGGCATCTGGTTCCTTGCCATGCTATGTCTACTTTTTATGTGCCACCAGCACTTCTACTATGCCAACTGTCACACAGCTGCACTGCTAGGCCAAATCAAAACCTGTATGTACAATTTACTCATCTGCTCCAAATCCAAATGGTTAGCCATTCCCTGTTCCCTCTGTTAAGCTAAAATTCATTTCTCTCTCCAGTCGTAGAAAATGTGATGTGGTATCCTTACCTTATACCTCTCCCTTTCTCTTTTGATCTTTCCTGCTGTTAAATATAACATAGTTGATTCAATTACATTGATGTTTCTCAGATGCTGAACGTAATCATCCATGCTCTGCCTCTTTAGTGCTACAGCGCTCTAAGAAACGGAGTTCCTTTCAACTGAATTAAGATCTTTCTCACAGTTAGTGAATAGTATATACAGGGGTTCATTCCATTCATTCATCTTCTCTGGTAGTTCATTTATCACTTGGAGGTAATCTACTGTGGAGAATTCTGATCAAAAGGATGCCTGATTTCTTGGTTGGTTAAAAAAAATCTAGCCTTGCAAAAAATATTGACTTGATACCTTGGCTAAACTTTGTAGGCTGAAGGCCAAAGGTTAGAAGAACGACAGGCTTCCTTTGCTGCCCCATTTGTATGTAAATATTGTAAGAACACAGCTTGTATGGGATGACATTTTCCCAAATACATGTTCTGAATGCTTCCAGTCTAGCTAGGTGAGTAGTTGTTGGTGGAAGAATCCATTCAGCTTCTCCTCTTCTTCCTGGTGTCTTCTTGCCCATGGCATGCATTGCCATTTTATTTCATTTGGTCCATTACAAAAATCCTGCTATCTTTGTTCCTCATCAGGCATATCTACATGTTCATTAACTTAACATGCATTAAGGCAATTTAGGCTCCAGTCTACACGTGCACGCATTAAAGCACATTAACGCCACGTGCACAGACTGATGTGGGACTAAAGTTAGTCCCAAGTTAGTCCATACAGTGTTAATGCACCTTAACATGTCTACACGTGAGTTAATGTGCTTTAGCTATTCACACCTAAATCTGATACCTGTTTTTGCAGGTATCAAATTTAGGTGCGAATAGCCTAAAATCACCATTTTCAAGGTGCATTAAGGGCACACATGTGTAGACACATGCCCTTAATGCACCTTAAATTGGGCTAAAGTGCCTTAAGTCAGCACATGTAGACATGCCCATCATGTCATAGTTAGTGTTGATGCTTGTTAAGTTGGTCAGTGCGGCTTTTCTAGACTAAGCTTTATTTTGTGCGGCTGCTGATAAAAGTTTTTTGTGCCCTGCAGGACATCAGCTCTGTCTATGATTATGGTTTTAACATAGTCCTGACAGAGAAAGGATCATCTTTTATGCCCCATGAGAATTTGTTTCCTGATATTTTTGCTCCTTCTGTAGCTGCCAAAGAATGCTCAGAGGATTACAGGAATGTGGCATTTTCTAGTATCTTGTAATTCTTGTTCAATTTAATCAAAGTGCCTGCTACCTTTTTGATGCACTGCACAGAAATAAAAAATATTATCTTCAAACATCAAAGAATATATGAATTTACAGTATAAAACCTCATATGAGCAAAACAGCCACAAATGAGAGACAGTTAAGGTTGGAAAGCCTAGAATTTAACTTACTTTTGTCATATAACTTTTCATGACATACATACAATGCAATTCTTTATGCATAATATAAAAATGGACATTTCAGTAAATATCTTAAAGAAATTTTTCATGTCAACATCTAGTACACTAAAAATGGAAGTCCTCTTTAGCTTCGGGACAGGTACAGTAGCAATAAAATTCTCTCCCCATTACCCTCTTCTTTCCCCACTCCACATGTTTCAACCCTGGCCAAAAGGGACCAGATTCCAGGATCCATGAATAGTTCAGACATTGTATCCATTCAGTTTTTGTCCTTTCTGTTTCACCTGGCGGAACAAGTACCACAGGGATGGAGACATATAAAAGCTAGATATCACGAAGGTCAATTCTGGCCTTTTTTTTTTTTTTTTTTGCTTTTCAGTCAAATGTCCAGTGTGCAAGACTCTGGGATCATAAGTTTCATTTAATATAATTGGCCCAACCACCTACCAAACAAAAATGCTTTTCAGTTTCTGATAATATGATAGGCTTGGAACCAGTGTCCTAGACAGATGAAAGGTCATTGCCAAAACACAAATGAATGGGAGTAGCCTAACACACATGACAAGGAGAAAAATAAAACAAGAAAAACAAAAAACTTCATTTAAAATTTCAAAAGGGACCGACTAGAACAGTGGCTTTTAACCTGTGGTCCATAGACCCCTGCGGGGGTTTAAGATGTCCATGGAAGATGATTATTAAATGAGATGATCAATCAAAAGCATATGAATATCTACAATTACAATTCAAAGAGGTCAACACCTCCATTTAAAATTTTTGGGAGGTCTGCAAATGAAAAAAAGTTGAAAAGACTGGACTAGAAACATTAGGAATAACAAAACATTTCAAAATAATAAAAATACTTATGTCTTCTCAAGTTGAAATTGCACGTGTTTGGAAGAACCATAAAAAATGAAGCCACCGAAAGTGCTGTTGAATAAAAATTAGTGCACTTGATTTTAACATGGTGCTGAGAGTAGACTTCAGCTTTAGGTCTCATAGAACCTTCCCTTGAAGAACCCAAATCTGGTTACTATTAACAACAGGAAAATATGCTTGATAGGTCTTATCAGTTATAGTTCAGAGTGGCTCACCTACACTACTACACTAGAATTATGAAATGTAACGTGCTCTAACTACTCAAATCTGCCGGCTGCACATGTCAAAACATATAATTGGTGACAACAGTCCACCTGCTGGAGCCAGCCATTTTTGAAAGAATGAAGGTAAAGTTACTTTCTGGCCTGTTAGGTCCTCTGCTTCTTGCTGAGACTTCTTCACCAGGATGCCAGATAGTGCCTAGTAGGTTGTTCTAGTGATGTAAAACCTTCTCAGACATAATAAAAAATGCAACATGTAATTAAAGCCTGAGTTTCATTGTTGACAGTCTTCATATTGACAGGGGTAACTTGTACACCCAGACAGGAAGTCAGACACTGGTACTTCCCAATACCCTTGTCATCCTCTGTATGATAACATGAGTATTGTGACACTGTCAAAGTTGGCTGGTCATTGGGGTAGCCAGATCCTCACCTACAAGACTCTGTTGGGAATCTGTTAAAAAAAAATGGTGAAGATGGGCAAAAGCAGAAATATTGAGAGAAGTTCAGATACTGTCCACCCCCTCAAAGGGAGGCACTCCAGCCATCTACAGGAGCCAAATAAGAAAGTAACTGTCGAGGGGAGGACAGCACAGATAACCAGGGCACTTTGCTTGGTTTGACCCTGAGTTCTCAGCATGTCACAGAATTGGCTATTTAGGGCAGCATTTTTTCTAATACACTTGTGCTTAATAAAATTTTATTCCACACAGGGCGCATCTACATGAGACTCTTTACTCGAGATTAGAGCAAACTACTGTGCAGTAAGCAACACTATCCACATGTGCAGATGCTTACTGCACAGTAATTTGCACTAATCTTGAGTAAATTTGCTACATGCAAATACAAGAAGAGAGATTGTTCCCTGCCCCCAGAAGCTGCCTGTTGCCAAGGCAGGCTCTGCCACCAGAGCCCAGGCAGGGACAATGTCCCCCTGTCCCAGCAGCAGGGAGCTCCCAGCCTCCGCTTCGTGATCATGATCGGGGAGCCGGGACGGGGAGATTCTCATCTCCCAGCCCTAGCTCTGTGGTCATGGCGCCCAGGCTGGGAGAATCTTATTTGATTCTTATCTCTCATCCTGGGCCCTGCAACCATGGAGCTAGGTCTGGATTATAAGGATCTCCTATCCCTGGCCCCCCGATCATGTTTGCAGATCAGGGGCTGGGAGCTTCCTGCTGCCAGGGCAGGGGGACATGGTCTCTGCCTTAGCTCTGATGGCAGAGCCCATCCCAGAGCAGGGGCTCCCAGGAGCAGGAAGCAATGTCCCGGCCCCCCACCAGGAGACAGCTGTCTCCTAGTCCTGTGCTCAATGCCAGCCCCTAGAATAGCACCCAGGGGGAACCTAGTACCCAGGGGGAACTGGCAGGGGGCCAGTGCTGGGCTGGTGTAGGAGGGAGCAGACTGCTGCCGTGAACAACAAATCTACTCCTGCTTCCCCATGTATGTAGACGCCTGCCCGGGGTGAGTTTACTCTAGAGTAAATTACTGTAGAGTAAACCCACCCCAGAGCATCTGCACATGTAGTTGTGCCCACATAGTTCTAATAATTTGCTGGAGTGAAAGGCAGAGGAACAGAGTAGCTAAGGCATCTTACTATAGCTCCTGAGGCACAGGCTTGAGACTCAGTCTGGATTCATATTAAGCCCTCTCCAATCAACCTATTTGTAAATAAAGACTTGGTCACTCCAACTCGACAATCACAGGCATCTTGGATGTGTCTATGCATGCACTTTAAAGTGCCTTAGCCTATTCTAATATGCATTAAAGCATTATTGAAAAGACAGTGCTATTTAGTTAGTACATATTAAAATACGCTAACGCACATTAAAGAGTCGCTTAAAAACTGTGAGCATTTATATACATACATTTGTCTGCTCCAGGGTGCCAGAGATCCAGTGCATCAGAGCAAACTCGATTAACTGATTAATCGAGTCTGCTCTGCACGTGAGCTGATGCATGCAACGCATAAATGGTGAAATACATGTCAGCGCTGAGAAAATGGTGGCAGTGAGCTTTTGAACTACAACACCTTTTCTCAGTGCTGACATGCATTTCACCATTTATATAAATGCATGCGCCACAGCACCAGGTGCTTTTAAAAGCGCCCAGTGCTGTGGTGCAAACATGTATTCAAATGCCCTGTGCTCTTTACAGTGCATTTTCCTAGTACCTCACAATGGAGGTACAAGATATAATGCGCATTAACTAAATCGTGTTAATGCACCTGTAGACATGCCCTTAGATGGGTACTATGAGCTACAGAAACATAACGAGTTAACTTTAAACACATTAGCCCAATAAGCTGCTAGGCTTGGGTGGTAGTATTTTACTCATGTCCAAAGTGAGCAAGGGTTTTCAAATCTGGCCTTTTCACATTAAGTAGGTTAGAACACTAATGTATGGCAAATCTTCCTGTCTCCAATACAAATGAAAGGGAATTTAGTTAGTAATGCCCCCCTCCTTTCCCCTTCATTTTTAAGGATGATTTATTGGGGTGGAGCAGTCAAAAAACATACCACTTGACCTGTATAATTTGAGTTTCAGTTGTTGTTATTTTTTAGTAGTAGTAGTAATAGTATTTTAGAGCCCTACATTATACTAGAACAAAACACTAACCACCTATGTTTGCTTTGTGATAGCCTTAACTGTAAAAGGAAAGAAAGCATGCAACAAAGGCCTAATATCTTGCCATATTCCCAGGGCTTGCTGTTATTACACAATAACTGCACACCCTGTTGTGTCTTACTACTTAAATAAAAGCACTGATACTAATGTCCTAACCTTTTTAACCTAAAGGACATTCTCTTTGTTTCATTGTAATGCTCTAAATTGTGTGTAATTATCCCCTCTTACTTTGAAAGACTTACCAAGGGATGAATAGGAATAATTAGCATAACAACAGAAACATTAACCCATGGAAAAGCAAAAAGGCTGGCTTGCAGGCACCTGTTTGTAGTTCATATAAGATAAGCTTATTGCATTCTTTGTTTAGCAGCGAAACAGCAGTATCAAGGGGATGCTGATACTTTTACACAGCAATCTGCCATGATACATCAAAGCAAAGCATCTGTAAATAATTAGATAAAGCACTGCTAGGAAAACAGCCAGTTCAGAGCCAACAAAATTTCTTCCAAGTGCTATGATCCAAATGCACCACACAAATGTGAAAGCCTAGCTGTGAATTAGGAAAAACCTTGATGAATCAAGCTGTCCTGAGTGGTTTTCAAAAAAGCAGTCTTCTTCTGCTTAAAGAATGCAAGTGGGTTTCAAGAAGTATTTTAAAGTTCACCAACTGTAGTTACATGGGTTATTTAAACACTCTCTCACTTTGCAGTTGCTGAATATCAAACTGCAGTGTTGGGTTATAAAGAGAAGGGCAGGGGGAGTGCTAGGGGTGAAAAGAAATTGACCTTTCTAGCTCTACTTTCCCAACAGACAGAAAGACAATCAGAAAGCAAATGACATAATTATCTGAAAGCTAATTCAGGTTTGTTTGTTTGGGGGTTTTTTTTACTTTTTTTTCACTTAAATAATCTAAACAGGGAGAAATTTTCCATGTGAGGTTTGCAGGAAAGAAGGAAAAGAAAGGTCCATCCTCCAGCCCTTTCCCATCCCATCCTCTCCCCACATGGATTCTGTACCATACCAACAGGAAAATGGGAGAGTATAGTGTGGCCTTCTTTTGAGACTGGGGCTCAGAGGATCTTGGATTTTCTTCCATGCACTTCCCAATTGCCCACTGATCTCTAGCAAACAAAAAAAAAAAATCTCTAGCAAACCATGTAACTTCTCTGCATCTCTCTCCCCATCCCTAAAACAGTTATAATAACACATATTTATAATGTACTAGGGGATCTGTTGATCCAGATATCATCATTAACTGTAGTTTATCATTCATTTGCAAAAGAGGGGGACCACGCTACCTCCAAGGGCCAACTGAGGTTGCACCAATGCAGAGACATAAATTGCTGTTGTCTGGGCAGTATTATGCCTTCCCTTCAATTCCCCACCCTGGGAAGTGATCTCTCCCAAAAGCACCAAACTTCAAGGCACCGTTCCTGCAGGCTTTTCCACCACAGCTTTTCTGCCCTTCCTGCTGATAAAGCCAAGCCAGAGCCACTGCACAGAAGGTGTAGGTTGGGGAAGAGGGGGATCTGGGAGGGCAGGTACCCAAAGCTTCATTCCGGCACTTCCCACCCCCCCATTAGGCAATGACCTGAGCTTGTGCCCTGCTCCACCACCAATTATTATCCTACTGCACCAGCGTAATGGAGACTTAACACAGAGTGTGTCTACATGAGACACTTTACTGTGCAGTAGACTAATCTATTGAGCAGTAAGGCATCACCATGTAACTGTGTGCAGCAGCTACTGTGCAATAAATTAGTCTTCTGTGCATTTAGCTAGTACCTGTAAGTGCAAGTACTAGATTAACTGCACAGTAGCTACTGTACAGTAGCGCTGATGTAGATGCTGACCAGGAACATATTTGTTCCCAGTCACCCACACCAGCAGGGGCCCCAGACTCAGAGCTGCTCAGCTCCTGGCTCCCCACAGCAGCCGGAAACTGAGTAGCACTGGGACTGAAGAACTGTCTGCTTCCTCTCCCAGCTGGGGGCTCACCAGAAGCTGTCCTGCTTGTAGGAGAGCTGCCAGTGAGATAGCTCCTGGCCAGCCTTTGGACTAGCTGGGATCCCCTGCCCAGTTATGGGTTCATTGACAGCTGCCCCACCAGCAGAACAGCTCCCGGCCAACCCCTTGCTGGGTAGGGAAGCCCCACTGGGCATTGGGATGGCTGGCAACAATGTCCCCAGATATGCATGGGGTGGGAGAGCTTTGCCAGCTGCAACAGCAGCTGTCTCCTGGCCTGTACACATCAGGACTCCTCCCAATGGGCATGGGGCCAGGAGACAGCTGCCGCTATGGCTGGAAGAGCTCCCCTGGCCCCTTGCACATCGGGATCAGCCCCATGTCTCCTGCCAGCCCCCAGGCAAGCATCCTGGGGGAGCCTGGAGATCCCCTGGGCTGCTGCAGGGCAGCAGAAGCAGTCCTGTACCAGGCTGCTCCTGTTGGGAGCAGATTTGCTCCCAAGTGGGTGCATGTGTAGTCATGCTCCCGGGAAGGCTTACTGTGCTGTATTTTACTCCTGAATGAGCCTATAGCACATTAATAGCACATGTAGGCACACCCACTAAGTCCCTGGGCATGACCCAACAGGAGCTAATGAAGATGAACAGGTGGGACCAGAACAGAATTTAGCTCTGAGAAACTACTGATAGCTACTTGTTGTAGACCTTTGTGTTGAGCTACAACCCTTTTAGCTTGCATTCTAGTAGCTTTAGTAGGCCTTTGGCTGTGGTAGGTTTAAGTTAGGCCAAGTAAGCTTACAAGAAGCAGTGTAAAAAGTACTGAGTCATAGGCAAGAGACACTTCTTAAAAGTCAAAAGCCAAATGCAAACAGGCTTCACTAGATTCTTGAGATTTTTAAAAAATAGTAACCAGCTGGCACCCAGCAAAGACCAAATGAATCCCCACTGGAATCCCTAATAGCAGCTAACTGGGGAGGAAGGAGCTGAGGATCGTGGCATCTGTTGTAGGTTGAGGGGCACTTTATTGATACTGTATCACTACTAGGATGAATACAAACAGATCTAGACTTTACAGTAAAAGTCTTAAAGAATCTTTTAAATGATGAAGAAGAAAGATGAACCAGTAATACAATAGGATGGGGGGATAAACAGGACAAGATTTGACTCTACACTCTAGTCTGTTTACCTTATACCTCAACAGTGGTTGTCTAGGGCCAGACTCTGAACTCAGCAACACAGTTTTAAATCTGGATCCTCCCTTCCACACTCAGTAGAGTTACTGTAAATTTAGTCACACGCTATTGAGGTGAAAATCTGCCCCCACTGAGTATCCTATATTCATTCCAAGTGCAAAGCTCAATGGCAAGTGTCCATGTGAAATGAGTGCAAAATATGCAATAGAGCTCTGCACTGCAGTTAATAGATCTGCAGCCTTGATCAGAAGGGAGAATTTTGCCCCTAGAAAAGAAAGGGAAAATACAAATCAATCAATCACTATAAAACCTTGTAAAAAGAGCAACATAAAAATGAAATTGCAGCAGCAGAAAAAAATTCTAAGCATAAAAACTAATCAGAAGAAGCCAGGGAAAAGTATTATTCTCCATGTGCAGAATAATACTTCAAGTGTAGTTATCCATTGCAAGGGCAGGAGTTTAGAACAGAAATAAAAGTTGCATTAAAATAAAAGAGCAATAATCCAAACCCCTTTCAATGGTAACCCCAAATCTGCAAATAGCATATCATGCCCCATTGCTAAAATGCTGCAAAGATACTGGCTCTCCTCCAATTTTATGGACACATTTTATTCTGTAATAATCTGAATATTTAGTTAAAATAAAATCCACTAACACGATGTCCACCTGAAATCATGATAATGTCTCCAATTGATGACATTTTTCATCCTGAGTATTTTCCCCCTTTGTTATTTTTTATCTTTGTTGAAATGGGCAACAGTTCATGGTAAAAAGGAAAATAATAATATACAGCATTTTGACTGAGAACTGAATAAGCCACAAGGGACAGAGAAGCAATGTGATTGGGCCACCTGAAAAATGTCCAAATGCAAAGCCAGCCAGTGACAATAGCTCTCTAATCAAATTCTGAGACAATCCCATTCAAAGGGATTTTTTCAAACTCAGGCTCTTTCCAGAGACAGCCCAAATGCAAGCACCAATGGATGTGGAAGATGGAAACTATTTAGATTCCAAACACGAGTCAAGACCCAAGTTTCACATTTGGTCATTGTCTTTATGTTGACCATTTAAAACTCCAGACAATGACCAGGGCCTAATATGCAATGCAAACTGCGGTCCAAACTCTGGGACAGCAATGATCTGTGTTTGTCAACCTAGATGATCAATGAAGGCTTACATCTCACCTTTTCAATCATCCCATCCTCATGCATGCTTTTTGTAGGGCTAGTCACTTTATGACCACCTGGTATCAATGGTTCCAACGAACCAACATAACAGCTGAGGATTAGCTCAGCTTAGGGGAGTTGTGGTCATCTTCCATTTCTTCTCCAGGCAGCAGGTATCTGAAGAGCTACTACATCAGTGAGGCACCTTAGAAGAACTCTTTGTACTGAGCCACACTATCTTAGATTGGGGCTAACCTAGGGCCCAAGCCAGGGTGAAGCAGTCTCAGTTGGCAAGGGGCCCCATGGGTCAGCCTGGGGATGCTCCAACCTGGCTCAACATGCTACGGAGAGCCTGGCTGAGGCACAAGGGTGCTATAGTGCAGGGCTACCCAGCAGTCCTGCACTGTAGCACCCTTGTGTTCTAGCCAGCCCTGGTCAGCATCTGTGCATACACTGCAGCGGGGTAAATAACTCCACCATAGGATAGTACTTGTACTTGTACTTGTACTATCCTATGGTGGAGTTAATTAGTTTACTCTGGCCTAATATCATCCATAATGTAGAAGCTGAGACTTTACTGTGGATCTAATTAGTCAGCTCTGCAGTAAATGTCTCATGTAAATGAACCTACCAAAGCTGCCCAACTTCTGTGTGGCTTTTAGCCATGACATATCTAGGGATGGCAACAGGAAGCAGAAGGCGGGGAGAGAGGAAGATCCCAAAGACCCTGGTGGTCTCAGAGAGGTGAAGGCTGCAGCAGCAGTAGGAGTGGGCAATAGAGAGAGGTGTCTATGGCTGAGGGAAAGGCACCCAGATTAGTGTGAGGAAGTGCAGGGAGCTGAAGAGGTAAAGATGGTGGGAGTCCATGGGTCATGAATTAACCACTCACAGGGCACATGCAGCCTACGGGCTTCTAGTTGAACAGCCCCATGACTATATAATTCTGGGCACAGTCTGTGTTTTATCATGCACTTACAGAGTACCTTGTAGTGAGGGAGTCATGCTGAGGTAGCACAATGAGGCCATAAAATTACTGCAGGCAGGTGGACACTACTCCAGTAAAAACAATGATAATAAAGTTGTGACCTGATGCTGAGCATGAATGGGCCAGTGTGAAATGATCCCTATTTTGCCACCCCCTTACAAAAATAAGCATACTTCACCAACTATTACTATCTCCACTGAAGTACAGTTCACAGACCATAGTCAAGAATCAGGACCCCCTTAATCTAGACACTATAAAAATGATACACACCTAGTCCTCATTTCTGAGAGCTCACAGGCTAGGGTTTAGTTGAAAATGTGACAGGCAAATAGAGATAAAGTAGGTGGAAAGACCAGATTATTGTAGAGACATGTATGTATCCATGAGTTGGTCATTAGCAGCATTTCCTGTTAGCTGTGATCTTGTGGCTGGCCCACCAGATAAGGTAGCTCATTTCCCGCACTGATTTCCAGACAAGGACCAGTTCTCATCTAGACAACATTTTCACTGCAGAATGAATATCCTTTGTATTTATCATCAGACATGTCCTGATTTAGGGCTCTCTGCTGTTGCTAAGTTCTCTAGTTTTCCAAGAAAACCAAACATTATCTGCCTCCTGTATAATATATCTTTCAAACAGATTGAGCTAAGAAGACAGAGATAAACCAAAAGAGGTCTAAGCTTCAGCAAATCTGATGACTCATAAAATGAGACATTTAAAATGAAAGCTTAACCATGCTGGTTAATAATTTGGGTTGTAGACCTCCTGTTAACCATGCTGGTTAGTCATTCAGGTTGTAGACCTCCTGTTGTGAACATATGACATATCCATAGTTCATTGGCACCCACTTTATGTGGGTTCATGGAAAGGATAACTGGAAATCTTTTCTCTCAGTCCCATCTGTACCAATTATAAGTAAAAGCAAGACCTTTTTAGTAGCCTTATCTTCCACCCTAGCAGTACATGATTGTTCCAGACTAGTACCTTGTTCAACCTTGTTTTCAATATATCAAGGAATGGACCTTCCACTATTCCCCTCAGCAGATTACTCAGCCACATCATCACAGAGAATTTAGACTGAGATAAGGCTGCAAGATTAGGACCATAGTTCTGCACTGTGAGAATACACATCTGTGCTTTTCAGACAAAGATCCCAACCTTCCACCCTTCTTAGGTGTTTGTACAGCTCCTAGCAAAATGCAGCCCTGGCCTCAGCTGACACTTTTGGGAAACACCATCATAACATTTCCTCAATAATAAAATTATGAAATTATAACATTTCCTAAATAAAATGTTAATATTAGTATTAACGAGATCAGGGTACTCAACCCCCAGCCCGAGGGCCCGACCCAGCCTGCAGCACCACGTCATCCAGTCCACGGGGCTCCCCAGAGGTTTGGGGTGCATAGGGCCCAATCCACATGCATGGGAACTAGGGAGGCAGCACTGAGATGGGCAGAGGTAGTTTGTCATCTGATTCTGGCAAGGCAGCACAGGGTTTGATCCAGCCAGCAGGCCAGCCCCACACCATTCATCCAGCTCACGGGGCCAAAAGAGTATCACTGAACTAGATTAGCAGGGTACCCAAGACTTTACAACTAAGAAAGATAGGATAGCTGTTGAGGGAAAGTCTGCAGTCTTTTGATACTACTCCAACATTATCATGGGGCTCATTGTTATAGCTGTATCCAAGTACACAAATACAGTGCCGAAGAGTTTACAGTGCACCATGAAAAATTATACCTCCAATATGCCTGAACACAGCACCTTGCAAAAAAAGGGCCATGAGCCGTTTCAATAAAATCTAAATTGTGTTCGTATTAAATTATCTTCATCAATATAAAAGAGATCCCCATATTTCTAAATTAAAGGAAATGAAAACATTAGTTTTGTGATGTAATAGCCAAGTCAGATGAGATGAAGGAGCCTTGCTGAGTCAAGAAGTCTCAATTTTACTGTTGCATTAGCTATGTCATATGTTTATACATATTTACATAATCTTTAAACCCCAGCCAAGGATCAGGGCCACAAAGGAAAATGAAGGGCATAGTATCACCATTCCTTCTCAGCTTGGCAACCTTACAGTCCGATGGCTGGAAAACTGGCTCCATGGTCAGACCCAGAGAGTGACAGTCAATGCAACAGAGTCAACATGGTTCACGGTGACCAGTGGCAACCCCCAGGGCTCGCTACTCAGATCAATACTCTTCAGTACATTCATAAATTGTCTGGATTTGAGTGTCAGAAGTGGATTGGCTAAGTTCACAGACAACACCAAATTATGTGGAAGCACGGTCATGCTACAGGATAGGCTGGCAATTCGGGCTGACCTGGACAGTCTTGCAAGGTAGGTGGATCAAAACCTGATGGCATTCAACATGGAGAAATGCAATGTGCTCCACCTGGGGAGAAAAAACCCACACCATACTTATAGGTTTGGCAGTGCTACAGTCACTTGCACCATGACTGAAAGAGACCTGGGGGTCATTCCTGACCACAAAATGAACATGAGCCACCAATGCGATGCCGCAGCTGGCAAAGCAAATAAAACTCTGGCTTGCACCTACTGATGCTTCTCAAGCAAGACCCAAGAAGTCATCCTCCCACTTTACTCAGCCTTGCTGAGGCCACAACTGGAGTACTGCATCCAATTCTGGGCTCCACACTTTAGAAAGGATGTGAAGAAGCTTGAGAGAGTCCAGATGCTACACGCATCACTAGTGACGTATCAGGGGTGCACACAGGTGCATGGGCATCCTCTGAGCGTGATGGTGCACCCGCTATGAAAAGGCTACTTGCCACTTCTTCCCCCCTCCCCCCCCGACACTGCTGGTGGCACCTGTGGGTGGTCAGTGATTAACACTGGCTGCCACTAACACTGCCAGTAACATGTGTGTAGTCGCCAACCCCTAGTCAGTGCTTGCCACCCCTGCCCCTTCCGCTGCTGACAGTGCCATTCATCACGCACATGAGAACAGGTCAAGAGAACAGGTCTTATGAGGAGACACTGAGAGGCATGGGACTCTTCAGCCTAGAGAAGTGAAGGCTCAGGGGTAACTTGGAAGCCATTAAGTATATAAGGGGTGTGCATCAGGAACTGGGAGAACATCTGTTCACCAGGGCACCCCAAGGGAAGACAAGGTCTAACAGTCACAATCTGCTGGACATAAGCACAAACTTCTTTACCATCTGAGTCTCCAGTCTGGAAGAGACTCCTCCCAGAAGTGGTGTGAGCACCCACTCTGGAAACCTTTAAGAAAGGCTTGGATGCTTACCTAGCTGGGGTCATCTGACCCCAGCCGACTTCCTGCCCCTTGGGCAAGCGGCTGGACCTGATGATCTCGCAAGGTCCCTTCCAGCCCTAACATTGATGGAATCTATAAAATGTCGATTGTCTGAGATGTTCTCTTAAAATCATGGCCACAACTGCAAGACTTGCATAAAACAGAATCCTGTTGAATGAAAGGCTGCTTCAGCACTGAGCCTGTACAACAGCCTGAATCAAACTACAGTTTAGCCATGCCTTGTGGTTTACAGTATCAGTCGCCAGCTGAAACATTCTTTGATCAGATTTCAGGATGTTAACTTCCACCTTCTATTGCACTTTACCTGCATCTCACCGTGTCCTGATGAATAACAATTCACCATAGACCCTGTATCAGGCTGAAGCCTTTTAAAAAGGAGAATTATGCAAATGATCTCTTTTTATTTGGCTGCATGGGGAGAGATCGTTCAAAGAAAAGAATAAGATGTAATTTCAGCACACTTAGAAGTGGAGGAAAAGGAAATCTTTGAAGAAGCAATTTGCAAATGGGTATTGTGCTACAATGTGTAAAGTGATGATTATTTACTAGTGAGTCTGTGGAAGAGAGACACATGCCACCTTTAATCAACAGATGGCTACTGCATACAAAGCAGGTATCATGATGCTTTTTACACTCTCTATTCTCACTTTCATTGCTTGCTGAGGCCATAATGTTGATCTCTCCATTCAAACTGTAAAATCTTGAAGAGATCATTGAATGCAGCAGATTCCTGCCCTTACACAAGGTTTTACACAAAAGGTGTTTTTCCAGTGTGTCCACAGATAATTGATTATTGCCAGCAAAGGCCGCTGGCAGGATCTCTGTGTTATGAAGATGGCGAGGTTCCTCACAGGTGTTTCTCCCATATACATAGAAGAGGAGGTTGGTTGCCTCGAAAATACCACAGCACCTACCACTATCCAGCCCCTGCAAAGACCTCATCAAACATTGCAGGGCACACATCAGACAACAGGGACAGTGCGGATGTACACCGCCCTCTTCAGGAATTGCAAGGGTCTTCCACAGCTTCCAGGGAGACTTTCTAGTACAGCTCCATTGCAATTGCTCTGTCAGAGAGCCAGACCAAGGCAGTGACATCCTGAAGATTCATATGGATTCCTAAGATCCTGCCAGGCTGGGGGTCATGTTCTGGATGCTTTTGAATCCAGTGGGCAAACCCACCATCTAAAAGGAAGTCTTATGGAAATCTCAAAGGAATCTTCCCCACCAGGGTCTTCTCATGGTGCTGGAAGCTGAGCCTAAGACATGAAGGTGTGTGTTCCACCTGAAAAATAGATAAATAGATTTTATGAAAACTTTCCGTGACAATTTTTACTTTGATTTAAAAAAAATACTACCAAAAGTAATGTTGGAATGTTTTATCCCTCTCTGAATGAGAGGACATTTTCAGTGAAACAGGAAGATGAAGGGAGCCAAAACCTGGCCCTAGTCAAGACAGTCTCCCAACATCACAACACTTGGAGGCACTGTGGAGGTGTCTAAACTCACTAAGGTGCCACTGTTAGACCTGGCAAGTTCCTAAAATCCCTGCAAGGCTGCTTCTGCGTGTGTCCAGAAGTGTGGCAGCCCAAACAGCAAGGCACCTCACTACCTCCTAAGTGCTGCTGGGATCCAAAAGCTAAGCAGAGCAGGACCTGCATCCTCCCAAGGGAGCCAATCCATGCTGGGCATACTCCAAACATGTATAAAACATACAAACAGGCCCCAACACGGTATAACCCAGCTATTTTCTAAAATGCAGCTGAACAAGACGATATCACAGCATCTGGCAGTCCTTGCTCAGGACCACTGCAGCCCTGTCTGACCTCTGTGTGTCTACCTCCCACCCCCAGTGCCAACCCAGGCATGGCTTCTGGAGCAGGGAGAAACCCTGGCATCTTCCCACTCTAAGACCCCGGCCTTTGCTTCCATGAAACCTCCCTGGTTGTCCATGACCATTCAGCTCCTGAGACAGGGATTTTTATCTCTTCTTGGTGAGACCAAGTGAAACCAGAAGCTCCAAGCCACAAAACAGAGAGCTCTGCTTCAATAAAAGTATTTACGTGAGTACAGACCACCTCGCCAGAAGTTCTAGTAGTACTGTTTGCAATTGTATTATGTAAATATATTTGTATTATTACTAGTATAGCTAAAATGAAGAGCAGGCTTTCAGCTGAATTCTTTTTCTGTCCTGGGAGTGGAAGAAAGTACTCCAGAAAGCTCCAAAATAACCTGCTCAGCACTCACTTGCTCTCTCTCTCTCTTTCTCTCTCTCTCTCTCTCATTTTTTAAGTGTTATTAGACTTTGGGTCTGGCCTGAAAAATCCAAGTAAAATGCAGCATCTGAAAAATTGCCAGTGCAAGACCACCTCTCCTTCCGTTTTATCTGTGAGAAAAATACTTTCTTCACACTGGCCCTCTTGATGCACACAGTGCCATAGATACACCACTATTTAAAGAATGTGCTGTTTACTCTATGTACAACTTCAGAGAGCGAGAGGCTTTTTTTTTTTCCGCTCTCCCTATGGAACAAAGCTTTCCCTCAGTAAGATAAGTGCAAGGAGTTTAATAGTGCCCCGATTTCCCTCTCCCTCAAGATTTCTCTCCCTCTTCCTTTCTTTATCTCTGCCTGTTCATATGTATTTTAAAGAGGACCTGGTACCCCTGCGTCATGAATTCAGACCAGTTTAATAAATGATCCTGCTTCCATGTAATTAACTCAAAGAAATTGATACCATTAGGCCAGGCAGACTAAACACTATTAGGGTTACAGAAGATGCCCTCATCCTGGACCCTCTTTTCCTAACAGGAGGGGCATTAACTATCTCCACCCCACCAGCTCTCTCCGACCAGACTTCACAGGACACACCCTGCAAGGTCAGGAATCCAGCAGGGCAAGGATGGCGCGTCGTGCACCAGGCAGGGCATATTTCCCAGTACCACTGCAGCACTGCGGCAGTGTAGACATGTGACAGACTTCCTGGAGGTGGGGGAGCATTACTTCTTCTGTGGTCCCCTCAAAAAGGATATTCCCCTTGAAGGAGCCCTAAGGTAGCAATAATGGCTACAGAAGCCCAAATAGCAGGACTCTACTGCAGCTCCACTATCTGAGATGTAAAAGTGACCTTCACAAAAGTAGAGGGCCTCTATGCTGCAGTAACTGCCCATGTGTGCCCTCTTGCCCCACAATAAATGCAGTGTGGCTCACCCCTCAATGAAAATGAGGTATGCCACTTCATATGTACTGCAGGGTACCAACCTGTAAATAAACCATTACCACTGAGCAGTTTATGTATTGTATTTAGCCCATGCTACCTTATTAGTGTCAACCCTGCCCTCCCTGCACTTTACATGATATGCTCACTTCCTCCACTGCATGTAAGTTGGATTGCATGCTCTTTAAGTAGCAAGGATGTTGTGGTTTTAGCATCATAAGAAAATAGGGCTGGAAGGGACCTCATAAGGCCATTTAGCCCAGATCCTACTCAGGGCAGGATCCTCCCTAAATAAAACATCCCAGTTAAATGGCCTGGACCACCCCTGAATAAACCATCCAAGTTTTAGCTGCATCTACAGCTAGTGTCTAGAGTTTTCGATTGTTTATTCAAACTATGAACATGGCAAAAATATTATTGTTGCTCTTTGTGTGTCTTTGTTGCCCATGAAGTATCAACTGATGGGGATGCCATAATACCAGGTGCTGCAAACACCAGGTGAGAGAAAGTTTATACCCAAAGAGTATATGATATATATATATGGACAAGACAAACAAAGACTGGGAGAGGCAGAAGTGAGCAGCGAAGAGTTCTTTTAGGATGTTTGTGTGATGTATGGTTTCTAAGGTCCTGAGTTTGCTAGTCCTCCAGCTGGGCCCTCTAGCCGATGCAAAATTATCCACATACACTATCCCTGGCAGAGCTCTCAGCAGATCCATGATCTCCTGGATTCCACTCCACTGCCCTAACCAGTGTAACATTAGTCTCTAACCAATAGCTAACTATATTGAGTATCTATTGATTGGGGTATACCAGTACTCCTGCTGGGACTAAAACCTGGAGACTCCTGGCTAGAGGGTCTTACCTCCCCTACTCAAGATCAGACCAATCACCACATCTGGGGTCAGGAAACACTTTTGCCTCATGGTCACATTGGTACAGACTCAGGGCGGGGAAGAGTGGGGGCATGGCCCTCTTCCTTGGATCTCTCAAGTGTGTTTTAACAACCCTTGCAGAAGCAGGATATTGGCCACCTCTACTGTGGCAGGTTTGGGTGCTATGCTTTGTGGTTGTGTGACAGGTTTCCCGGTGTAGTTTTAGTAATGGCTTAGACAAGGATTTGCTTGAGTTGGCTTAGATAGAGATGATCCTGCCTCAAGCAGGGGTTGGACCAGATGGCCTCCAGAGGTCCCTACCATACTTTTCTATGATTCTTTGTCAAGTGCTCCCAGCAATATCATGCTTTGCACTCTCTGTCAAGATCTAATTTAACTTTTACATTTTGTGTAGCATTGCAAGCCTCCTGGGTAACAGGCTACCCGTGAGCCATGGTTTGGAGATTTCTGCAGTGAAAGTTACTCACATGTCCAAGTCACACAAGAAGGCTCTGAGAAAAATGGGAATCAAAGCAACATCTCCTGAGTGCCTTATTAAGAAGTTGCTGTCATAATGAACATACAGATTCGGAGTCAAGATCTGAAGTACAGTGTGAGTTACCATTGCTTGGTATCAGAGGCATAATTATCAAATGCATACATTGACAAAGAGTGCTACTCCTTGACTAATAAGCTTAATGGAGGGGTGACACCTCAGGATTGAACAAACACATCCAAAACTAAATGCAGAACTTGAGTTTACAGTTTCAGACGCAGAGCCAAGCTCTCCAGTTTGGGATGGAGTCATAGTCTCTTGGAACAAACCCTCCTGGTATAACATACGCTAGTCTGCAAAGCCCGCCCGGGGAGCAGCAAATATTCCCTTGAAGACCTATTAGGAATCCTGGCAGACTCAGCCAAAATGTCCCTGGTTTTCCACCTATACCCTAGTCTCTCTTTTCACCCTACCATCTCTACATGCCTTACAAGCACAATTTTAGTCCATAATGCACCTGCTCATAGTATGTTCACCAATCAGGGTTTCAACGGATCCAGCCTGTTTTGTGTCAGCTTCTTAAAAATAATAATTAACACTGTAAAAATAAATTTCAACCACCAATTCACTGTTAAGAGATTTAACAAATAACATTAGCCTGGAGCATAACTAAGTACATTTTAACACAGTCCTTTACAATAGGGACTCAATTACCCATAGCTGATTTTTTTTCAGCACAACCATACATTTAATATCATACTAATGAGTCAGTGAAGAGTAAGCTAATGGATAACATCGTCCTGATGAGAGCTGGTCAAATATTTCCAATCAAATGATGTGTTTTGGGTTTCTGCTGTTGTTTGTTTTGGGGTTTTATTTCCACAGAAACATTACGGCTACAAGGAATTTTTCAATGGTAGGGTTTCTGATCCCTAGGCTGGATTCTCAGGTCACTTCAGAGAATCAGAGCAAAACATAACTAAATAAATAAACCCTGAACTTTTCCACCCATAAGACAGTATTTCAGCACCATTTGTTATGCAAAAACATTTGAAAGATTTTATCCCCCATACAGAATGAAAACAACCTCAAAAGTTGCTGTGAAAGAGTTACAGTTCTCTGGCCATCTGTAATGCCTGTCCTACTCTTGTAGCTCGGGTATTGTAAATGCCAAGGGAATGCAGCAGGTTACTTAAGAAGCAAAAAAGCTCTGTGCAAATTCCACCAAACTGCCATGCAACTAAGCATAGAAGTATTGAGAAGAGAGAGAAGATGATGCTAAGTGACGTGCTCTGCTTGAATGTTTAAATTGCATAATTGCATCTGGTAAATGGACTATACCATTTATAGACAAACGTTGATTTACCTTTGTGTCTTCATCAATAGTTTTGATCCTGTATTGATAACACAGTTGGAGTTATATTGCTCCTCTATTAGAATGAAATACTGCAGTGTTAAATAAGTTCGCTCCCTGCTTGAAAATTTTCAAGGCAAAGAAATAGAAAGTTGACTTCTCTAAGCTCCCTCCAGCTGATGGAGGCTGATGAGATGAAACGTTAAAACTCAAGATAAAAACTTAGGGGAGAAAAACATATAAAAAAGGAGCCTCCAAACTCCCTGGGAATAAAATAAGTCAGTGGAATATACTTCTTTACATGCAAATATATAAAGAAGCATATTCCAGTCCAATTCAGAATAATGTCGTCACTGGGCAAGAAGCTTTACAAATAAATAGTAAAAGATAGTGTATCCCCAAGGAAGTTTCCATTTAGTTTTATAATCCTGGTCAGATACTACAAACACTGATTTACAACTTAAGAACGTGATTCAATGCCCACTGAAGTCACTCAGGCTTTTCCACTGACTTCAGAGGAGACGGCATAGTCCTAAGGGTATTTAGGCACCCAAATCCTATTGCAATCAAAGCTACCTAAATCTCTTTAAAAATCTGCCCCTTGGTTCTTTGGCACCAAATTCAGTTCACTATTATGTATGATGACATATTCTTCGTTATGTGCAAGCATCTACCTATTAATTTATATGCTGCGCTTCCCCTCAAAAATAAATACAATGGCAAAATGTAATAATAATTACAACAACTTCCCGAAAAGGCTCAGGATGCTAAACACCTGCCTAAATAAGTAGGTCTCACTTAAAAAAAAAAGGGCAGGCTTGGGCTCTGGTAGGCCTCTTCTCTCCCACCCAGAGTCTTCAGGCTTCTGCACTATGGCCAGAGCTGGGTGGGGTGCTGCCCTCCAGCAGTGTTACCTGCCCCAGATTAGGCTCTCTACACTCCAGCTGCTGCTGCCCTGATACAGGTGCGGGCCCCAGCTGCTATGGCTAGAGGATGGGGAGTGTATCTTGGGGAGGAGAGTCCCGGGGACCAGGCTGGTGCCCCTGGGGAGCCCGTGCTGCAGGAGCTGCTGAAACCAGTGTACAGAGATCCTATCACCCAGCTGCAGCAACCAGCTGCACCCACACCACAGCAGCAGCAGCTGGACTGCAGTGGCCAAACCCGTTGCAGGTAACACCATCAACGCTGCCCTCCAATGATCAACATATTATTCCACTGCACCCCCACCCTGGTCTGCCCCAGGTGGGCCACACCTCTGCCCTGAACCACCGCTGCGGCTGCAATGGGCCTGGCCAGCACAGGGTTGGAGAGAGCCCCGGGGGCAGTGCCAGCTCCCTCACAGCCACTTCCCCCTCACACACCACTGCCCAGAAGAGGAGCTGGTTCCTCTCTCCTTCCTATTCCTGTAGCAGAAATCAGAGGGGTGCAACCGCATCACCACGCCATCCTGGCCCAGCTCATGTATGCAGACTCAGCATGACTGATTCACGCTATTTTATACTTATGTCTAGGGCAGCCATCAAGGTACCTCAAGAATAGAGGACAATGTCCCCCTAGCCTCCCAAGGCTGGGCATGGCAAGCTCCCGCAAGCAGCAGTGGCAGTGTGTCAGCAATGGCGGGGAGGAGTTTAGCTAAAGCTTTTTCACCAAGCTTTAGTTAAAGCACCCCCACCACCATTGTTTAGGACAAGGACACTGATACACATCATACTCCAGGAAAAATAGAGGACATAAAGGTGTCCGGTAGAGGACAGAGGACCACAAAACTGGACTGTCCTCTATAAAACCAGACAAATGGCCCCCCTACTTGTGTCGCAATGAAAAAATTCCAGGTAACGAAAAGCAGGATCCTTTCATGAACAGCTTGCTAAAATTCATAACCAACATGATCCATAACAAATAGTTTGAGTATTGCTAGGCCTTTACACTAGACCTTCACTGGTGGGGCACCAAGTGTATGACGTGACAATTTAATTTCAGCAGCCCACAAGGCTACTAAAAACCATTTCCACTGCTTCATGTGGCAGGCCCCTAGAAGGGTTTTTGCCATGATTCAAGCCATCTTTGTATGATAAGTATACTCTACAAGTCAGTGCTAGGGAGAACCTAAGGTCACCGTGGGGGAAATGAGGAGGAGCAGACAGAGTTTGCAACACCCTTTGATAGTCTAGCGTTGTGCTTGCACTCATGGAGGCCTCCCAGCAACTTCTGCTCCTGGTACTGAGATCTATTACTCGGTTTAATATTCAGTGGGCTTTTCTCAGAGGGAGACATGACTGGTTTCCAGAGATGATGGCAGAACACCCACTGACTTCAATATACTCCCCTTGTGCAGGCCTCTGTCATCTAAAAGGACTTTTTCCTGCTCTAATCCCTTGTGTTAGACTCAGTTAACACATAATAATGTGTTATAGCATATAATGTACTATTTATTCACGTGGGATTTTTTTATTACTCCTTCTTGGATCACCATGCACCCCCCAAACCATCACCTAGCAAGTAGCAAGAAGTTGAAGCTAAAACAATTCGCAAATCAGCCGCTGCCTATGCTTATGCTTATGCTTTCCCTTCTTCCCTCCCTTTCCTCAAGCCAATCATCCGCTTGGTACATTCCCAGAATGGCATTCAAAAGAGATTTTTAAAACCTGATGAAAATCTTCCAGCTCGCCTATTAAAAACTCAGTGGCTGGGACCAGAATTTCTTTCTCTGGGTGGAAAAAAATTATGAAGAAATAAATGAAAGAGGGCGGGAGGGGGAATCTACTGCAAAGAGCAAAAGAGGAACTGCAGGTTGCAGTGCAGGGAAAGTATTGTTTATAACAAACAGCAAGATACAAAGAAAATTGGCCAGGTGAGAGTGTATGATTGTGTTACAGTGAACCCAGTTAAATGAATATCTGACACAAAATAAATCTCTTAATAAAATTACTGCACTCTGGTACCCTACACACTCTGCATATGTAATAAAACTCTTTAAAATGAATAGCTGATAAGGGAATGAACCTGTTCAGTGAATGAATAAACATACACACACACCAATACACACACACAAATACCAAATGGTGAAACATACTCATAGTGATTATCAGACTGTTAAAATAATAACGCCGTGAAACAAATAAATCTGCCCCACGGCAAATTATTTCTCTGCTGTGCTTATGGTGAAACCTTCCACAAACACCTGATAAAGGAATAAACCTGTTAAAGGAATAAATTGACTGTACACTAAGGTTATCCACAGATTTACACTGGACTGCAGTGATAAACCTTCTTTTTCATTAGTCCAATAGATCATAGGATATACAGTACTTACAAATGTTTCAGCATTAAATATAAGCAGGAGGACTCTGCTGTATATATGCATTTGGGGGCAGGTGGGGTCGATAAGGAAAGTGAATGTTGCTTTACAAAATATCTGTCAGAGTACATTTGCAGAATACCTGATCAAGAGATGAGCTAGCCTTAAAGCAGCTACTCTAAGCAGGACTTCCAAAGTACACAGACCAACCAAAGCCTCAGGTGTTCAAAATCTCAAAATCATGATACTTACTTAAGTGTCTAATTCCACACATCTAGGCTTGATGTATTTGTATCTTGGCTATCCTACATTCCTGTGGATGCGCTTTGGGGAGTAGATATCACCAGCTGTTTCAAATACGCTCAAGACAACTTGCCACAGAGAGACCAGGATTTATTAGTGGTCTTGAAATGTTGCAGTACAGCATGTCCCAATGCATCTTTCAGTGGGTACAGATATATTACCCCAAGATACCATTACCACACCAGAGCAGAACTCCAAGAAGAATTGGGGCAACCTCCCAAGATGAAAGTGCCAAAGTGATCACATCGTAATGGCACGAGGATACTATTTTTTCCCAATAAGATGTTACGATGTAACTTTCCCCTTCTCCTCATACAGCCTCTATCTCCAGCATCTCCCATTCCCTAGTTTCTCCCTCCCTCCATCTTATCTTCTGTTGGCTCCATCCCAAAAAGCTTATGAGATGATTTCTTAGGCCCAGTGCCCTTTGTTCCTTTAGTAGATCTATGCTGACTAATGTCCCAGCTGCATTGCTCACCAACTACAACTGAAAAAGGGCCAAACAGGGATCCAGAATGGTTTGTTTCTCCCCATGTTTTCCATAGCAAAGCCTGTAGCAGTGGTTCTGAAAAAGAGGCAGTATGTATGTGTATTTCTGGGCAGAGGCTACAAGGAACTGTGAATTTGGAAGTGCAGGATGCACCCCCAGCAATGGCATTTGCTAAGAGAGGAACAGTCTGCAAGTACTAAATGGAGCACACCTGGAGCACACCAGGTAGGTACGTCCAGCACCCCAAGCAGCAAGATGCCCAGTGTTGAGACCAAGCACCTGCTACACTGTCTGGGAGTCCCATTGCCACTACAGCTTGTTTGGTACCACTGCTAACACCCAATCAGCTCCAGGACAGAGTTTAAAAAGCTGGAAAGGCGTTAGGTGCTGCTTCCCTGCCTGCCTATCACCACTGAAATTATACCCACCTCATGAAGACCTACCAATATCAGAAACCAAAGAAAACCACAGTACCCAGACAAACACGTTATGGGGCATAATCCCTGCCTGAGCAACCCACTAGCTGGAGGACATGAACCAACCCACTAGCTGGAGGACACAAACAACACATCTGTCACCATCACTGATAGCAGGAAGAACAGGTTCCCAATAGGAAAACCAGCTAGCGTTGCACCTGTATGGTATTAAGATGGATAAATAAGTTTTACATGGGAGGGTAGAGAGGAAAGACTGATGGCTGTGGGAAAGAAAATCTGCAATATGGATTTGGAGGGAGATAGGAATAGCCCAACTAGTAGATTTATGCCTGCAGGACTGAAGGAGGGCACTGACTTGAATTTTAGTAGTGGGGAGTATATTTTATTTAAGCAGTGAAATTAATAAACATCAATGAATCAGGTTAAAAAAATGAATGAGTTAAAATACTGATTGGCTCCCTGCATGGAATAACATACTGCTAAACTAGCAAGTCTTAACTTTGTTCATGCCATGACCCACATCATAGCAGAAAACAATTCTAGGAATCAGCTCCTATCTAGCCAAAAGAGAAAGAAAGATACCCATGAAGCACCCCACAGGACCCTGGTTGAGACTCATTGCCTGAGGCCTATAAGTCAACCTTACATTTTCCACTCACTAGGGCAGCATCCCCACATGTTGACACAAAAATACTAGCAGCAAACATACATGCACAGGTGCATATGAAACACAAACCATCTTTAGGACCGAGTTAGAAGCACAGAAAATTAGGGTTGAAAAGGACCGCAAAGCAGTACCACCCTAACTAGATC
This sequence comes from Crocodylus siamensis, assembly GCF_052110815.1. Lineage (NCBI taxonomy): Eukaryota > Metazoa > Chordata > Crocodylia > Crocodylidae > Crocodylus > Crocodylus siamensis. Next base: position 15,710,438 of record NC_143396.1, on the reverse strand, counting down.
ATCCCAGCCAGGTCCTTGTTGAGCTGAGCCTTAAAAGCCCCCATGGATGGAGATTCCACCACCTCTCTGGGTAACCTAATGAGAAAAATCTTCCTAGTATCTAATCTAAACTGCCCTTGATGCAACTTAAAACCATTGCTCCTTGATCTGTCATCTGCTACCTTGGAGAACAATCTAGCTCCATCCTCTTTTGAATGACCCTTCAGGTAGTTGAAGGCTGCTATTAAATCCCCTCTCAGTCTTCCCTTCTCTAGACTAAATAAGTCCAGTTCCCTCAGCCTCTCCTCCGAAATCATGTCCCCTATCCCCCTAAGCAATTTTGTTGCCCTCCACTGGATTCTCTCCAATTTGTCCACATCCTTTCTGTAGTGGAAGGCCCAAAACTAAACACCGTACTGCAGATGGGGCCTCACCAGTGCTGAAAAGAAGGGAATAATCACTTCCGTTGATGTACTATCAACACACCTACCAATGCAGCCCAGTATGCCATTAGCCTTCTTGGCACCAGTGGCACACTGTTGACTCATATTCATCTTATTGCCCACTGTAACCCCCAGGTCCTTTTCTGCAGAGTTGCTGCCCAACCAGCCAGCCCCCAGTCTGTACCAGTGCATGGGGTTCTTCTGTCCTAAGTGCAGGACTTTGCACTTGTCCTTGTTGAACCCCATGAGATTTCTCTGGGCCCAAGCCTCCAATTTGTCTAGATCATTCTGGATCCTAGTCCTACCCTCCAGCATATCTACTACTCCCCCCAGCTTAGTGTCACCCACAAATTTCCTGAGGGTGCCCTCTATGCCATCTTCCAGGTCATTGATGAAGATATTGAACAAAACCAGCCCCGGGACTGACCTCTGGGGCACTCTACTTGATACCAGCCGCCAACTAGACATCAAGCCATTGATTAGTACCCTCTGAGCCCATTGCTACAGCCAGTTTTTTATCCATCTTACAGTCCCTTCATCCAGCCCATACTTCTTTAGCTTGCCTTGGAGGATGTTGTGGGAGACCATATCAAAAGCCTTGCTAAAATCAAGGTACACCATATCTCCCCACATTCACAGAGCCAGTCATCTCATCAAGTCAAGTTCCCTCAGACTTGGTTAAATCAATCTGGGTGCTGATGGATGTCACATCTGAAGTGTTTTCAATTGCCTCTGAAGTGCTTCAAAAGGCAAGCGGTGCAAGCACACACCCTTTAAAATGCTCCAAAAGCAGCAGAAACACACTGACAGTCCTCTCCACTCCCCTCCGCCCCATGGTTGAAGCAGAAACTGCAGGTCTCAGAAGTCCCCTGTACTTCTCCCTGATTCGAGTGCATATGGCTGCAGCAATTTTGACACACTCAAACTGAGGAGTGTGAGAGGGGGTGCATGCATGTCCAGCCACTGAAATTGTACTTTTTTGAAACATTTCCAAGCTTGTTACACTTGGAAACATTTCACATTTTACATCTGTGACAGTCCATTGCTACTCATCTCTGAGGGATAGATAGATAGATAGATAGATAGATGGGGGTGGTGCATGTAAACAAAAACAGGCTATTGGCTCCAGCTAGAAGTGCTGATAAAGGGACATTCCCAACAGACAGAAAAAAATTAAATAAATATCAAAGTTACCTATGTTTCCACTCCTGGCAAATAAACTGTGGGCAAACTCTTCGCAGTACTCACTGGTGTGCTTCTCTTTTCTGTCATACATTTAGTTTATGCTTTTAAAAGAAGTGATGAGCATTCAAAATCCTGGTTGGATCTATTAGCTTACTTAGTCCCAGAATAAAACAATAATAATGATCATAATAATAATCTTTTCTCTTTCTAGTGTTCCAGAAAAAGAGGAGGGACAAGAAAGTAATGTAGAGACCAACTAAGATGAAATGCGATGCTGAAATGAATAAGTAACTTCATTATATTCTACAACATGATAAGACTTTGCAGGCCTGATTACAACATTAAGGGATGGTGCTGCAATATTATAAATTACAGGGTGAAGCACTCCTGTTTCTGTCTCTATATTTCTAAGGTGGGAGAAGTTAATTATTTTTATAGGTCTAGATATTGCATGGATGAGGATATCAGAATATCTTGTCACTGGGTCTGTGGATGGCAGCGAGAGGGAGGAAGAGAGGAAAGGGTACCCACCACCCCATTTAAAAAAATTATTATAAAAATACTAAAAATGATATATAGATTTTTTGACCTACATCCATCATTTTTAATGCATACGTACACCGTGCCCTGTCTCCATAAACCATAGCTCTGTTATTTTTCACGGAGCTGAAGGTAAATGGTCAAGGCGTAAGACTTTAAGTAAAAAAAAAAATTAGCACGAACGAAAAGGTTAATGGGAATTTGTATGATTTTATTATTATTAAAGAACAGAGAGAGAAGAACAGCATTTCTAGCACTCTAAGTGGCCTGTGGTACAATCAGTAACCCTGAAGTATATTCAGCAATCTTTTTTTTTTCAATTGCCCACCGCAGCCTATATTACAAATACATAAATCATAATGTTTCAACAAAAGCAAAATTTAATTTTCTCCTTTCAGCTGTTATCTGGGCCGGGTGGTATATGGCAGGCTGCGGCCGAGTCATTTATTACACTTGCTGAATGGATAATGGCAGGGAGAGTCTATTATACCCAGCTTTGTTAGGGCTTTGAATGTGCTACTGAAACCTGTGGCAGTCTAAATCTCTTTACATCTGTAATAGATACACAGCACTCTATTATTTCATGCCAGAGCAAAATTAAATAGTTGCGTGTAGAGGTAGGGGGGAGGAGAGGATGGGGGGGGGATGGAGGAGGGAGTTTTACTGAAAACACTTCAGAGGAAATGATCTCTCCAGAACCTGCTCTCATGCCTCAGACCCATTTTCTTTTTCTCTTGAAAAAACCACTAGTGCTTGCTTTAAAGGGAAACACACAATGACTCTGTGCACCTGATTCAGTGAGATGTTAATTCCCCCTCTGCATGGAATTGTATTTTGGAGAAGTCCAGAGGACTAAAAATAGCTATTTTCCCTTCTCTAACTGGGCCCAGAAATAAAATGCTCCTTCTGCTCTCCTTGCCCAACTTCTTTTCCCCCTTGGGAAGCATCAGGTTTATGTCCTATAAGGGAAGGGCTGTGGAAAACAGCATGAGATCTGGGTTATCAAGCTTTATACAGGTGTCCTATCAAGGGAGGGAAAGAGGGGAATGAAATCATCACCTGGAGTACACCACAGAGCACAGTGCAACCCTCCATGCATGCTGTGCCATATTATGAGAGGGTGGTTGCTTCTCCCTCCTTTCCTCATGCTTGGTGTATGGATCCAGTAGCCCACCAAGGTATTCTGACAGCATTGTCACCTTCTTCATTGCTCTCCTTTCCCCTCCAAGCGCTCTCTTCCTATCCACAGCTATTCAGGCTGCTAGATAATAAGCTTGAGACTCCTATTGATCTCAGTGGGAGGGTTACCAAAACTATGGTTTTACATCCACGGTGCTGGTCGGGGTGGGAATTGTTGCTTCTCGCATTGAAATGTTCTGACAATGCACCCCACAGAGCAGAGAGAAATGTAGGCATGAAGAGTGTGAACCTGGAATCACCGACTTGGACAGATTTGAGAGACATCTGCACAGACAAGGAGCTGAAATGAGGGCCCCCTCTCACTTCTCTGATATCATGCATAAAGCAAGAGGCACTGAAATCTCTCTGCCTCCCTCTCTTACTGTGTTTGATTCTTCAAAGCTCCAAGCATGTACAAAAGGAACAGCTGCAGCGGGGCAAACATTGCAGCTGGCCACTAGACTCAATGCACATCATTGGCGGGTGGACTAGATAACCGTTGTCATCATTTCCAATTCTATGTTTCCGTGCGATCAAGGAAGACAGAGGACATTTTGAAGAGATCACTGATCTGCTTGGCTGTCCAGAACATGAAGACGTGGGACACAAGCAAGAGGAAGCAGAGTAGAGCTGGTTCCTTAGGGAACAGACAGTGTTTTCATGGTCACCTTTAATGCCTCTACAACTAGAAGGGGTACTAGAAGTAAAATACTTGTGGGTATTTTTAGATATCTGACAACACAACCTACACAGAGGGCATGTCTACACAAGACACTTACTGTGCAGTAGCCCCATAACACTGCACAGCAGTGTGCCGGTCAAAAACTGTGCTAATACACTACTGCACAATGTTATTGAACTCCTAAGCAGTAAGCATCACAAAAAAAACATGCACCAGTGCTACTCTATTAAGCAAGTACTAAAAGAAATGCACAGTAACTACTGCGCATTAATGAGTGTGTAGACATGCCCAGAGAGCATCAAACTGAAGAGGCTGTCAGCAACAGTATCCCATTCCCCTCCCCCATAGTGTTTATCAGAGACATTTGAGACAAATAATTACCAGGAGAAACCTCTCCATGACTGGGGACTCTTCCTGAGGACATCACATGTAATGCGTGAACCTAGTAGGTACTCACAGCTGACCCATGACTATAACAGCCTGCTACCAGGTTGAAAACTTCAGCCTATGTTCAAACAGCAGAGGAATAGGGGAGGGGTTTTGGAGATGAAGGTCATCGGTTCTGTTTCTGTCAACGCCTATAGTGTTTGCTTCATAGCAGTTATAAAATGGCTTTCTTAATAATACTGGGACTGATATGCCCCTCGAACACTCAGTAGTAGCTTGCCTAAATAATAAAGGAACACTTCTTATATTTCCGTAATGCGTACAACCATGTTTCCCTCTGGTGGCTAGCACCAGTGACTATTGCAGCCTTCTACACGGTACTCAAAGATGTCTCCTTTAGCTGAAATGGTAAAGGCCTGTGGTTTTGGTGCTAAAGATCACAAACTCTGTGCCAGGTCATGGCTGTGGCATCTGTAGGCATGAAGCGATCTTTATTTTGCTGCTGTCCATGGCACGGCCAGTACAGCCTCTTAATGTGGTGCAACGTACGACCTGTACAAGAAGAAGCAGCTACAGAAATTTGTTGCGTGAGAGTCATTTCTCAGAACGGGATAGAAGCAGGCGTCCAGTGCATCTAAGCAAGTAAATGCAGCCAGCCCTCTGTGTCCTTCTGAAAAGAGCTGTGTGTAGTCATGCCATTTGCAGTGCTGCACACAAAATGCCTGATGACAGGCAAGTCAGGGAGAGAATAACAAGTTTCATGAAAGTTAGCCCCAAATGCCGTATCATCCCCCCCCCAGTAAATGAAAGAGTTTATCCCTTAGCTCCCCTTAACTCTATTATCAAGCAAGAATTCTCTTGCTGCCTTACTTGTAATAGCATTGTCCTACTCTCTGATAACAAGAAGAGACTTACTCAGTCTCCCTCCCTGCCAAATCTTCTACAAATCTTCAGCAAGAGGATTAAAACTAAGGCTGGGTGAGGCTGTAGTTGCTCTGTGCCTGCTCGCTTTTTAAAAAGCCGTCTTATCTATGCTCAAGGAAGTAAAGGCTCTTCCCTCGGCATGTCGCTTTGTTATCGTGTATGCATTCTTTCGCCATCACGCTGCAGAAGCAGATTGATCCAGTCTGCAGATAGCACTACCCCTCTCCCAGGAGACGCTAAAAGCCCCATGTCTTCAAACGTTCCATCACAGCATTTCATTCCTTTATCAGCTGAAAGGGCTCACACAAGGGTTTCTTGGTTTTTGTTTTTTTGGGTTTTTTCTTTCTTTTTTTTTTTTTTTCCAAAGGAGGAATTATGCTGATGAAGTTGTTGTGTAACCAGTTCTGTTCCATTTACTCTACTGGGCCTATGCACCTCTGCACAGGATTAGAAGTCTCCAGCCAACACTCTTCGAGAATAAAAAGGATGCACATGTGTTGGGGCAGGCGGAAAATATTGTTTAAAGAAATTCTCCCTCATCTGAGCTTGTTTAAGACCAGAAATAGCCAGGTCTGCTCCAAAGCCAGCTGAAATCATTACAAAGTAACCTTCCCTGGGCTTTGGATCAGGTCCGTGACGCTGGCTTTGGATCAGGTCCGTAACATTGCATCCATCTTAAGGAGTACAGGTTTCCCCAACAAATTGTTACTCAGTGCGGATGAGGTGCTAATGAAATCCTTGCCCCCCCGCTTTCTTTTTTAAGTGCTTACACCAGTAGATAGTTAAACGCTTTGGCCAAGTTTTCTCATAGGTAACACCAAGCACAAGATTTGCTCTTTGTATGACACACATGCCTAAATTTCCACTTAGGACCAGGTTACAATGCTCTTACTCAACATAAACAATGGTTCCACTGAAAGCTATGGCTGCCTTGAGTAATAATAGTGTCTCATTGTGAGCAAAGGTATCAGAATTCGGCCATTCGATTGAGTGACTTTAGGAATAGGGTTCGGACTCCTCTACATTCTCCATGGCTTGCAGACAGGACTCAACCAACAAATAATAAATTCTGATACAACCGCTTAACAACACTTAATCATAGACAAGTGGCACTTGGGAGGTTTCTAGCCCTGGATGAAGTTTTAGTATGGGAGTCTGACCTGTACACCTAAAACAGTCTGGATACATTCAGATATTTGGCCAAACTTCAGGGTACCTATTCAAATCCCAGAAGAGAAAAGCCACAAGACCAAGAACTCTGGTGGAAACAGTTACCATTTCCCATGAGTTCAGTGTGAGTTGTGCCTTCTTTAGGGCTGAATTTGTCCTTAAGGGTATGAAGACCTCTACGGTACTCTGTGTCCCAATTCTGCTTGTATCAAATCTAGTAGAAGAACCAACTCTACTTCACAATACTTCTCTTTTCTCTTTCACTCTGGTTTGCAACTCTGGATCCCTAGGTAGAAAATCCTCTCTGTCCCTATTGTCAGCTCATTCTCTGAGATCTGTTGCCCTGATATAAGTAATGATTGTCCCATTTAGTTCAGCCAAGCAGAGTGCATCTTAGCCTGAAGCCAAGTCACATGAGAATTCATTCATAGTCTTTCATAAGGAAGTAGCCCTACTCTCGAATCTTCAGAAAAGTTCTGTGGTCCTTCCCTCCCTGTTTCCATGTCTACCTCACCCCATTCATCCACCTTCTGGGCAACCAAAGGTATAAACGAGTACTAAACGACTGCACAGTAACAACTGCACAGTCAGCATCTCATGTAGACGTGGCCAACATGGAGCTAATCTGATCTATCTTAAACCACTATGGGCCATATTCTCAGTCGATGTAAATCAATTTCAATCTACTACTGAAGTTAATAGAGCTACATTGATTTACATCAGCTGAAGATCCAGACATGTTATGTATACAAAACTAGGTTTTGTATATACTCACTTCATCCAACAAGGAAAATACCTTGCCTTTCAGTTTTTGATTTTCAGATCTCTTTGGCTGGTCTTCAAGAAAGTGACTGCACTGAAAGGAACGACCTCCAGGAAAGACAGTTAATAGGTAAAGATCACTTTTTCCTTCACTTTTACAGCACTGTATATGCTTAGAAGTTCCCCAGAATGCACTTATGAAACATATGAGAGATATTGTGACTACAGCTATTTGCCAAAGCTCTTGACATCAGATGATGCCTAGATAATCAATTCTGTACGTTTTGGACAGCATATACCAAAAATAGGGTGATTACTTTTTCAAAGCACACAGTTTTCATTGACCTGGCAAAGCTGCCATTCTTATGGACCAGAATTCAAACAACTCTGGAATTTATGTATTACTTTTATAATAAGGTCTGCTTTATCTAGCCAGTGAACAGAGGTAGAGAAGTTTCCTGATACTTTTTTGGTCCCACAGCCAAAGAGAGAGACCAAGCGGCCAATTTTAATGCTGTCCAGATACCAGGTCTCACTGAAGTCTGATGGACTTTGCGGACATGCTGGCACCCACAACAAACCCGACATTTTTAAATCATGTCAGTACATATTTGTGAGTCTCTCCTGGTGTTCAGTCAGCACGTTACAGATGTTGTGCCATACTCACAGAACGTTGAAGATACCTTCAGACTGAAATGCAGCAGGGCTTTCAAATGTAGAAACTGCCATGCTAGATCAGACCCATTAATCTTTTAGCCCACAATCCAGTCACCAGGAGTGGCTCCTACCATCTGGTTCAAAAATGGTACAAAGAATCCTACAGCAGGCAGTTACAGAACAGTCTGCGCCAAAAAAAGTTTCATCCTATTGCTTTATAGTTAGGAAGTGATTTTTTCACTGAAGCATGCATTTCTCTCTTGCAAAACTCTTACTCCAAAATTACTATAATTTGGGACATTCTTGTTACCTCTAGGAATTGCCACGTTTTTCCCTCAATCCTGCTAAATTTGTAGGATACGCATCCTACAGTATTAAGGCCCACCAGGTAAATGCATGTGTTATATGCATTTCCTTTTATCCATTTTGAAGTTTGCTGGTTTTCAATTTCATTGAATGGCAACTTACCATCTAGCATGAGAAAGGGCAAATAAAACTTCCCACTTTACCTTCTCTGCCCCAGTGATTATTTTACACACTTTTATTTAGTCCTTCCTTATTCATCTCTTCTCTAAAGTAAAACATTCAAATTTTTTCAAACTCTGTCCATATCCCATACACCAACTTGTTTCCTTCACCATCTCTGAAAACTCTTTATTTCAGTTTCATTCTTTTGAGGAGAGGGACACATTGTTGAACAAGGGTCCACATCCTATTGGCACTATCAGAACTGCTTCTGACTGGCACCTGGGTTGGTAGGGAAAAAAAGAAAAATGCAGACAGACCAATACTGATTAAACTTGCTTCTTGCATCACTTGACACTCCTTGCCAGGCACCATTGTAGCACAGTATACAGGCAACCCCTGCTTAGTGCTCTTAATTGATTCTGGAAAAAATCAAGCATTAAGTGGAACCACACCAAGCAAAACCCATTTCCCCATAGGATTTAATGTAAATAAATATAATTGATTACTGCCACTTCTTGCTGCTGCCCCCGCCGCTGCTGCCACTGCTGGCATGGGCCCCACTGTCATGCCCACTGCGCCCACTTGCTGCTTCTCATCACCACCACTTCTCCCCACCCCCGGACTGCCCACTGGCTGGCCAGGCACTCCAGCACCACTTGCCAGTCCAGGCCCCGCCCTGAGCCCCCGCCAGCCCTGGCCCCGGGGCATCAATGTGGGCCCCGCACTCACCCCCCGCGCGCCCACTTGCTGCTGCTCATCACCACCACCACTGCTTCTCCCCACCCCCCCAGACGCCCACTCAGCACTATAGCGAAGCTCACTGAGTGCTAAGTGGAATCAGGTATGTATTTAAAATAAGTGCTATAGCGAAATAGCGCTAAGCAAAACTGCATTAAGTGGGGATTGCCTATACTAGGAAACCACCTGTTCTTCCTACGTTGTGCCCATTCTCTGGTGAAAATGACTTCAGCCCTTAGCAAAGCCACCCAGTGTCACAATCTGTATGGAACATGGAGGAGTTAGGTTGCAGGACAGAAGGATTTGGAGGAGGCACTGGGAATTCAGTGTGCACATGAATTTAGGATGAAATAGTCCCATGCACCGGTACAGACTGGGGACTGACTGGCTAACCAGCAGCTCTACAGAAAATGACCCGGGGGTTACAGTGGACAAAAAGCTGAATATGAACCAACAGTGTGTCCTTGGTGCCAAGAAGGCTAATGACATACTGGGCTGCATTAGTAGGAACATTGCCGGCAGATTAAAGGAAGTGATTATTGCCTTCTATTCTGCACTGGTGAGGCCACATCTGGGGTACTGGGTCCAGTTTTGGGCCACCCACTACAGAAAGGATGTAGACAAATTAAAAGGAGTTCAGCAGTGGGCAATAAAAATGGTCAGGGAGCTAAAGCACATGACTTCAAAGAAGAGGCTGAGGTAACTGGACTTTTTTGGTCTGCAGAAAAAAAGACTGAGAGGGGATTTAATAGCAGCCTTCAACTACCTGAAGGGGGGTTAACAAAGAGGATGGAGTTAGACTTGTCTCAGTAGGCACATGGATGCAACGCAGCATTGGGCGCTTTTAAAAGCGCCCAGCGCTGTGTCACATACATTTGTATTAATGGTGAAATTTGCGTCAGCACTGAGAAAATGGCAGTGGTACACTTTTGAACTTAAGAAACATCAAAGGTGTTTTAGTTTCAAAGCACACTGCTGCCATTTTCTGAGCCCTGATGAGCATTTTGCCATTTATACAAATGCATGCGACGCAGTGCCAGGCGTGTCAGTTTGATTGCTCCGCAGGCTCGATTAATCAAGTCTGCTCCATTGTGCTGGATTTCTGGCATGTGGGAGCAGAAAAACATATGTGTATAAATGCCCAGGAGTGGTAGATTACAGAACAAGGACCAATGGTCTGAAGTTGCAGCAAGAGACGTTTAGGTTAGATATTAGGAAAAACTCTCTCACTAGGAGGGTAATAAAGCACTGGAACAGGTTACCCAGAGAGGTGTGGGAATTTCCATCCTTGGAGGTTTTTAAGACCCGGCTAGACAAAGCTTTGGCTGGGATGATCTAACTGGGGGCATTCCCACTTTGAGCAGGGGGTTGGACTAGATGACCTCCTGAGGTCCCTTCCCACCCTAATTTTCTATGATTCTAGGGTTAAAAACATCCTTACTATGATCATTTGTATTGCAATAACACTGCCGGTCTGCAATAGGAATCAGGGTCCTTGCTTCCAGGTGTTGTACAAGGACACAGAAGAAGACAATGCTTACCCCGGGGAGCTTATGAGACAAAGGTTGGAAACAAACTAGGCATAGAGAATTGAAGCAAGTTGCCCAACATCACACAGCAGTTCGCTCCCAGAATGAGAACTACACTGTGGGTCTCTGGCGTGCTCTGTGGGAAAATATAAGAATACGGCACTCTCTACGCTCATATTTAATTACCCCAAGTCATATTTCACAGCACCCAGTTTTACATGCCCCTTTTTTTCATTATATTTAAACAAACCCTAAGTTTGAGGTGTTGGTGATAAACTAGCAAACAGCCAGCCAGCCATGGAAGAGAAATGCTGCTGAAAGTTAACCGGGAATGGAGTAAGGATCCAATCACAGAAGAGCCACCTGCCTCCCCTGCTCTATAAGGCTTATTTCAGTCCCTTAGGAGCTTCCATTTAAATAGGGGAGGGATTTCATCTCTAAACAACAAGGCTAGTGTCAGATGTAGCTGACACATGTGGGGTAAAGGTTATAATTTCATGAGGCATGAATGTTTTTTTTAATTTCAACCAATTAAATTAAACTCTGTTTGAGACCCATAGTGCACGGTCCCTGAAATGACCATTTACCATATACATCATATACTCAAGAGACTTCCCTTTCTGTGTTATTTCTTCAGTCCAATGACTAGATGAAAGGAAGTCACTGAAGCGTGAGCTCTATAACAATATAAAATAAAATCAGAGATGAAGGTTTCCTAGGGTGAGGGTTTTTTAGTGGCTGTTACGTTGTTTAGTTAATTTCAAAGCTACATGCTCAGACTTTTGTTATCTATTGAATCCCATTAGACTATATGAAAGAAAATAATTTACTATGCAGATTTGCAAATAGTTCTTTACTAGCGAGGGAAAAAAAAAAAAAAAAAAATCAAGCCGTGTGTGGTACGTAGGGTTAGGCTGAAAGGTACCGTTCAGTTTCTAGGACAGTCTTCTGGGCTGTGTTCTGAGAGTTATTTTTAAATGTGTGGCTTAAATCAAATGGCTGAACACCACCATTGGATTCCTCACGATATAAGAGGAAGTTTTGAATCCAGCATCCCCTACCCCCGAACACCAAGGACTTCAGAAGTCACACAGAGTTCCAGGGCTATAACAGTAAAGCTAAAAGACACCTCGCCAATTGCTCTGTCAATTGCAGACCTCAGTTTCTTGAAGACACGTCTACAAGAAGACATTTCCATTTATGCAGCTTTCCCATGAGGCCATACCAACTTATTACTAACTGCAAATATTAATGCAAAGCCACTGACCCAGATCACAAGATATTTGTATTTCAGTTCTTCCAAGCATTGCAGCACGAGGAGCTTCCAGACCCAGGGGTAGCACCAATTTCTTAGCGCAGAGCTGAGTGGAAAATAAAGCAAGTAATTTCTCACATCACCATTTTACCTTGGACTGACTGGCCATTTACTATAAATGAACTCATTGAAGTATCGACTTGTGAATAATATGAAGGAGAGAACAATCCAAGTGCTGAGTGCTTCTGGCACCTGAACAACAAATAGGAGCATAATAGATGTAGAAAAAGACTAGATCATGAAGTTCATGATGGTGTGTGCCAGCAGACAGGGCTCAGGGGGCACATCTACATGAGATGCTAACTACGCACTAGCCGAATAATACTGCGTAGCAGCATGTCACAGCACCAACAATGCTAATACGCTACTACACAGTATTATTAGCCTACTGCACAGCAGCATCACTAAAAAGGTGTTCACTGGGGCTACTGTGCAATAACTCCATTTACTGTGTATTTATCCAGTACTTGATTATACAGGTACTAAACAAATGCTCAGTATCCACTGCGCAGTAGCACCTGGTGTACATGCGCCCAAGAATAAGAATCAGGACACCAGAATTTTAGGCTCGCTCCTGCCTTAGCCTATTCTGCAACCAGCGATACATCATTCCAGTTTCAGGTACCTCGGTGTCCTTCTCTGTCAAACGAAGCTCATGATACCTTTTGATAAGTGAGTAATGATATAGAAGTGTTAACTACTATTATACAGATAGGAAGAGTATAGTTTTCTGAGGAAAGACACATCATGCCAAATTGATATCACTCAGGGGTACCAGCAGAAGATCTCTTAAAAGTATTACATATACACACATACTTCTCTAATAAACACGTAAGCTCCCAGGTCTGAACACTGTACATTATCCATGTTTTATTTTTCTACTGTGTATTTTCACAGAGGTCTATACCTGAGTGGACTCTCAGAGTAAAGAGGGGAAAAAATCCTTATTAGATCATCTAGAAATGTTTCTGTTCAACAGGTTCTGAGATATGATGCGCTTACTGATAGGGCCCTTATGCAATCTAGTGCTCTATCCATCTATTAAAGGATTGTTATTTATATTGCTACAGCATTTTCAAGACCCAGCCTGAATTGCTCCTAGCACTCCAATATACAGTAAACGACAATCCCTGTCGCCTCATGGTATCAGGTAAGGAGACAACAATTTTAATGCTGGGAGAAGCTAGTGTTTGCAGATGATGTTTGTCTAGGAAAAATACACTCCTAGAGAATGAGCAGGGAGAGTAGATCTAAGAGTAGCTCCAAACTGGACCTTGCAAAAAGGCTGGGAAGTTTGCAGCCTGCAATATTGAAGTCACAAAACAGATGGTTTCAGTAAACCATTCCATGTACTTCTTATCTAGTTCTAATCAAAGAATACAGAATTATGTTACCAAGAAATCTCTATACAGATGGGTAACCACTTCCTGCTGGGCTCCTGAAACAGCTGTGTCCCTGCAACTCCACTCAAACACCCTGCTTGAAAGTATCACCCTCCAGCATTATTATATCACTGCTGTCACGTCTACATGTGTATTAATGCACCATGGTTACTACGCATTCAGTTTAGTACCTGTAATAACCAATACTAACTAAATGCACAGTAACCAATGCTACTGCGCAGAAACATGGGCACACACATAGTGCAATAGCATGACTTTTGCCATGACACACTAATGTACAGTAGAATTAGTGTACTGCGCATTTAGTATCTCAGGTAGACATGCCCTGCTGTGGCCAATCAGCTCAGAGGATTACCTAGAACTAAAACTGGAAGTTATGAGTAATGGGATATAAAGACTTTCACCTTGGTCACTAATTAAAATCTAGCCCCAGTTGGAAGTGACTAAATGTCATTCCTACCTGATGGCAGTTCAATGGCCTATTTGAAATGAGTTTCCTGGCCTCAGTCCAGCTCCCCAAGTGACAAGTATCCTCATGACAAATGCTCCCACCACTACTGTTCACATTAGCTCAGAGACTGAACGGTCATGGAGATTACACTATGCCTTTTTGTACATTCTTAAGTACTTATTTTGCTGTATTTCTCTCTTCTAAGCCCATGGCATGGGTATTGCACCAGCTTGGACATCCTCACCACAACTGGAGTCACTGGGAAAAATTCAGAATTGACATGCAAAAGGAAGATAAAGTAGGGGTTGATAAAAGGATGCATCTGCCCCAAGCTTCAGCTGCAGCCCAAGCGCATTCAATGTAGCTGAAGAGGGTGATAAGAGGTGGCTTTATACCAACCTGTGGCTCCCCTGTTCTGGAGCTGCCAGCAGCTATCTAGTTAGTTAAAAAGGATGTTTGCAGGCATGCTCACTGTTTTCTAAACCATCCTAACTGATTCTCATCACACCATTCAAATCAAATTTCAGTTCGAATGGAGGGCTGATAGATGATCATGGGCCATCAGGGAGGTTTTCCTGTATTTCTGCACTTCTGCAGTAGAGACTGCAGGGGGTGCTGGACACTGCCCACCACTCACAATCAGGCCACACAATTGTGCTCACTTGCTACACCTGGTGGTGGGCACAACCAGCAGCAAGCCCTAGGTACCTGCCATATATACAAGTTAGTTAATACAGTTTAAATTGCCTAGATCAGACTACCATAGTTTATGTTAAATTTAATCCTCATTCAGTGAGGATTAGTTACTTTGGACTGGAGCCAATTTTAATTCAGACTACAGACATTCACACGCATATAGTGATGGCTGCAGTCCAGATTAAACCTAAGTAATGTCTATAAATGGCCATAGTCACTATGTATTCCAGTCCTGTAGAGGTCCAGAAGCAAGTGTCACCCTATCTTTCCTGAAAAGAAGGAGGGTTCCCAGACAGATGGGATGCTGGTTTCATGGGGTCATAATATTGAAAAGGGTGAGATCTGCTTTTCTAAATAATGCTTTCATGCTTCATCCCTCCCCAAGGGCCCTTCTGACAGCCAGGAACCACCACAGCACAGAGATGCTTACCCACATCTCCAGTGCTGAGAGACTTGGTTAGGAGCAAGGCAACTTACGGTCTTTATAATTTACAGAAGCACTCTGCTGGGAAAATCTCATACAGGCTGTATGAGCCAGAAGGAAATACTGGACCTGACCTTGAGAAACTACATGGCATGTTGGATCACCAAGAAGACTATGCTGACAGGGCTATCCTGCCTAAGGACCCAAGGTCACTTGTTTGGAGCTAGCTCCAGTATCTTTGCACACTTCTGCATTATGCCATGCAGATGAAACTTCAGTGGGTCTCGAGGCATCTACGGTCTTGTCCAAAGTTGGGATTTGACTCCCATTACTCCCCTCAGTGGCCAACCACCACCAAAGCTACGCTGGTGCGAAGCCCTCAGACAAAACCACAAGCTACACCAATACAAATCACCAATTTCATCTGGAAGGTAGCATGGGTACAGCTTCAGCCGTGGTTGAAATCTTCAGTCTATGGACCACGGACCAGATTCTAGTCCACCCATTAGGCACTTAAGTGGGTTTTGGCACCTCAGTGTGATTCCATTTCACCCTGTTCAAGTCCTGCAGATTGGTTAATTTTGTATCACAGTCATCTTACCTCAAAGACTGAATTACAAAAGAATAGCGAAGAGGAGGACTTGCTCACCCACCCACCTTTTGCATTAACTGTTTTTCAGCAACATGAGCCAGATGGAGCAGGTTCGTAGTTAGGCACCTAAGTCCACTTACGCACGTAGTAGGTGGAATAGGTCCTGGCCTCAGGCATCCATTGGGATAATTTACATACAGAACAGGGGGCAGGAGAAAGTGTGGGTGTAGGTTTGCATCAATGAGGACTCCCTGTAGATGAACCTGACATTTCCTAACGGGGTGATATACACATCAACCTCAGCTATTATCTCTATGGCAACTTCACTGAAATGACTGTGGGCTAACCTTGGCCTGCTTTGTGGGAGTAGGATTAGGCCCTTGTCTGTGTATATGCCAACAGAAAATGGGGAAGTCATATCCCTCTAGCCTATATTGCTTCTTGTTACAGATTCACAATCTGGGAAGGAGCCAGAGATCCTAAACAAAGATAACGTGTAAAGAGGTGGACAAGACATTAAAGAAATAAAATCCATATCGGGCAATAATGGTCATAAAGCAATAAGGTAGATGTATAATAGTTCCTGGACTTTTAATTTGTGACTAATTTGTTGCACAATGAGGTTGCAATTTTCTAATTGTGATTGCCATTTTAATTTTACTCATGGCTGTGCAACTAACAATGTATAGTCTAGTAATTAAAATTAATTGTACCTTCACCTGCATATTTCTATTAGGCTGTTAAATTTAGTCTGTAGGCTCAATGATTTTGTTCTCTGAGAGATGCCGAATTCATTTCACTGAGCCCAATTATGTTACACTGAGTAATTCCTGTATGAAAAACAAGCATTTTATTTTGATATAAAAGAGTTACTAGAATCCCCTTTTTAAAACTGTGAATGTTCAACTCTGAAATATAAGCTAGCAAGGGATACATGAAGGGGGTTTTTTTAATTAAAAATAACATATTACTATGTTACTTACAAAAGCAGCAATTATAGACCCCCAAAATAAAAACTATGAAAACTAAACTAGATTTTCACCATTCAATTAATTTCATGAACAATTAACAGCTGTCTCCATAACCACGTGCATTGAGTTTAAATTCAGTCACAATTTTATGACAAGCTATTTCAGAATATTTAAAACAACTGGAACACTACGTAACAGGAGCTTGTCTTCCAAATTGCAACCATGGTCACTCAAAAGGGAACTGCTTTCTTGACAGAATTCATGTCTTTTCATGACCTGTGCATGTATTTTTTCAGAGATGTGTGTGGCCCATGTTTACTCAGAAGCTGGAGGGGCTGTATTATGTGCAACTGGTCATTTCAGAAATAATGCCAATCACTCCTGTTTCTATGTTGTTAATAATATTTTTCTATTTAAAGAGAACCATGCGTTTTTCTTGGTTATAGCAGTAGGTAAGCAGAATGATTTTCACTGACTGTTAACAGTGTTTTTCTGGATTTACCCATTATGCCCAAAATGGAATCTGGCCCTGTCCTGACAAGATTTGCCAGAGGGCTTAAAAGTTTGGACTAGAATATTCAAACTTGAGAGATCCTAAAATTATGCATTCAGAGGCCTATTTAGGCACCAAAAATCTGAGCTTTTACAGTGACAATACTGTACCCACTTTTATTTACCATATTTACTCACATACCACATGCACCTTTCCCTAAAAAAATGTTCCTTCTAACGTTAGGGTGCATGGCTTATGCTAGGAAGTTGATTTTTCTGCCTAAAATAGAAAGAAGCATGATGGTGTCTGTTTCCTTTCCTTCTCTTCACCCCAGCAGCTGTATGGAGGAAGGATCGGAGTCCAGAAGAGGTAGATTCAGGGGGAGCAGGACAGGGTGTAAGGAGAGGGGGAGGGCAATAGTACATTCACACCCTGCTTTGATTCCTGCCCCATACCAGTTTAAAACATCAGTGGCATTTCTATGTCAGGGCTGGGGGAGTCAAGTGACTTTGTGGTTCACTATAACCTACTTGAATCCTACCTGAATAGTCTTCATTCCACTGGTGTTAATGACCATCCCTTCATTTTAATGGTCTTGGTGTTCCACTAATAAAAGCTATCCTTTGTACAGAAATTGTGCTGTCTTTTAGATATTCCTGTTCTCTCTTCTCCTGTAGACAACTGTGCAGACTGGTTTTAGCTCTTTCCAAAATCCTAGCTATCTATCCATGGCATCCCATCTTCAGCAACCTGACTCTGAAAAAATTCTTTTTTTTTTTTTGGTCATTCTTCCTTACCAAAAACAAGGTACATCTTATCAGGGAGCAGAGTACAGGCTGGCTCACCTGGAGCTAGCAAGGGCCACTGTGGGCACTGACAGACGTGCAGCTCCCCACTACACCTCATGGCGCTTCACAAAACGCGCCTTGAGTTACAACAAACCCCTCAACCCAACAAATGTTCACTGTTGGGGTGGGGGTGAAGGGAAAATCAAGCTCTACTTTGGACCTGTTCCAGCAAAAAGACTGTGTGTCTGCAGCCTCTCTCCTTATCTCCCCCTGCCCCCCACAATAGCTCCAGTGCTGGTCTTCAGGATGGGAGTGGGGAGAAGGCAGGGGAGGGAGATCCAGCCTGGGGTTTGCTCAGCCTTTGGTGGGGGGAGGCAGGGGCTTGAAGCCCCCACCCCCCAAGATGGTGGACTCTAATATACTCCCCCTGCCCCCCAGTGCAGGCTGGGCAAACCCCAGACCAGAGCTCCCTCCCTTGACTTCTCCCCTTTCCCATCCTGAAGACAGCACGGGGAACGGGGCTGGGCTGATGCAGAAGTTAATAAAGGGTTAATAAAATGAAGCACCTTCATCTGAACCCTCATTAAATGAGGGTTAATTTATTGCGTGATTGGGCAGTTTTAAAGTACTCTGCAGCCATGCACTTGTTAGTGCCCTGTGCTGCCCCAGAGGTGTCACCCTGTGGAAAGATAAGTAGTATTTGCCCAGCTGCACTACCTTAGTGCTTCTGTGATAGATGTAAGTGGGTTACAGAAGGGTGTAGAATCTGGGTCTTCAGACTGATCTCTACCTGTCTGGGGAGAGCAGTGAAACAGGTTAAAAATAATGTGCTGCCCAAAATGCACAAAGAAAACAGGGACAGGGACATGGAGAAGCACTTTTAAGTAACTTCATCCAGTTATACCAGCCTTACCAGTTACTCCTAATTAAACAAGGTATGCACTTTACAGAGAGGAAGGTGATGTCACAGATTTCCCAATCTAAAAGGCAAGGTGGGTATGTGTATGAGAGAGAGACACCAAATGTGTATCAGCTGCAACCCACTTAAAATATCACCATTTCCTATATTACTATGCTACTTTATTTCCATAGGAGTCATTTTTAAATAATAACAGGACCTCTTTATAACACTCAGAATAATTGCCTCTTCTAGAAGACCTCACCAAGACTGCTAATTGTAGTTGGATGAGTGACTGTTGTTCATGAAATTCCCTATTAGCCCTTGACCCATATCATTGCTGGAGCAAGTTTTATAAGCTTAATTGCATTTTCTCCCGCTGCCTGAGTAAATTAGTGTAAACCAATAGAATTTCCTAGTTCTTTTGCATCATCTCTTGATGTTTTCCTCACAGAAATAAACAAAAAGTTTTTTAAAAAGTCTGGTCCTAGTCAAAGAATGAACCCAAACACCAGCTATACAGTCCTTTATAAAATGTACAAAGCTGAGAATTTAAAAAGTCAGCTCATAATTGCTTTTGTTATTTTATTACATAGAAAGCTTACAGGGATTTAACACACATCGTCCATGGGTAGGCAGGAAACAGAAACAAAAACCTGCCCACAACATCCAAGAGAGATAATGGAAGCAGAGACTGCAAAAGCTTTTACAGTGCTAGAAATTACAAAGCTTCCTATGGGGGTCTATATTTGTTATAAGATGGGCTGTTATCTTCAATCTAAAAGCAACCTTGATAAAGTATCTTTTGACACTTTTACTGCTCCTTTAAATGAAATATTCCCTGTATCTTCAAGAATCAGCTTGAGTGGAATTGACTCGGCAGCTCAGCTTTAGAAAGACAGGGGAAACATTTTCTAATTTAAAAGAAATTTGAGAAAATAGTTCCATTCCCCTCTCTATTATCTAGCCATTCTGCAGCTTAGGCTTCTGAAACATCAACATGCACAGTTTGCTTTACAATCCTTCGGCAGAAATTAGCTGACACCCATCAATGTAGATAACAGAAAGCTGTAGCATTAACACTTGAGAGCGCATTAATCTTTCCCAAATTAAAATCTGCACCACAGCATTTAAGATTGAGGCCACCATGGTTCAGTGCTGTTTGACCGCCAATTTTGATAAAAGTGTTTTAAGAGAGGTGAGACTTAGATAAATTGCCCATGGTTACACAACAACAGTGAGGGTAAGTGTTTCGTCTACTGGCTGCCATCATACTGGGGTGTCAGCCAAATGTTTGCATGTTTACACAAAGTGCAAAACAGAAGGAAAAGCAACACATTGCACTATATTTCTTGGAGGTGACATCAATATTATATTTCATCGGAGGGAGACAAATATACTTTCACATTTGAGTATCTGAAGATAAGGGCAGCTTTGGTTGTAAAACAAATGAATATTCTTCCCGAGTCCTCTGGCAACCCACTCTCTAAGAGTTTAAAAGCAAGCTGCTCAAACTGGAGGGCAGAACTGAGGGTTATAGATAACACCCACAGAGAGGAGGTAAGCGGGCCCAGTTATAAAATGAGTTTTGCGTCGGATGCTGAAGGGAAACCCAGCCAGCAATTTTAATGTGAATATTTCAGATTTTGGAGCCCAGTCAGAGAGCGCTGCACAGACTCCTGTTCAGCACAGCATTTGGCCTTTCATCTTTTATGGTGGTGTGTGCTTTCATCGAACCTCTCAGAGCTTGATGCTGCCCAGTGGAGGCGCGTTGAGGGCTGGATCCAAAGATCAGTAGAGTAAATGGCAACCTTTTGTTGTCTCCAATGGGATCCAGAGCAGGCCCCAAAAGCAGTGCAATTTTTAATAATGATGAAAGTTGATCTTTCTTGGCAGATCAGCTATGGAGACGGTTTACCAAATGGGCATGCCGCATAATTATGGAAAATAGTGTGATCTAGCGCCTAGGGCACTGAAGTAAAAGACAGGAAATGTAGGTCCTATTCCTGGCTCTGCCACTGAAAAGCAATGAGACCTCAAGCAACTTCTCTCTCCCCATTTTCCTCATACCCTTTGTCTTGTGTATGTAGATCATGAGCTCTCAGCAGCAGGCTTTGCTCTTCACTGGTTTGTCCAGTGCTTGGCACAAGGAGGCCTTGATCCTAATTGGAGCTTATAGGCTGCATTGAAATTGAAGAAGAATAAATATGATCTCTTTAATCCTGATTCAGGGATACATAGGGGCTAGGCTTGTTTAATTCAGTACACAGTTGTCTCCCTCCATGAGAAAGCCTGGTATATGGTAAGAACGTAAGAACTGAAAGTAACTAGTTGGCTGGTCCTAGCTCTGCCACTGACTTAGTTTCCCCATCTGCAAAATAAGAATAAGGATAAAAATCTGATCTTGAAAAGCTTGTAATACATTTTAAAACTCTTATAGCATTTTAAAACTCATCTAGCAATAAAATGCCCATATGGTAAAGTACAGCCAGTCTATTAATTTGGCTCCCTTTGGAATCTGGTGAATAATTAACTCCATTAATTTAATTCTATTATTATACAATTAACGTTTGCTACTGTATGTAGAAAAGCAAATCTCCTTAATTGGTGAGTATTATATCCGTGGAAATATATACTCATCTAAATTAGAGGAGAAAATGGAATATACAGAACAAGATTTCTGTACAAATGCATTTGGGTTTTCTAAGTGACAGATCAGTGCACAGTGTAAATACTGCAGAATAAAAATAGGCATCTGCTGCTTCCCACCTTCCTTTACAGAAGAAATATTCCCTGGAAATTATAGACGGAGAAGGCTTTAGAGCAGGGTGTGCTTTCCAGTGGTTAGAATAGGGAGCTGGGAAGCTGAGTGTTACTTCTCAGGCCAGAAAATGTTATCTGGCTGTTAAAGCACTAGATTGGAAATTAGAAGAGCTGGACCCTATTCCCACCTCTGCCTCATACTCACAGTGTGACCTTACTGAAGTCGCTTAGAAAGAATCAAGAAAGAGAAGTGAACTGATAAGACAACTTACCTAACTCCCAAAGATGGGATGAAAACTAAGGTCTATGGAGTGCTTTATGGTATTCTGGTGAATAACACTGTAAAAGTGTGAAGTACTAGACTACACTATATTAAATACACTGTGTCTTTTATACTTTTGATCATCGTCTACTGTGAGGGATTGCCAATGATTAAATGAAAAAAGTGCAATGAATTAACCGATCTAGAGGTAATGACAATGTAGCCAAAGTTGCACGCACTTTACATTTGGGAACTCCGTGCTCTAAAACAGTCTCCTGCATGCCATGCATAAATGTTTGTTGCTTTGTTCAGATGTCCTTCTCAAATCTTCCTGGGCATTATTACATACCTTAATATACTTGGGTAGGCAGGCAAATCAAGTGGGACCAAACTTGTGTATGAAGGTATTTAACACCTAACTGGACTGTTAGCCAAATGAATCTAAAACATCCATCTGGTGAGTACTTCATTGACCGTCACTATTATTATCATGTATTAACTATACTGCTGTAACACCTCTCCTGGCATTGTACAAACATAAAATGCCCCTAAGACCTTACAGTGTCACTACAAGATGAGTAATGAGAGGTGTATGCAATTAAATGCACAGGGGAAACAAAATAATGAGATGACCATAACGAATTCTAGAACAGAGACACTGTCAAACCACATAGCAGCATCCAGGAGTAATTTGCCAAAGAAGACATTTTCCCATCTTAGCAAATGATGACCTGATTTCTATTATTCACACGTTTTTATCACCTCTTCTCTGGAATAGAGCAATGCAGTAGGCTTGAAGCCACCAGACCTCTTGAAACTCCAGCTGGAACAGAATGCTATTGTCTCCTCAGTAGCACCATGACCACATCGTGCCTGTCCTCTGCCTCTCTACCGTAGTTTCCCATAGAATCTCAAAATCAAGTTCAAGATTTTTAGTCCTTATCTTTGCGGCAATCAATGGTCACATTATCTAAAATACTGCCTAAAATTTTGGGATGAAGACCAAGGTCAATACCTTTGCTCCTCCTGCACAATGCAACTTTCTGAAATAAGGATTAAGTTCATCAGCACAGGAGAGAAGCCTTACTGATCACCAAGAAGGCTCAAGTACAGACAATCAAAAAGCCTGAGGCTACATCAGTTCAGTCTTTGCAGGTTAGCCTAAGATGCAGAGATTAAACTGAGAAACAACTGGACAGACATTCACTTTTGATTCAAGAAATGTAGCCACATACCTGTAGTGGCTCAGGCCAGGGTGCTTAGAGCATAGCTCTCTGGCAGGTAACCAGCATGGACTGTGTGTTCACTTCCTCTTCCTGTGGTCCCCAAGGTCTCTGGGATTTGCAGTCCACAATTACAGCAGGAGGACTCTGCAGAGTTGCTCATTACTTTCTCTTCCTGGTCCCAGGTGTCTCTGGGATTTGTAGTCCACAGCTGTAGCCAGCAGCAAGTTTGAGCTGGGAAAGGGGTGTTTAACCCTCCTCCTTGGTCCCAGACCCTAGCTGCTGTTTGTCTGGGGAGGGGCAGTCCTTGCCTCTCCTCCCTGTCCCCTTCTCTGCTGGAGCACGTGGCACAGCACAGCCCAGGTCTGGGAAGCATGCTGGGATGCTGGGGGACTGTGATTTAACTTGAACCAGGAAGGGGTCTGGGACAGAAGTTTCAGAAACTGGTTTGACCCAAATCAATTAAGTCTGATACTACATTCAACCAGGTTTACTGTAAACCAATTTCAGCCATTTTGAAACTGGTTAATATGCACAAAGCTTCTGTTCTGTTACACGTTTCTGATGACTTAAACCAGTTTATGTGTAACTTCTGTCCCTAACCCAAAAGACTGTAAAATGAATTCTTACGGGAACTACAGAGCACCATAAACCTTGCTACTTTCTGTCCTGAGCACCGATTTCTCTAACAAATGCAGACTGTGGACATTTAAAAATTCCTATCAAAGCAAAACTCTATCATGCATACACCTTTTTCTCCCCAAGAAGGGGACGAGAGCAAAAAACAACCAACCAACAAACCAAACAATTGACATATACTAGACATCTCACGAAATGAACTATTGGTAGAGGCTTAGGGAGTCCTTGTTGGAAAGGCAGTAGAAGAATCGGTTGGAATAGAATAATCTATGTTTACCTTTCAGGTACACTGTGACCAGGCACAGCATATCTGAATTTAGTTACGACCAATTTCTTGGGTCTTTCAGAAGTAAATACACCTGAAAAAATGCACACTGCCTTCTATCCCTAGAGATCTTGTAAAAGTTCACAAAGGCTGCTAAAGCCAACTGGTGATAGCATGACTCCTTAAAACTGTTTGGTTCAATCTGAAGATTTGATTCACAACACAAAAGCACAGATTAAAACAGATGCTATCAGATGGTGTTGATCAGGTTGGGTGGTTTGATATCAATTACTATATTTTTGATTTGGAGTGGACCTGCTGATCCGACAAATCTATGCTATTATAAACTCGAGCTTAAATAATTAGACAAACAAGATGGAAAATTAAGATGAATTAAGGGTAGCTCTGCATGCAAACCGTAAGATGCTTATATTTGCATTAGCCTCAGAAAGGAGTCTGTATGAATCCATAGCAAGGCAACCAGAATCATTGGGCCTGCAGTGATTCTAAGTAAATAGAAGTCTGGTGGGTAAAAAAAACTTTGAATGGACTGGAGCATCAAAGTAATAAAACTGACGATGCTAAAAATTCTTTTTAATTCATTAGTTAGTTAAGACTCAAGATGTGTTTCTCTGCTATGCCTCAGAAACTCCCTGTCTGCAAAAACTATAATTCCAGGCCTGGCATACATGTTCAGAAAGAAGCAGAAAGGACTTGCACTATCAGGTCAATTACTTCATGGTAATCCTATAAGAACAGGACACCTAATTCACCACTCGGTTACTGCACTACAGTAAATCAGTGGAGTGACAAGGTACAAAATTTCAGTGAGGCCTCATTTGGACATGAGACTCATGTCCACATTGTGTTTGCAGGTAGACATGTGAAATACCCCCCAGATAAAAAATTGAGGCCAAATCTGACAAGATGCTGTGGAGAAATGTAGCCCAAATACTGAAAAACAGGTGAGAACATGCTTAATTTTTCTCACGCGGGTAATTCCAGCAAATAGCACTAGTGACTTGGGCATGCTGAGAGTAACTGTGACTCATCTAGGAAACAGAGAGGTAAAACACCTTAGAACAAACCTATCCACCATCCTCATGAAAAGAGACTCAGGAGAACAGATCTTCTTGGGTGGATCCTGGATTTTGTAAAGAGAGGTGTGGGAGCAGCAACAGGCACTGCAGGGGTGACTGCACCCCCACTCCCAGCTTTCCCCACCCACTACTAGGACAAGCAGATTATCCAACCAGAGTAGCAGCTGGGGAGGTTGTTTTTTTTTTTAAATCAAAGAAGAATCTTCCCTACAAAACCTCACCACCCTCTCCATTGCCCTACACACTCTGCAGCACCTTCCCCACCCTCCCATTCACCCTCTCCCCTGCCCAGTGTTGCTACTATCCCCATTGTCTCAAGCTCTCCCCACCTTTCTCTGAGCCTGCTACCAGGTTGGCAGGAAACACCCAGGGGACAGGGAGGGGGAACCCACCAAATGCTGCTGCTGTCCTGGGCTGAGCCAAACTTCCCTTGCAGCCTGGCCAGAGCGGCTCTGGAGCTCCCTCCCATCCTGGGGGCAGCTGGAGACAGCAGCAGCAGTAGGCAGGAGAGGGTGGGATGGAAGAGGAGGGAAGGAGACGTGCTGTTGATCATGGCAGAGAACGGGGGTAGAATTCTTACCTGATGCAGGGTCTTAAAAAAAAAATCCCTGACACTGTCTCCAGCAGCGTGATCTGAAAAGGGGGAGCAACCACACTAATAAACCGCCTCTGGGTTGACCCCTTCAGATCTTAATATTATTAGCTGATTGTCTCATCAAAATGGGCAAGTTATACCATAGGCCTTGTTATCAGAACGGATCAAATCCATTCTTGGAGGCATATGTATCACTCCCATAGAACTTTCCAAGGATCCTTGCACACACATTTGAGTGTAAGGCTTAGCACAATGCAGTTATAAATAAGTGCATTCATTGCAGGTATAAAAAAGCAACCTGCTTTTCCCTGATGTATTGTGAGTTGCAGTTGTTAAATTCAACCAGCAGCTAAGACTTAAATATTTGCAATTGCACAAAAGGCACTGATAAAAAACAGTTGATTTCTCTCATTATGTAAAATGTGGATGTCTTGTCTTGACCAAAGAGAAGAGTCTGTATGATTTCCTGCTACTTACAGGTCATTTGGCTGAAAAATACAGTCCCTTTGCAGTTTGGTCTATTGGCAATTAGATAACAAATACAGGACATGTAGATGGAGTCCAAAGTATCACTGTGCTTTATTGTCTACTTGCACAATAAGTCTCCACTTGGCAATGCAGAATAAAAAAAAAATTCTAGGAGAAAAACCTTAGGCCAGATGCTCAGCTACTGTAAATTGGCAAAGACCCACTAATTTCAATGGAACTAGACCGATTTACTATAGCTGAGAATCCCGCCCCTTGTTGGGGAGATAGGAAGGCCCAATAATTAAGAAAAAAAACCCAATAGTATGCTTCTGCATGCGAGTCACACATGTCCCATGAAAATTTTATGGGCCTTTTGAATCAGGCTCCAGATTGCACGTGAGATTCATGCCAGAGATGCTGGTTTCCTGGAGATACATAGAGAGAGAGTTATATGCACAGTCTGAAACATTAATGTGATGGTGGAATCCATGAGACACTTTTACCCATGATGACCAAATAAAATGCTTGCAAAAGTTCTCTGGGGCTAAAATTGATCTGGCATCTTAATCAGGAGACCAGAAAGGGAAGGGTCACACTTGAATGCTGAAGATGATTTCGAGAATTAGGTCAGTAATTCCTGTTATGCAAAAGTTAATGAGGGGAAAAGAAATGTGTATGATGCCAATGTTACTCTGCCAGGGACAGAGTCTACACTTAGAGCAAGCAAATGAAACCCCTCCCCTTTCCCTGCCAAACTCTGAATAGAGTCTATATTCCACATAAGAAAATGCTATGGGGGCATCCACATGAGCACGCATGTGCCTCTTGCTCCACCTCAAACCCCTTTGAGGCAGGGCCACAGGCACGTGCGGGAACAAAAAAATGTTCCCTGCACTGCAAACTTGCAGCTTCTGTTCCAACACCGGGACTCCAGTGCTGGTGAGTAAGGGGTCAGGGGGGCTGGAGGAGGGGGAAGGGGACCATGGGGGGGACCCCAACAGCTCTGCCCACTCCCCCAGCCTTCCTGACCCCTGCTACAGCCAGCTCCTCCCTCCACCAGCCCCCCCAAAGCCCCCGACTCCTGCCACGGCTGGCCCCTCCCCCCACCAGCCCCTCTGAGGCCCCTGACCCCTGCCAGCTCCCCCCAGGCCCTTAACCCCTGCCACAGCTGGCTCCCCCCACCAACCCCCCAAGGCCCCTAACCTCTGCCCTGGCTGGCCCCATCCCCCACCCCCCCAATCCCTGCCCCCCCCCCATATTTAAAAAAAAACAAACCCGGCACTTGTCAGCAGTTGAAGCTGCAATCTGTCTGACTGGGGCCCCACCCGCACAGTGCAGGGCAGGGTGACAGCCCCAGCGGCCCCAGCCCAGGCCCTCCTGCCCCCACCTGTGCTGCCTGGGGGGGCTCTGCCAGGAGGCCCCAAAGCTCCCCCACCCCTGCTTCCAAGGTAAGCAGAGGCGCTTTGTTCCCATTTTTTTTCTGTTCTTTTTCTGGGTTTTTTTTTTAAGTGATGGTGCCTAGAGTTGTGGGGGGTAGCCTTGGGGGCCTAGGGGTGCAAGTTGGGGGGTGGGGCTGGGTGGGGCAGCCATTGGAGGGGCTGCAGTAGCTGGTGGGGGATGGGACCAGGTGGGCCAGCAATCGGGGGGCTGGGGTGGGGCATGTGGGTCTTGCAGAGGGGTGGTAGCCCCTGCAGGGCCATTTGGCCCCCATTGGGGGTCTGTACCCCTTGTGTGGGGGCTGAACCCCCTATTGAGGGCCTGAACCCTTTGTGTGGGGGATGAAACCCCTCTGGGGGGGGCATAGCCCTTGTGTGGGGGTTGAACCCTCTGTTGGCGGGCCAAACCCCTTGTGTGGGGGCCATCGCCCTGTGGGAGGGCAGCAAAAATACCTATTCATGAATTGATGAAACTTATATTTAGAGTTCACTTTATTAGTATGATAAGAGACTTGCTTTAACGCTGTAGATATATCAAATAAAACATTGTCCAACTAAGCACTGTCTCTGTCTCATTCTCTCTCTCTCTTTATAGTGGTGGTCTTTTCTTTTACTTGTGGAGGAACATGGATTTGGGGGTATTTTAGAGAGTGACTTTGGGGATTTTTAAGTTTTCTATAATAGAGAACACCAGAATTCCTGCTAGGGAGACCAGTGGTAGGACCCTGCTTGTTCAGAGCTAGCATCTTGGACCCATCTGGCTGTGGCTGACCTCCTTGCCAAATGGGGCCAGGAGAACATGCTTTGACAGTTCAAACAGACCACCACACCTGGAATATCTTCCGGGTGATAGCTGCCCAGATGACTGGGTATGGGGCACAAATGGCAGTAGTGCCACACAAAGGCCAACCCTGCAACCGAAGTCCACTGGCAGCTGGCCCAGAGGGGCAGATGCCTCTACTGGCTGTGCATTCCCCATTTGGGTCTGGCAGGTGAACAGCGGGTCACAGCCAGGCAGCAGCCCCCACTGCCAGACTGCTGCAGTGGGTAGAGGGTGCAGGGAACTCTCAGGGCTGCTTCAGAAGTCCAGCTGGCACAAGCGGTAGTGTCCCCAGGTACCAATTGGCTGGGCCCCAGAAGCCCTGAGAGCGAGTAGCCCTGAGCTACTTGCCAGGGCGTCTTTTTATACTGCCGAGGACAGCACAGGTGCTGGCCCTGGGCTCTAGCTTCCCCTGGCTGCAGGTCCGGGAGGAGCCAGGCAGGGTTATTTTGCCCCAAGTGCCACAATTTGCTCCACAACAAAGTGCATGTCCAAGCACGTGTGCTGAAGCAAAAAGCTCCGGCTCAAATTTGCACTGCTTCTATTTGAGCTGTTGCAAGCGCACATCCTTGCATGTGTGGACACACCCCATGAATCTAAAGGCAAGACAGAGGGGAAGAAAGGATACATTAAAAAAAATTCCAAAGAGAAGCAATGAGAAATCTGTTGGAGGAAATCTGCTAATACCTATGGGAAACCATATACCTCTGAGAGCTAAATAATAAGTACCAAATACTTAACTGCAAGTAGGTACTCTTAGTTTATTGCCAGAAAGAGACTCAGAATGGTGAATTGCTTGTTTTTCAGTATGTTGCTAATTCAACGCTGGATATTGAAGGAGTAAGAATAGAAGGAGGCGAACATGCTGAAGACACAAAAGGAGTTTTGGCTCATGAAAGTTTATCTCAGCTAATAAAGAGAATAAATTGGACATCAAAGTAAAGATGTCATTAGCAGCAAGGTGCAGTACTTTGCGATTAATGGAATAATGCACCATAGATTCTTTGGCTGGTTTATGGTTGTTAATTTGAAAACTTTCAATGCAAACTGTAAATTGAAAATACAAATAAAATGACAAAAATGTCACCTTGAGGGGGAAGAGGATTTTTAAAGAAACCTGTTTGAAATGATAATACTTTTGTTTCTGATGCCTATTACAGGCTTTCACAACTCACTGCATAAAACATGAATATACTAGTACTTCAGAAAGTTTAACTGAACTAGCTGAAATGGGAAACACTTTATGGAATAACTCTTGTCATCATTTGCTTGTCATCACTAACGCATGCCAATAAAAACTTTTAAACATCACTATTGTAGAGCCAGGGTCATCGGTATCTAGGTGGTTCACAACTCATTTAGTTCACAGCAGGCTGACAAAGTAAGGTTGCTGAGCTGATTGCTACAGCTTTTTCTTCAACGGAGCAGTCCTGTACAGTGGTGCCCTTGGAAATAAAAAGCTGCAGCAAACAGCTGGAGAACCTCATCAGTTCTGCATAGCTATTTGCTTAAACTAGTACTTTTCAAACTTTTTCATTTGTGGACCCCTAAAAAATGTTCAAGTGGAGGTGCAGACCCC
This sequence comes from Crocodylus siamensis, assembly GCF_052110815.1. Lineage (NCBI taxonomy): Eukaryota > Metazoa > Chordata > Crocodylia > Crocodylidae > Crocodylus > Crocodylus siamensis. The sequence continues at coordinate 15,680,614 of NC_143396.1, read as the reverse complement.
TCTGAATTGTCAGTGTGGGTATTCACATACTTTTGATTAATTATAGTAACCTTTCATGGACCACCCAGGGGTCCACGGACCAGAGGCTGAAAACCACTGGCTTAAACTATACATACCCCACTCCATCCTAACCCCCAGCTACTTTACCAACCCTGCAAAGAATCCAGGTTCTTCTGTATTGTGTATTCCTTATACATCACCAGTTGTGTGGTGAGGACATACATGTAATACATTCCACCATTGTGAAGCATTAGTAACACTTCACCCACACAATAAACAGGAATCCATTTCTTATAGAATTATTCCTTACAGTCCAAACATCTGAGCAGGTCTAAACAGCTGCTTTTATTTTTTAAGTTATCAAGAAAATACTTATCTTCTCTCTGAAATGTGAAAATTCCTCCACAAAATAAACCACCTTTGGCCACAGAACTGGCAATATTCAGTCCTCACCAAGGTTTGGCTTAAGACCCGGTAGCTAGCAATCTTGAAACGCTGCTAGTCCTGGAGAGTTCAGCAATAATTAATACTTAAAATATTTCCTTACTGTTTATAGAAAAGCTTTTCCCCTTGCTTTTTTTGTCTGTTTTAAAGGTTTTTAAAAGGTCTTAATTTGATTTCCTATCAAAGGCCTATAGGGATTTAAACTCATGCACGGGTCGCATAAAATAGAAGCAATGGAAGGCCACATTAACTACTCTGTATTTTCCCATTTCCTCTATGTTTTTATAACTATTTGTTGCCGCTAGTTTTAATTCAGAATTTAATTCAGAACTCTCTCTTACTATTCCTTTGTACAGTACCATGCACATTTGGCCTCAATATGTTTGGGGGTGTTATTTTTCTATAAGCACTAAAAATGCAGCTAGGAGGGTATGAAGAAAGTGTTAATATATTTTCAAATACCCTAAATACTCCCCAAATATTTTTTTTCTTAAAAAATGCAGCACGTGCAGAATGTGCGATGTGATATAATGACCTTTATATGAGGATGAATGAGTCAGCAGCATGCAGATGATGTGGTCAGTGGTCCATGCTAAATGTATTTATCATCCATATGATAAATTGGCTAGCCATGTATGTGATATGTATGTCTATATACACATATTGTGTGTATATATATATATTTATGTGTGCACATACATGACTGTTTTATATATAAAATATATGAAATTGTGATTGATAGATAGATAGATAGATAGATAGCTGTAATGTATGTATAGAAATGCTTGTATGCACACATACATGAAATATGCAAATGATAAGCTAAATACAATATGATATATGGCCAAAATCTGTGCATCAAATCCCCGACGTCTCTTAAATTCCAGCGTCTCTCCTTTATGACCAGAACAGTGACACCAACAGAATCTGTCGCGTGTCTTGGTTTGATAACAAATAAGAGCACATTTGAGCTCTAACATGGTAAACCCAGTGCATTCCACACTCCTTTACATGCTCATTGTAGCTGCATATTATTCCTGAAGCATGGCCATATCGTGGCCAGTAATAACTGCAACAAGGTTTTGCAAATCAATTAAAATCTACATTGTCTTTCTGCCATACACAAAAAAACCCACATAAATTACATGTCATTTTTGCAGTGATTCAGCCCTTCAAGTTAAATTTTTGTCATTTGTTACCTTTTACCTTAGTGCTCAAGCTGTTGCTGTCAAGCAAGGAAGCAGTAGTGACAGCCACATCTTGAATACCCATCTCTCACTCTTAAATAATCTAGTTTGCAATGGGTATCTTTACCTACTATTCTTCTATTTTCCATCTCATGAGCTGCCGTGAAATTGACATTTAAAACTAATTGTACGGTAAAATCTACCAGATTCCAGAAACTGTGTCTGAGATTTGTGGCAAGGCAGCAGGACCAAATTCTCTCCTGTATTAGTTTTCTGTCTGCTACACAACTGTGAATGAGTCCTAAAGGGGATTATTAGGCCCCGGTGGTGAGATAGAGTGCATATAACTAATCTGCATTGCTTATCTCAAGCAGACAGTGGTCTGTCAGGACCTGTCTACATGCCCTCCATGCTTGTCCCTTGCCTTTATTGTCTTGCTACCGCTGGTGGCTCTTCTCTGCTCTTATAAACAACCAATTACTGCCCCAAACAGATGTCTGTGGCTATGATCAAATAATTTAGTTGGAGTGAAGAGGCCTTAAACAGGTCAATTTCATTCAGTTAGACATGGTATCTGACCGAAGTGAAAAGTAAGGATTGTAGGATGACCTGAACTTGTGAGTTATTGAAAGTTACTAAACTTAAGACAGTGGGAAATGAACTAAACTTTAAGTGGTTATCACTGTAAAACACACACAAAGTAAACGGTGAACATTTGCTTAATGACTTTCCTTTGCTGCTGAAAAATTTGTGACTTTATGGGAGAAAAATCTAATTCACACTGCAGAAACTGAATTTTAAACCCAGAGAGAGCAAGACACACACATCTTTGAAATTAAATCACTGGTTTATGTAGCTAAAAAAGCTATTAACATATAAGAACAGACTGACAGATATCATCAGACTTTTTATTTAGCTCTGATATAAACAATTCTGAATTGTGAACATCAGGTAATTTTTGCCAGTTTGCCTTTAACAAAATACTAAAATTTACACTCAAGTTTTGTGCCAGTTATCCATGTTAGAATTAGATAATACAAAAAACTTACACTTAGCAACAATACAGTTACACTTTGCAGGCAAGTAAAAACTAGTGTGATGATATATGTGTCATTGAAATTCTGACAGGAGGGTAATGAGCATAGCTTAATAATGCTTAGGTTTTTCTGTCTGTCCATCCACAGATCAAGTATTGTAGATGGGAGGACAAAACAGTTTGGCTTCTGGTTATACTTTATTGTACAAAATCCATAGCATTCTTGAACAGTTCTGAATAGCAAACAGTTCACTGATCTAACTGCTAATACAGATTTACACAGAGCTTAGTAAAGGCTGCAAAATCTGACTATGGGTTGGCCTTTCCAGGATGAGTCCTGGCAGACAGCAAACAAAGAAGGAACACTATAGAGTCACAGAAAATTAGGGCTGGAAGGGACCTCAGGAGGTCATCCAGTCCAACCCCCTGCTGAAAGCAGGACCATCCCCAACTATATAATCCCAGCCAAGGATCTGTCCAGCCAGGTCTTAAAAAACTCCAAGGATAGAGTTTCCACATCCTCTCTGGTCAACCTCTTCCAGGCAGCAATCATGTTCCCCAGCCCCCTAACCATTTTGTTGCCCTCCACTGGACTCTCTCCAATCTGTCCACATCCTTTCCATAGTGGGGGACCCAAAACTGGACACAGTACTCCAAAATGTGGCCTCACCAGTGCTGAATTGAGAAGAATAATCACTTCCCTCAGTCTGCTGGCAACACTCTTACTAATGCAGCAGATAAACACAACATTGGGTTTAACTATCCAATGGCAGCACCTTGCAAAGACACCAAATACATTCTGCCTCGGAAATCAGAATCTGCATAGCCATGTTTGTGTGGTGCTGCTGTGCTTGAGCTAATAAGTCCTGTTCTTCTCAGTAAAGCTAACTACCCTGGCTGCAGTGCTCTGCTAATGTAGATATATAGCTTCCTGTTTCACAGCTAACATGCACAAAGTTAGGTTAAGTTGCCTTTCCTCCCACAGCCTTTGGCTACACAAACATACAGAGTCTGGGAAAACAGAGCCAATATCCAGCTTTTATAAAGACATGGTATAAGTTTTCCCTCTGAACCTAGCCAGGTCCACTATCTAAGGCAAAAAAGAACTAGTAGCAAGAAGTTTCACAGGCTACTTCTACATTATACAAATAACGTATTTCAGTACAGCAGGTCAGTCTGCAGAAAAATAATTGAAAGAGCTGGATAAAGAGTGTGCCTAAGTATTCTTAAGTCAAGGTAGAGAAAAGCAGTTATAGAGAAACTGAAGAGGTAAGTCAGCGTAAGGCCAGAAATATAAAATGAGGGGAACAAGACTGAGCTATTCAAGGGAAGGGAACGGTAGAAGACGACTGGGTCAAAGGGAAGGACTACAGAGTGTTGGAGAAAGATGAGAAGAGAGCATTGTTGGCAAAAGAATGGATGAAGGCACTGTGTGGCGGGACAGTAGGGGGTGCTACTATGCTGAGCCACCCACCTCCCTGTGCCCGACCATAACCCCGCTTTGGGTGTCTCCCCTGGGCTGCCTACGTCTGGCCTACCCCCTTCCTGGAGCACACCGACAAGCCTGGGGTAACCACTGCCACCGCCCAGGGTCTGGTTTTTGTCAGGGCTCTGTGCTCCTGCCTGCCCAAGGTACACAGACCTTGTACACCCTGTGGGTACTTAACCCACCGCGGGATTCTGGGTTGTTTCTTATAGCCTGGAGGATTAACAGTAGCCTCTCTTAGTCAGCCAAGCAAAGGGAGCAAAAAGGTCTGTCCAGTCCCTCTCAAACATGTACAACAAGGCTTGCTATAATGGATAGCTTTATTAGGTAGTGAGAGTAGTGGGGAAGGGTACAAGTCAGAGAAGTATCAGAAGAGTAACCCTGAACAAACACAAGCAGATTGTTATCCTGTTGATAGATTCCTAACTACATGTCAAGTAAGTGAGTCACAAGTTCATCCAGAGACTGAGTTTGCTTTGGAGGTTGCAGGGCTTCCTGGCTGTGTTCCAAAACATGTCTGCTCCCTTTCTCATCGAGTGACCTGCTTTATAACCTTTCTGACCTCACCACCCGGACCCAAACAACCTCAGGCATTTTCTGAGCGTCGCTGATGCTGGCCAGTGAGTTTTAAAAATGTCACTGCCCCTTCTACCCCCCCCCCCGGAGGAGGGACCACTGCCTTAGGACCGCCCTCCCAGGTCAAAGGCGAGAAGTTTAGCAATAGACCTGGCCACGGGGAGAGGGAACTTACCCTAGGCAACCAGGGTGATAGACACAGGGGCAGAGAAAGAGAGAGGGGGAAACAGACAACCCAAAGAGATGCGGGGCTAGGATGGAGTTCTTTCACATCAAGCAGGCACCTAGTAGTAAATTATTTCCTCTAATGAGCTAAAAATCCAAATCAACAGGGCCAATAAAGTGTCAGGGAAAGTAAGTTGCACTAACATCCCCACCATACAGGGATGGATCTGAGATACAGAGAAATTAAATGACTGCCCAAAGGCAGTAACAGAATTTGCTTCATCCAGAAGGGAAAAATCACTTATAAAGGTTACCCCTTTTAAAGGACAGAGACAAGTCGATGCAAGTTAGCTGGCCAGTCACACACTGCAAATACAGAATAGACAAACGAGTACGTGCAACACAGTTTGCGTGCAGACTAGCAGTTGAAATTGGCTCTCCAGAAGCATTCTTGAACAGTCCCGAATAGCAAACAATTCACTGATCTTACTCCTAATGTACGTTTACATGGGGCTTAGCAGAGGCTGCAAAATCTGACCAAGAAGTAGGATAAATACTTGGGCAGTCAGCCCATGCTGCTAGGTGTTGCCGTAGATGGATAGCTCATAAAGCATCTTGGGTATACCTACACCAGCTGCAGTCACCACATCATATGCAGCTCCTTAGATAAACAAGTCCACTCTCTCCTTGACCTTTACACTCTTTAGCTGCTTATAGACTGGACGTATCCTGGATTTTGTACTTGTCTTGCCAGTTTACAGGTATTTTGTTCTTCTAAACTCTTTTCCAAAGCCAGTCTTCTCCAACCTACCAATACATGCTGCTCTTCCCCAAGCCACCTCAGATTTGTCAATACATTTGATGAAGTGTGGCCTGCCAATGACACTACTCTAAGGGCCACATGCAGAATGGTTGTACAGCATGAGGTCTCCTTGCAAATGCAAAAAAGACATTCCACGTATCAGCTGCGTGCAAGGAACAACAAGCCTAGCCCTCCATCAGGCCTGATTAATGAGAAAGCAGACAGAAAGGGGAGCTGGTCCCTACAACCCTAAAACACTAAGAAGATGGCAGCAAATCCACCTCTAAAAAAATGAGGACAGTTCCTTGTCCATTACAGGATGGGGGTGGTATTCAAGCAGAGAATAGAAGGAAAGAATAGAGGAAAGAATAGAATAGAAGGAAAAAATAGAAAGTTTACTTGCAATTGAGGGAAGACAGAAGGCCCAGAGCCTGATTTCGGGTGGGAGACAGGCCCAGAAATCTTCTTCAGCCAATAGTCACAATAAAGCTAAACCACAATGTTCAAGAGAATAGGCCAGAAACCAGAGAGGAGGCAACACATTAACAGGTGATGGATAAAGCCAATATTGAAAGAGCCTTTGGACTCTTGACTTTACTGATAAAGAGGCTGGGGTGATTTCTGCCTCCTCAGAAGCTGTATGGAAATTCTCCACCCAGGGCATACATCTGGAACAAAATTCCAGAAAAGGAAGCCTGTCATCACAGTATATGATATTCAAAATTGCATCCTTTCTCCACCTAATCCCATTGCAAGTCTGCTTGCTGCTCATAATCTCACCAGAACTGTGTGTTTCTAGCTCTCATTGGTGCTGAAAAAACTGGAAAATGGAGAACCTAAAACTCTCAAAACTGTGCAAGCTAATCAGTACACCCACATTGTTTTGCCTTTTAACTATCAGGATTTTTAAACCCATCATATGATTGGGGGCGGGAGGTTGAGAAGGGTGCACACCCTTAGTTTTCTATTTCTTTTTGAGGCAACACTACTATCCATCTTTTGGATTCTTATTCGCTGTAGCAGGGGCTGTGTCCAAGCCCCTGCTATGCTCCCGTGGGACTAGACATGGCAGGAGGGGACATACCAGAATGGGTGCATAGAGAAAGAAGGTCTGGGGAAAGGCAGGGCATTAGGCAGGCCCTGGGAGCATGAGGACACGTCCCCAGGAAGATGACCCAACTGCTCCAAGAAGAGAAGCGGGCAGCATAAAGAAGGATGCTGAAGAGATGCTCAGTGGTCAGCATCCCCCGGAGTGGGAACCATCGCAGGAGACTGCTAGCAAGGAAGATCCAAGAAGAAACAATCCCTTGGACCCACAATGGACCTTCATAAGCCATTGGGACCAGAACGAGCCACAAGCAATGTTCCCTCTAAGGTGTAGTGGTCCGCGAGTGTGCCACTTTGGTCCTGGAGTGTGCCACTTTAGTCCACAAGCAGCTTAAAGGGAACACTGATAGCTACTGATGCCCCTTTCCTCCAAGAACATGTTCAATCTCTTCATGAATCTGGCTGAACCCTTCAGTTTCCACTACATCTGGTGGCAATGAGTTCCCCGCTTTAATAACACGCTGGGTGAAAAAGAACCACTGTGCTTGTTTTAAACTTACTATCTGGTAGTTTCATTTCGCTGATGAGAGCTAGTCAATAATAAATCCCTATTGACTTTACCTTCACCATTTCATTTTTTGTAAATCCTTTTCAAGTCCCCCCTCAGCCATCTCTTTTCTAACCTGAACAGACCTGGCCTTGTTAGTCTCTCCTCATCGGAAAGCCCCTCCACACCTCTGCTTTCCTCTAGCTCTTCTATATCCTTTTGGAGGCATGGGGACCAGAAATGGGCATGGTACTTAAGGTGTGGACACACCATGGATTTACCGAGGGGCATGAAGATACTTTCATAATCCTCTCTGCAATCTCTCCCTCCTCTTAGGTTCAGATGGCCCCCAGATCATTCTGTCTCTAATAAGGGAATCTGTTATGTTTCCAAAATTACATGTGGATGCCGGTGTTTTCACCTGTCACATAATTAGCTATACTTCCTTCTGGATCCTGGTTCTAGGTTGGAAAAAAAGTAGTATGCTCTACAGTCGTAGTACTGCAACTGGTGTTCCAATCTGCAGAGCTGTTACACAAAGGAGCTACTGGGGGGGCAATCACCACCAGGTTGCCTGTGCAGAAGGGCCTGATGGTAGCACCAGGTTGACTGCACCTTGATCCCACCCACCTGCCCTTGCCCTGCACAAAGGTCAGGGGCCAGGCCGGGCCACATGCCATGCCCCCACGTGGCTGTATGTGTGGTGTGTCTGGAGGGGCTTCTGAGCCCCAGGCTGGGTCATGGGCAATTGAAACCCAGTGGCTCATTCGGGGGCACAGCGTGAGGGAGCTGGGGGCAGGGGTGGGAATGTGCTCCCCCATGGTGCGCACAACAGCAGGAGCCGCAGCTTCCTGCACACACCCCTGGATGAACCACTGGGCTCTGACTGCCCCAGACTGGCTGGGGCCCCATTCACTGTGAATGAGCCCCTAGCTGAGCCAGGTCATGGGACAATCCCCACAGTGCAGGAGGGAGCACGGCAGTGCTCTGCCCCTACCTCACTCCCTCCTGCAATGTGGGGGTCTCAATCTGCCCCCCCTCCGCAAGCCCAGTGAAGCTTACCTACCTGTGGCTGTGATCCTAGCTGGGAGTACATGGGTATTTCAGTGTGCCTGCCCACCCCCCACCCCCCGGCCAGGTTGGAGTGGGTGAGCGGCATTAAAAAGTTTCTGCATGGCAAGATTTTTTCTTGTGCGCAGCCATGCATGCACACAACTTAGAGGAAAGCTTGACCATGAGCAAGGATCACCCACACTTTCTCTGAAAGATAAGTAAATGCAGACAGATGGGCAGTGTGGGTCATCCCCATGGAACCCCAGAGCAGGGACCCAGTGGGAAGTACACCTGTGGGAACAGTTGATGGAGACCAGCCGAGAAGAAAGTAAGAGAGATGGCAGGCCTACTGGGTGGAGTGGGGGCCTGGGGAGAAACTGAGGCAGCCAGAACCAGGAAGGGATTGCAAGTGGCATGCCAGTGAGGAGGAAAAAAACAGCCATAAACCAGGGGGCTGCAGCCTAGTACACCCTCAAGAATTCAGGAAAAACCAGAGTGATCCCCCTTTAATTTGTTTTATGAAAGAAAGGAAGGAATTGAGGGCCAGGGATAAGAAACTCTCCTTTTTTATTTATTTTCTCTGGGCAAGAAAAGATACTGGGGTGGGGGGGCGGTGAATTCCCTGAAGATCTGATTTACAGTTAAGCACAAGACTATACCTGGCTCCTAGAGGACAGTCAAAAAAATTAAGGCAATAAGGCCAGGGACAAGGGTGTGGAGATACCTCAATGAGTTACTTGAATTAATCCTTGGTTAACTTGACTATCAGAATCACAGAGAGCTTAGACCAATGGAGAAAGAAATCTAGGCGCTGAGGGTTGAAGAACTGGATAAGAGCCTGTGAAGTAACCTCATGGTGTAGTCCCTGCTCATCATCCTTGGGGAACAGCTACCATCAACCAGAGAGAAAAGGGACAGGGTGTAGGGGAGGTGGAACCCTGCAGAAGATAGTTTCATAGTTTCTAGGGTCGGAAGGGACCTGAGTAGATCATCTAGTCCGATCCCCTGCCATGGCAGGAAAGAGTACTGGAGTCAAACGACTCCAGCAAGATGTTCATCTAACCTCCTCTTAAAGACCCCCAGGGTAGGAGCCAGCACCACTTCTCTTGGAAGCTGGTTCCAGACCCTAGCCGCCCTGACCGTGAAGTAGCACTTCCTGATGTCTAGCCTAAATCTACCCTCTGCCAGCTTGTGACCATTATTCCTGGTCACTCCTGGCAGTGTTCAGGGGAACAGGGACTTCCCCAGTGCCTGCTGATCCCCCCTGACTAGTTTGTAACAGGCCCCCTCAGCCTTCTCTTGTGGAGGCTGAACAGGTTCAGGTCGCATAGCCTCTCCTCATAAGGCCTGCCTTGCTGCCCCCTGATCATACAAGTGGCCTCCTCTGGACCCTCTCCATGTTGTCCACATCTCTCTTGAAGTGTGGCGCCCAGAACTGGACGCAGTACTCCAGCTGTGGCCTGACCTGTGCCACATAGAGGGGGAGGATCACCTCCTTGGACCTGCTCGAGATGTATCTGTGGATGCAGGACAAGGAACGGTTGGCCTTCCTGACTGCATCCCCACACTGCCGACCCATCTTCATCTTGGAGTCAGTGATGACTCTAAGATCCTTTTCTGCCTCTGTACTGACAAGAAGGGAGTTCCCCAACCTGTAGGTATGGTGCCAGTTGTTCCTCTCCAGATCAGCGACTCTGAAGGACTGACTCTAAGCCAAGAAATGCCCATCCTCCCAAATATCAGTTTTCCATCAAGATGTGGCAGGAAAGTGGGAGGAAGAGGCAGAAGTCAGTGGAATCCAATGGGACAGCAGGGCAGATGAGTGTAGCCGCTCACATTCCCCAAGCTACATCTCATTTTGATCCTGGCCGCTCACCTTTTTAATCTCTCTCAATTCCTTTGCATTATTTCTCTGTCCTTACTAGTAATTGAAGTTCTTTCCAATTATGTATCATTTGTACATTCAATTAACATGCTGAGGTTTTGTTTTAACCTCCCAGCTCTCTATCAGAGATATTATGTAAGGCTGGACAAAACACTGATTCCTATAGTAATTTACCAACATAACACTACTGATGCTTTACTGATTAAAAAAAGAAGGTAAAACACCACTAACGTACTCTGATAATCAGCCAACTATCTACCTTATTAAAACAACCAAGTAACACAACTACCACACATATATATAGTTTTCACATCAGTATGCCTTGCCATTATTCTTAATACCTCCTTTTCTTTTAACCCTTAATGGCAAGACACTTGTGACTGACGGGTGTTCTATAAGCAGAAGCCAATATTCTTTATATTAGATGATCCCATGATACATGCTTGGTGTTGTGCTGAATTAAACTTGGAAGGTGAAGCATCATTTCTTGAGAAGTTTACTAAAGAGCCTCCTGAGATAGCCTCCATGGACAACAGAGTGAGGCCTACAAGATGAAAGGGCACAGTACACATCTTTAAAAGTAAGGGCTGAATGATATGACAAAGGCCACTACATACAGCCCTGTTCCAGGGATTATTCAGTCCTCTCAGGAGGAGGTGCATCACAGATTGATGCCATCAGAATTTACACTCTCTTGTGCCTCTTCCCAAGCATGTGTGTGTGTGCTGAAAGTCAGCTCAGATATGGATTTTGGCCTCCTGTATATTTATAGATGAAGATAGGCAACGATCATGAAATTAAAGATAAATAAATAAATGCAGGAAATGTGTCATAAAGGCCACATTCTCAGCTGTGATGTTATGTCACTGATGTTATGTCAGCAAAAAAATCTGGCCTTAAAAGATTAAATAACTACCATGCCAGGACGACACCGTTGTATATTTGAAATAATAAGTGGAGTTCTCCAAGGTAAATGAGAACAGAAGCCAACCCAGTAATGCTTACTGATCCCCTGAGATCTTTCCTCTTTAACACCTGAATAGGTGTATTGTCAACCCAATCACTCCTACAAACACTTATTGTACCATTGGGTAGCTGGTTAGGCTGCTGTTTTTATCCTGAATAACAAATTAGCATTAGCTAAGGGAAATAAAAGCTATTCAGTATTCATTTAACAGCAATAAAAATCAATCTCTAATAAAACAGATGTGCCCACTGTTTGGGTTTAGCATATTTCTAAAATATTAAACAATCCATTTTCATGATATAAATAACAAGAATTTAATTGAATTAATATTGACTACTAGTAATTGCTCCATGTTTCTCAACTCTACCTTTTCTTAGTGGGAGGAGTGGTGGAGGTTATTGCCTTAAAAAAAAAAATCGTCAGGCCCTAAAGCACCTTTTCTGCCTTATTATTATTGTAATAATGAGGGCAACTGATTTGATCTCTCCTTACACAATACTGCAGCACAGCGATGGCTAAATAAACAGCCAAAGTCCTTTTGTCCCTGTGGGCTGTTTCTCGGTAATTAAAATCAATAGGATCTTTCTCAGAGGATCTCTTTAACCTCATAGAGCCACAGTGTTCTGCACAGGCAATGTACAACAAACAAATGAACTTGCAGTCCTTGTGGAGAAACAAATATATAAGGTAACCCACCGCTATTTTATTAGAATAATGTTTTGGGGGAGAAGGGGTGCTTTACGGTTATTTAAATCTTTAATGTTTTCCTGCTTTAACATTAAAGCAGCATCCTGTATTCCCAAAGGTCATGTGAACTAAAATATTCCATTGATCGCCTCTTTTCCAGGAGGAAGGCAGGATACAGTTCAGAAAAGATTACAGAGGGAAGATAAATGTCACCCATTTGAGCCCGAGTGCTGGAAGTAGGATACTGTTGTGTTAGGCACTGTACATTTTAGATGCAAGCTTAGCATATCCCGCCCCCCATTTGGTTTTCAGTGGCACTGAGCATCCAACAACTGCAACAAAAGTTACTGCACGATGCTCTCAAGCCCCCAGGAACACCACCCCCCCCCAAAAAAAGCAGGTCCTCTACTCCTAGCAGGCGCTAATTACCAAACCAATTATAATCATGATGCATGCAAATAGGACCATTCAAAGAAAATGGAGATACAATATCAAACTAAAGAATCCAGAGCCTCACATTGCTGCAATCTGCTAATTCCTTCAAGTTCAATTATAAGTGAACTATATTAGCGATGGTGAGAAGGGGCCACTGTCCTGATACAGGTGGCTGGGTAGGGGGTTGTCTTGGACAGGAAAATGTCAATGGAGCACGGGGCTTATAGCTACTCCTGTGTGAAAAGGTATATCCCCTCGTATCACCATCTGACCACAAGGAGGAGAGAAGTGAGGATAAAGATTTCTGATCCTCTACCCAGTAATAAGCTCCCCCTCCTTCATTTTCCAGTGCCAAGAAGTAGATTTAGCCTCACCCCCAAAGAGAATCCTTCCAGGGAGAGGAAGAGACTCCCTCCTCCAGGCTGCTCACAAAGTGGGGACACCCATTTTGGTGCTTAGCTCTTCAAATTACTTCTGGGGAGAGGGGAAGCTGTTGAGACACCCGAGAAGCTCTTTCCAGTTCATCCTGTCCAACACAAGCAACCCCTTCCCATCCTGGGGCCTGTCTGTCACCTGTAAACCTCTTCAACAGCACTTTAGTCTGCAAGCAGCCCTGTTGTTCACTGGAACAGGATCCAACCCACAAACACCTTCTGCTCTCAGATATAAAAGCATCACCTAGGTCACGGCGCCAAACTCAGTCCCTGCGTGTGGACCTATGCCCCAAGGAAGCACCTGGATTTACTTCTGGCTGAGTCTGCTGAACGGCAGTAGGGCTTACACACCAGCCCCTGAGGATGAAGTGCCAAACTGCCCCTTCTCCAGCATGGTTCTGGCCCATGGATCAGAGGAAACAATAGCTTGAACCCAACCAAGGAGCACACAGAACAGCTCAGGATGGTGGTTGCTGTTGTAAACCAGCTTTGTGCTCTTTGGACTGCAAGACAGCTGTGCAGGCTGGGCCCCCACCAACCTCATAGCAGTTTGTCGGTGTGCCATGCACCTTTGTCTTCTCCCTACCACCTCTGCTGAAACAAAAACACTGGAGCAATTGTATTGACTGTCATCCATCAGAGAGCCCTGTTACAATGGGGCAATCCTCTCCTGGTCAGCTACAATGATAGAAGGGCTGCTTCGCGCTGGCAGCGGGACACAAAATAGTCAAGACACAACCAGATGGGTCCTGTCACTATCAACTAGCACCGAGGAACCCGTCCCCGTTCAGCCCTGTACCACTGCAGCCAGAAACAGAAGACGTCCCAGCGTGCAGGCAAGGAAGGATGCTTTCCAAATGAGAGAGACATTGTGCTGAGCCTACGACACGTGGTTAGACAGACGCTCTGGAGTGGGTGGGGAGGGTCAATCTTATGCTCCAGTCAGTTTACAAGGTATTTCCAAAAGGTCCAAAAGCTATATTGTAAACTTTGCAACAGGGAAGTAAAAGAGCCAAGCTGTTCTTATTGACAGGGTGACCGTACGTCCTGGATTGGCTGGGACAGTCCCGGATTTTGCAGGCCGTCCAGCATCCCGGCTGGTTGGTGTAAACTGAAGCAAAATCCCAGATTCAGCTGCCGCCACCCACAATATCCGACCCAGCTCTTGCTGAGCAGCAGCTGGAGGCAGGGGCTGTGCTGGGCACTGCTTCTCCTGCCTGGGAGGGACGGCCGCCCACTATTGCCACTGCGGCTGCTGCCAAGGCCCAGGTGGCTGCTGTCACCGGGGGAAGGAGCCACTTCCAGCCAGGTCCAGCATCTGTGTACAAGGGATGAAACCTGACCCCAGGCCTCTGCCCACCCTGCTCCGCTATCAGACCTCCTGGGAGCTGCAGGGTCAGGAGCTGGGGGATTGCATGTATGTGCATGTGCACACGCCAGGCTGGAGGTGGGGGGTGTATGCACGTGCACTGGAGCCCCACATCCCAGATTCCCTTAACAATAATCTGGTCACCTTACTTATTGATATCTTTACTCTGGGATCCACTGTGACCTGTTGAAGTCTCTGTACGTGGCATGGCTAAGATGTGAAGTTAGGGAATGGGCAAGTAGAAAAGCTTTCAGCACCTTGATATAGGTGAAAGAATAAAGATGCTTTTTTGACAGCTTAGGTTTTTAGCAACAGGGCTATCATCAGAAGTGACCACTTGTAAGGCCTTTGTTAGGTATGAAGTAGCTATTGAAAGGATTCAAGTGACATATAAGCAGTGCTTATAGCACTTTGCAATACCAATGCTAAGGAACACCCCCACACACCCCACTGCAAGTCTCCTTTTTCTCTCCCCTATTATTTTGACAAACTTTAATCAAATGGAGCTGAACTGTTCCATACCAGATTTTTAGGCTATTTGTCAGAAATGCTATTTTTAAAAGCAACCTGTTTGGTCCATGTTAAATCCTGGCCACGTCTTCTTTGAACAGAATTACCCCTCTGACCCCACGTACATAGAGAAGGAAGCTGCCCAATTTGAAAAAGGACAAGAGCCAGGCCTGAAAGGGGGGTGGGAAAACCAGGACGGGCTGAGCAAGGAGGCCAGGAGCCTGGGGCAGACTAGGACTGATAGGACAAGGAAAATGGGACTGGGAAATGGAAAGAAAAATATGGGAGCCTAGTTAGGTGGCGAAGAAGAGGGAGAACAAAATGAGGAGCTATGATGGTGACTGGGTCTGGGTAAAGTGGGCAAAAGAGCTGAGAGCAGAGAAAAAGAGTGATCTGACAAGGAGCGAAGATGAAGGGGAAGAATGAAGTGGTTGAGCAAGAACCCTTGTCAAAGGAGCTAGCAGCACAACGAGACTGAGTTTGGAATTGGAGCTCAGAAAGATGCAGGTGGGACTTGAAGCCAATGAAGATGAGGAAATTCATAGGAACAGGGCTTGGGAATGGGGAAAGAGAGGAAAAGACGAGATGATGATCCACAGATGATCCAGGAAAGACAGGGGGTGGGTGAGTAGCAGGGAGACAGGGACAGGGAATCTCAAGGAATTTAATTATCGCTTGCTGGTCAAGGAGAGGGGGGTGAGATGTCTAAGTAAATAAGCAGGGAGACTGGGGCAGGCATTAGCAAGCCCAAGGTCAGAAGCAGACCAGTCTGGGACACAAACAGCTTGAAGAAACAGAACAGGGGAGGTAAAGATGGGGGGATAAGTAGAAGAGTCTGTGATCCTGCAATTAAAGACTGTTATAAAGCATATGCATAAGAAAGCCAAATCAAGGATACACAGGTAGGGTTCCTTCTGGCATTTCCCAGTTCTGAGTTCTTGGCTCTGTATCCTTGGTTATATTTGTTAGTACTTTCTTATATGCAATGTCTATACCTAAGTTTAGATGCACAAACACACACGATTGCATTTATGTATATGTGCACACATACACACAGATACTGCAGGCTAAGAAACCAGTCAATAGCACACGCTATTTTAAAAGTTAAAAGCTAAATTAGCCATGTCAGACCAAGACTTTACAGGCCTACTCAGGAGAGCAGCACTGAGCCCCAGTCAAGGGAAGGAAACGAGGACACCAAGAACACTGTATCCAAGTCAAATGAGGACTACCGGGTGTTCGGTGCCCAGCTGGCAAGTTAAAATGTTCTCTGAACCCTGGGGTCAGTACCATTGTCACTCTTTCTACCCTTCCCTTGCAAACTGTGACACTCTACTACACAGGGACAGCGTACCCATTCAACGGTAGACTCATTGGGTAACATGGTATTAGTGCAGGGGTGGGCAAAATGACAGCTCTGGCCAACAGCTGGACTACATTTCCCAGCAGCCCCTGCCCGCATGGCTGGGGCTGGTCTCCATGGAGACCCCCCTGCAACTGGGCTGTGATAGTGCCAGGCTGGAGTTGCCATGGAGACTGGCCCCAGCTGCCCTGGCAGAGCACATCATAGGAGGGCAGGGCAGCGGCCTGCTCCAGAGCTGCTAGGATCTTGCGATGGGGGAAGCTTGGTCAGGGCCAGGGCAGAGCCATGGTCTGCAGCCTCCATGCTCCAAGCAGGGGCACGCAGGCAGCGGATTGTGGCTCTGCACCGGCTCGTTGCAGCAGTGACAGCCCGGTCCCAAGCCAGGGCAGAGCTGTGATCCACTGCCTGCACACCCCTGCTTGGAGCATGCAGGCTGCAGATCGTGGCTCTGCCCTGGCCCTGGCCTTGGCCCTGGCCCTGGCCCTGGCCCAACCTGCAGTTCCCAGGGAAGTCAAGGTATCATCTCGCACAAAAGGTCCCTCACACCAATGTTCAGTTGACCTTGACTTTAGAGATCTGTTCACTCTCCTGAGCACTGCGCATATTACTCCATGCCTTACAGACTTTTCTGCACTAGTAGTGAGAATCTGCCAAGTGTTAGCACCAGGAGCCCACAGCAGCTCTCAGGAACTAATCCCAGATGAAGGCAATGGGTGCTATGTACCCTCAGCACCAGTCCTAGAGCTGATTCTCCTATAGGTCATCTGAAAACCTCTCTTTTCTCTAGCCTCTGGCACTTAAGCTATTTCTACACCTGCCTTTTATATTTCAGCTTGTTTAATTCTTCAAAGCATTTTGGAAAACATGCTATACAACTGGAGTCAAATTTCCTGAAAGGGTTATTATTCACATGTTTAAATGTCCTTTGGTCATACTGTTTTCCTGAGTAAAATAATACATTGCCCGTTTTCTTTCAAGTTATTCCAGCATGGACAGAGAAAAACATTTAAAGATACGTAAAGGCAATGTAGAAGAAAGAAGTAAAAAACAGTTAAATAGACTAGAGCTAGCACGTCCCACTTAAGTCCTTGCGTCTTATAAAAGTTATCGGTTAAATACACAGAAAACTCTAGTACTCTCAGTTTGATCTCAGGGAAATGCCCTCTTGCCTTGACTATTTGCCTGAAAAAGACGTGCTGGATTCCAGCTCCTCTTCCGTATAAAGGCATTGATTGAATTTATATTCCGCTGTGTTCAGTTTGAGGGCTGCGGTACGTCTTTTGTGCAGAGTACATGATATTGATTCCTGAGTTCATGGTTTTCTGTATGCAAGTTGAGCTCAGAAGAATGCAAGCAACGGATGAAGTACAAAAGAGTTCCCTTTGATTTCAGCCAATTGCCATATCCTTTCCTTTAAAAAAAAATCTGCTGGTTACTTATTCAGAGCTGAAAATCTTTGGACAAATTCTGCTCTGGATGTCAGCATATTTATTGGGGCTGATTTGTCATTTCCTTGCAACTCTGCAGTCTTTTACTAGGAGGCAGAAGAGGTATAAAGTACTGCTGGCCTGTTTTCTCACCAGTTTATAACTACATACTACAAGTAAAAGCAGGGTCAAGTTTAGGCATTGCTCATAGGCTAATTCATGAGGCATTCGCTCCTGGAGTCCATACTCTCCGGTTTCATTTTTTAAAGTTTCTCATGGCTGCAAAGAAACACCCCGCGACACATGACCCGAGTAGAACTGACACAGAAACTTCTGCCCAACAGGTGTTTGCAGACAGCCTCAAATAATTGTTCCTCCCTGTTTAAATTACATAGGGTAACCCAATGCAGTGCGACTCTGTTGCCCTGGGTATGGCAGGAGGGAACGAATTTATCAGCTGAGGGGATTCAAAGCCAGGTCTCCTCAGCTTCCAGTACAGCCTACTCCAAATGGGAACCGGAGGAAGGAACATTGCTGTTGAACAAAAAATCATCATGTCGCTGTCTTCATCTCTTTTGGAAGGGAGGCACCCTACTCATGCCAGGCCTAATTTGCCCATCACTCATCTGGCCCACAGGGCCAAAGTTGAGCACTGCTGCACAATGCAAACAAGGATGCAAGATTCATGAGGTCAGAGAGACAGCAAAGAGGAGGAAATCTAACCCAGTGATGGAGGTAAGCCTACGGAGAGAGAGGAAGTTCTGGGTGCTGGTCCTTGCTCTAGCAACAGTGCATGAATGTTACATTAAAGAGCTATGGGATAACATGCATAAACAGCCTTGGAAGCAGGGACCCCCTTCAAGCTGAGGAGGGAGCTGAACTTGGTCTCCACTTCCTGGGAGAGTGCTCTAACCAATGGGCTATTATACAATAACGTGGCCAGCAGCAACACAATTACATGTTCTTGTACAATAAGATGGGCAACAGGTCACAGCTTAGGAGAGAAGAGTGAGCCAGCTGCCTGTTCACAAAAAGATGACGAAGACACCCTGAAGTACAAGGGGCATCAGCTGATAAGTCCCAGCTTCTTACCGGCACCTCGCTCAGGGCTGAAGGTAGGCACCTAAGTCGCAGAGGCAGGGAGAGGAAAATATCAGACAGACTCACCCTTCAGCATTTCTTATTGGCCAGGTTATGCATTCCCCTCCTCAGCGTGCTGGATCCTGTAGACCCTTCAGGCACCGGCTCTCCCCATTGTCTGCCCAGTGAACATAGCACCCAACTCAGGTTCGGGAATGCCACTATCAGAACTGGGCCCCTAAAAGCAACTCGTGGCAACACTGAACATCACACCCAGGTCCCTCTGCAGATTGGGGCCAAGTGATTACACTAAGTGCAAGGCAGTAGAAAGTCATTCCCCTTGTTTGTTCAGTATTAAAAAAATGCAGAGATAGAGCACCTGCCCAGAGGAGCTTTCTGTGTAGCCATGAGGCCACAGCAGCTGGGTCAACTTAAAACTAAATCCACCAGCCACACACAGCACAAGGAGGATAAGGATACTCACCAAGAGGAAAATCAGGAAACAGAAAGCAACAGCCTGCTTCAGACTGGTTCCTTCAGAGCTGCAGCTGTTGGTTTCTACCAAATGTAAAGGGCCAGCCTCAGCAAAGCCTGCTGTGGGAAATGGCTTTTGCAAGAGGGCAAACTCATTCAAGCAGCCAGGAATGTGCTTATAGGAGTCAGGCTTTTCCTGTGAGTTGTATGCCAACTCAACCTTGCAACATTTTATAGGCATTTTTACCTTTGCTGTACAGCTGTTGTGTTGCAGAGTTGTGGTTTTCAACATTATTTTTCATTAGCAGACCCCTTAAATATTTTGAATAGAGGTGCAGGCCTCCTTGGAAATTGCGAATGGAGGTGGGAACCCCTTTGAATTGTAAGTGTGGACATTCATATACTTTTGATTGATCATAGTCATCTTTGATCAATAGTCACCTAGACTGTTCCCAGTGGTGGCAGGTGACAGGACAAGAAGCGACGGTCTCAAGTTGCAGCAAGCAAAGTTTAGGTTGGATATTAGGAAAAACTTTCTTACTAGGAGGGTGGCACAGGTTACCAAAGAGGTGGTGGAATCTCCATCCTTGGAGGTTTTTAAGGCCCAGCTTGACAAAGCCCTGGCTGCAATGATCTAGTTGGGGATGGTCCTGCATTGAGCAGGGGATTGGACTAGATGACCTCCTGAAGGGTCACTTCCAGCCCTAATTTTCTGTGATTTTTCATGGACCCCTTAGACAGTCTCCAGACCTGCAGGAGTCCACAGACCACAGGTTGAAAACCACTGTTATGGGAATCCATGGGGAGCCATGAGCGTGAGGGAGGTCAGAAGGGGCAGAATATTGTCATCGTAATGGGAAGGAATTGAAGCACATGCTTAGGCATCAGGGAAAACAAAATATACAATTTTTTTTTAGTGTTATGAAGGAAGATGTGGCTGTAGCAAGACTTGAAGGCCGGATTTGTGAGAAGGTAAAGGAGGAGCCAGTGATGACCCCCAAATCAAATACATGTGTGAAAAAGAAAGCAGAGTTTGCAGCAGTGAAGATAAGTGGAAGTGGAAATGAGTTGGGAGGAAAATTAAAGCACTCACTTGTGGCTGCAGATTCCAATTTGTGTTAGTAAGGGCTCCAAGGAACACGAGGAAGTATTTTAGACCTCAGCGTCAGTGATTTGAAGAAGCTGCGGCGCTCAGGGTCTCGTTCTTGTCAAATCCAGGTTCCACAGTCTCATTGCTCTCCCACTGTCTGTCTCAGATATAGATCTGCATGAAAGCGAACTGCCTGTGACTCAAGCCAGATAAATCAGAAGTACGGCGGGTTGGTATTAGGAAACATAAAGAGGAAAGGGGGATGTAATATCTGCTCTGTCATTTGAAGGCATGAGTCTGTCTTTGAACAAAATGCACCCTAGATGGGAGCTCAAGCCTGCACAGTGCACAAGTGCCTTGCAGTGTTCTTCAGTATCTGGAGCTGGAGCCAGGAACTGGTCCACCTTACTCTAGAGCACAGACCTTGCTACTGTCAGCCAGGTCTTTATCATCAGTAGTCCACACCAGGTGTATCTACACTGCAGACCATGGGCCATGTCCCAGCCAGGACACTCCCCACCCTCCTGCTCTCAGAGGTATGTGCAACACCTTGAAATTTGATGGTAAGGCCATTCTAGGATCATCCCCCATAGGTGCTCTCAAGCACACCATAGATTGAGGTCTCAAGGGGGGCTGCAGAAAGACCTTCCTGAGTGGTCTTAGTATTTCTGGGTTGGGCGCATGCAACTGGGAGTGGTAGGGCACTCCCACTAGCATTGCCACTGGGTCAAGTTCCAGCCACAGTGCATATAGACCCGCTGTTACAACACCCCTTGCTTCCAGCTCACAACACCTCACACTGTATTCAGATATCTGAATGGGCCAAGCTAAGTTGAGTGCATCACATTGCATTTCCCTTATTAGTAATGGTATTAATACGTACCTTGCCCCAAAATGCGCTAGACATCTTAGAGAGGACAGGCAACAAACTTTAAGTCCTCTACCAGTCTGAGACCTAGTTATTCTTCTCACTTCATCATAATGTTTAATATCAGCAGTCCATTTCCTGAATTCAGCTTTCCAATGCCCATGACAATACTTCTCAGATTGACAGCCTTCACCTCTGGGAAGCATTCCCTTTGATGGTCCCTCAGATCACAAGTACAACAAGTGTCAGATCATGAAGCAAGGTGTTGTAACTGGACCTAGTTTATCTGACTTTTGTTTCTTTGCATTATTTCTGACCACAGAAGAGTGCTTGTTAACAAGCGGCTTTGTATAATCGGATTTATATATCAGCACCCTGATGCTGGAGCAATAGGTTTGCAGAATACTGATCAATTGATAAGATATTTAAAATATTTGCTCACATAATTGCTTTTACATCACTTCAGGGGTGATGCCTGCCCTCTATAGATGTGTTTCAACAAAAGCCTTCATTAATAACCCATAATGCTACCAGGGCTCTGATGAATGGAATAAACACGAGCAGAGAGACACCAATGTGGTATAACTATAACTCTCCGCACCTACCACCACAACCACTATCAGGAAGTTGCAATAAACAATTTACTTCCCCTCCTCTGATGCAGCCATGCGTCACTGACTCATGACTCTGCTGTGCTCTGCCGCTCATGAATTATTTGGCCATTTCTAACTCATGAAAATAAATTGTTTATTCCCACCTCTGTGTTGTGCAGGCTCTGTACCTTAGGCATAGAAATGCCTGCATGTGTGCAGTATATTCGCCTTACCATACCTGTAGCCCCACATGGGACTGGCTGGAACAGACAAGTCAAAAGAGACAAAAACTTGATTTGCCTGACCGCTTGGATTTGCACTGTCAATCTTTTTCCTTGGTGCTACCCCAGAGTCACTCAGTGGAGATCAAAGTGGGTATATAGTGGTACCCGGTCAGCATTCTTCTTGCGTGCCCCAGAAGTAGGCTTTTACATTCGCTGTGCATTGATGTGAGCGATCACACAAGTTGCAAGGCCAGGGAGAGAAGCTAGATCCCATTTGGCCTCACTCCACCCCCAGTGTAACTCAATCAAGCAGAGTGGCATTGCTCCTGATTGATGCCAGTACAAGCAAATGGAGAATCAGACCCATCGAGCACAATTATACCCTCACACTCCAGACTGAGCCTTCTCTAAATTTACTTTCTTAGGGACAGCATTAGATCAATAACCATATAAATCTCACAAGCTTTTTTATGAAGTGAATAGCCGCACACTCCTTGTTGGCCCCAGTCTCCTTGCATTTCGGTGGTCCTGTTCGTTATAAATTACCAGGCAGGGCTCAGCGTTTTAATTTTCCAGCCTGAATTTGTGCAGAGAAAGAATTCTCACCCAATAGGGCATCTTGCCTTAAACTGCCTTTCACAACCTCTTATGGCTTTTCAGACTTAATTTTCTATAGATTGCTTGCCCATTCGAGAGGAGAAACTTGAATCCTCTCCGCCTGCAGAGTCAGTGCCTGCAATAAGATGTCAGGATTGTTCACTGGAGCCCTCTGAATGGAAGCTTAACTACTAGTGGCTGCTTTTAGCACATCAATGTGAATTACTTGACTGGCGAAACTAAGCAGCAATTAAACACCTCACCACTAAGCGGAAATGAGAAATTTACTGTTTGGTTTTCAGATAAGGTAGAGCCTACTGCAAGCTACTGATCTCAACCCGAGTGGTCAGAGTTAAAAGAGTCTCAGCTTGCGTCCAGAAAGAGAAATCATTCCAGTGAAACTGAAATCAGTTTTTGCAGTTCTCCCCTCAAGGGCTCTCCCAGGCAGGACTTGCCCAGGCCCCAGTGGCAGCACGAAAGGGAGTGTGTTAAGATTCGGCAGAGATTGTACATGGGAGTATCTTGGTAGTGGTGATCACCTTTAGGAAAACACCCCAAGGGACTGGTGAGCAGACCACGAAAAGCCTGGGGCTTCTCTCTTTCCTCCATTACAAATGTCTTACTAATTTGTCAAAAAAGAAAGAAAGAAAGAAAACCACATGTTCAAACACAGACAGGGCAGGAAGGAAAGCTAGATGAGAAGGGATCATGCTCCCACTGAAGACAAGAGCCAATTCTCACTGGCTAGATAAAGACATTCGAAAAGCCCAAGGCAGATTCGATCTAAGTGACACGGTTTTCCGTAAGCAGCGTATTTTCCATCAGTAGCAAACAAAGCACACGTTCTTGCTTTGCTGGGGGAGAGGGGGAGCAAATCTTAGACCAGGTTCCACCGTTTTTAAACCAGTCTGTGTGTGCCGAACTTCTGTTCGGTTACAGTTATGCACCAGTTTCCGATCAATTATACCAGTAAAAGTGTAGTGTCTATTCCTGGCTATTATAAGACAGCAGCACTAAGGCAGAATTTTGTTCCTTAATCTCTGATTGAGACATATGCTTTGCAGCTTTTTTCTCTTGGACTGGGAGAAATGTTCCTTTTGATCTGCCAAGACCTGAGGCCTCTTAATAATACCGTTCAGACTAATGAGGGACTAGATATCGAGTCCTGATAGGGAAGCCAGACCATGAACTGGACCCACGGTTGTTGAGTTTTCTTGCTGGACCATAATTTTGTACTTCTGTCTGCCTGTATCCAAGACACTGTTAATAGTATCGTATTTTCTCACATAAAATATGCAGCTTTTTCCAAAAAACAGGTGCTGGAAATTTTAGTGAGTATTAAATGGAATAAATATGGTAAGAACAGTTTCTGCTAATTACCAGGCAAAAGTAAAAGAAGAGTCTGAAGCAGTCCACAAGAAGCAGCTCTCAGACTGAGCTCCCTTGCTGCTGCTACGCAGTTACTTAATACAAAGAATTTTTTTTTCCTCCTTCAGTCTGCTTTTCAAAAACAAGGTATGCATTTTATTCTGGAGTGTATTGCATGTGTGAAAATACATTACATAGGTACACAGTCAAAACTATAGATTTGAAAGTACAAGAACGCCTTTGTTAGTTTTCCCCTCTCCATTCTTGTCTCCTTGCCTCTTTTCTCATTTGTTTTTCTGCCCAGCCCCTGATACCCCCACTCACCTCTGCCTCTGCTCCTCCCCATCCAATCCCTTCACTGCAGTGCTCCAGTCTGAGCATGCAATAGCAGCCCAGTGGACCTGAGGGGAGGTCTGATCTTCCAAGCACCCAGGGCAGGCATTTCAGGGGACAGGATGCCAGTTGTTTTCACTCCGTTGCTACCACACACGCAAGGAAGCAAAGGTCAGCAAAGGCAGCACAAAGCGAGAAGGGATGGAGGCGCCGCCAGCATAACTAGGGGTGGGCAAGAGAGGCACCAGCCTTAGGTACTGACTTAGGAGGGGTGCCAAAAATCATCCCCCACACTCATGCAGTCTACACCCCTGCAGCTAGAGCAGCCCCACAGCATGGCTCTTGCAGCAGCACCTGGTGCAGAGACATACTGCTGCTGCTTTACAATCAAGACCCAGAGCTGGCCAAGCATGCAGCAGCCAGGGGCTGCTTGGGGCAAGACTCCTGTGCACCTGCGCACCCTAACTCTCATAACTACACCCTCCCTTCCCCTCCCTTCCCCTTAGGCTTTGCCCAGGGTGCAAACCCTGCTTGCTATGCAACCGGGAGGTGCACATAATCTAGTCCCTCCTTCAGCGAGGAAGAAAGACATATGTGAACACCTGCCCTAATGGTCCCCCATGCCCTGGCTTTATGATTCTTCTTCGATAATCCAGTCATACTTACATACACACACTTTCTTTGGAAGGACTCGCAGCCATAAGGGCGATTAGATTGTGTCCTAATTCAAAGATCGTGGCATGGTTTTTGGAGGGCAGTTAATGAGGAGAGGCTGAAGGAACAGGGCTTATTTAGTCTGGAGAAAAGAAGACTGAGAGGGGCTTTCAATCCCAATAAACTATAATCCATTCCTAGAGAAATGGCACCAGTGGGCTCCTGGCATTGATCATCCAATGTAATCTGACCATTAATATGATTGTCCTTCTAATCCAGGCTGCGTCCTGAACTCATCAATCACCATCCAGTTAGGAGCGTACCCCCTCAACAACTGCTGCCCATGCTGGAGTGTCAGTGCCAAACTGAATTTAGGTGTGGACTCATGGCACAATTACAACAGTGTAATTATCCCAGATTTTCTTCCATACTAAGGCGCACACATATGACCAGCTCTCCCCATCTAGCAGTTTGCTGTAGGAACTATTACAGCTCCTAGCCACTAGGTAGCAGGGGCACTGGCCTCCACTGACCCAGATGAAATCAACTACTGGAGCAGATGCTCAACCTGTAGGCTGCTTCACCACACATATGACCTGTTGGCTACTGACAGGTGTTCAAATAACTTGCAGTGGAATCTGCATGTGGATCCAATCTTGCAGTGGATTCATGCTCCCCAAGAAACACCTCTTTCCACAGCATACATTATGGTAGGAGGTGCAAATCTGGAGCCAGGGATCACATCCTAATCGTACCTGATGCAGGGGGAGCCCAGGATCTTACTCAGTCGTGACCCCAGGTTCCCCCTGTACTACAAATAGGGTGCAATTAGGATCCAATTCCTGATCCCACCATCATGCCTCCCACCATGC
This sequence comes from Crocodylus siamensis, assembly GCF_052110815.1. Lineage (NCBI taxonomy): Eukaryota > Metazoa > Chordata > Crocodylia > Crocodylidae > Crocodylus > Crocodylus siamensis. Next base: position 15,655,041 of record NC_143396.1, on the reverse strand, counting down.
ACGTTTGGCATGGCAGGAGGCGCAACTTTTGGGATCATGGATCAGATTCCATTATATCTTTAGCTGAACATTATGATCCCAGCTCCCCCTGTACCAACAGAAGGGTGAAATCATGATCCCTGGCTCCTTCTCAACTGGCAAATAGTAAGCTGGATGCCCAGTGTGCCTGTGACTGGGAGCACGAGTCAGCTGACTGGCACTCCCAGCTTTGGGGAGCATGCAGGAGCCCTTCAAGCCTCTGACATGCTGTCAAGACGGGGAGTGCCAACCAGCTGGGTGGTGCTGTCAAACCTAGGAGTGCATGGGAACACTTCAAGACTCACTAGCCACACATTCAGTTTCTGGTGTGATGGGAACAAGCCACAGAATTATTACACATGTATTGCAATAATCTTGTGGCTTCTTCTGTTTTATCCTTCCATTAATTGCACGAACATATGACTGGTTTACTACTTAAGGCATGATTAACTGATTCATAATGTCTTATGTACAACATCTGCCTGGGGCTGTATAGCTGTGTAACTTTCATGGACGTACAGTTATTCCCCACTTTCTGAAGATAACTTTACATTGGTGTGTCATGTGTCCACTCCACTTTTGCACCAGAGTCAAGTCAAATTACTCTGGAGTATACGTGTTGTGTGCTTACACCCTTATTTGCCACACTCCTGAACCAAAACAGCCCACAACTGGACCAAGCAACAGTGTCTCTGTCACACAGACAAATGGCAGTGCCTGGGAGACCTTGAAATCATAGGAATATAAAACCAGGACAACAGACAAAATCAGCAGTGTTTGGAAAGCAGTTTGTTGCGTTTCTCCATCTTCCCCATTTCTAACACTCACATATCCACACGTTATATATATTATACGTGATTTCAGAAGGTATTTGTCAGACAAGAAGATGAATTAAGCAGTAGGGATTCTTCACAGTCCTTGGGATGAATTTATAGTCTTACAGAGTACTGTGGTGTTAGGGTGAGTGCATGATTTTATTATGGTTTATATGGTGGCCTTAGCTTCATGGGTTAGCGAATGAGTGATAAGAATTCAGCGGTGTTTGTGCTTCATTTGCCGTGCTCTTTCTTTAGTATTGGAGGCCATCTCATCCATTTTCCTACACAAAAATCTACCTATACAAATGAAGTTCAGTGCTGATCTCTCACCTGTGTAAGTTATAAGTCCAGTAAAGTCAATGGAGACAAACCAGTAAAACTAATAGAAGTGAAACCCAAAGCAGGTCTTAGTAACTGAATGTACCTGTTTTCTTTACACAGGTTTCTGCTTGTGCAGGGTAGCCACATAGAGATGGACAGTCTTGCGAACTGCATGGGCTTATATTTAGCCATGTATGATCTTGTGGCACTGCTGTAAAGGTCTGAAGATTCAGACTGTTTCTGGGCCTGCCACTTAATCCCTCTGGGGACTTGGTCATGTCACCACCTAAAACCTCGGGCCCTGATCCTTAAAAGACCTCCATCAAAGGCATGAGATTTCCAAATAGTGGAACGTCTACAATTTCCCTCCCTTCGGCCCTTCCAGCTTGTACCTCCCTTTTCCCTTCCAGCCAGGGGGGAGCCATAATCCTTGTGTCTGCTGACCCGATCTTATATACCATCCTGCGCTGTGCTTCAGGAGTGGGTGACTTAGCATACACTCCTCCCACGATAGCAGTCCTAAGCTGCCTGGCATTTCTCCACTGTGCTCAGAATGGGGAGAAGGTTTAAAACAGCAGGCCAGCCCACCGGTGTGAAGTGTCATTTCTTTAGCATGCTCCAGAGATAGGGAGTCCCAGATCATATCCTCCTGCAGTGAACCAGCCAGTCTGCAAAGGGGCTGGGGAAAAAAAATCCCTGAGACTCCTGATTTAAAAGAATCTCAGTCACAGGTTTTGCCAGAGAAATCACAGCTGTGACATGCCCACCCCTCTAACCATGGTGAATGTATCTGGCCACGAATCGTTAAGCTCTCCAAGCACCAGGGAGCCTCAGCCTGCTACTAATCACTCAGAAATCTGGCTCTCCGGACTATTTGTTGTAAGAAATTGCTCCAGTTCAAAAAGATGAGCCAGAAGTTTAATATTAATCAAAACAGGGCATGTGCCGGGAGAGACACGGTTTAAACATAAGTGTGAGATAAAGGAAAATAATTGCCTGCGCCATGTTCCAGACTGACATGAGAAAAATGCCTTGCTCAAGTTGAGTGGCTACATTAACAAGGAATAACTTCTTTCCAGGGGAAGTAAGGCCAGGGCATATACAAAGAGTAGAGGGCAGGGCTGACTGTTGCTTTAGCACTTGAACTCTCCCACCAACTCGGGACTAGCCAGACGATGCGCGAGGCCTGCTGCTGGGAGTATCTTTGCTCTTGGCGTGAGCATGCCACCTGACTGCAACACACAGCTTCTTGGTGGACTTGCTTCAGAGGCTGAAGAGACTTTCAGCTGGCTGGACCCTTCTGGGGTCAAGGTGCGCTAGGTGGCTCAGAAAGTAGACCTGCACTACAATGCTAGGCAGAGACAAGCCCTGCAGTTTGGGGAGACGAGGAGGAGCTCAATGCCCTGTCCACCACCTAATGCAGCTCTGCATCATAGGCAGGATTGATGCACAGTAGGATGCTATATCCTTTGCTCTCTAAGAGCTTGGCATTAACTCTTTGTTATTTTTCTGCCTAATAAGGCATAAGAAAGCCTTTCTGGCACAGGCTACAAAGAAGCCGTATGGGAAATCAGTGTGATACAAAGCCTTTTGAGCAAGCTCTTTCCATACCCACATCCAGACTCATTGGGTGTGTCTATATGAGACTCTACATTGCCATAGTGTTGCATTACTGCCCTACATTGCACCATAGGATCAGAAATGACCCGTGCGCTGCTGGACTGCACGGTACTGGTGGGAACTGTGCAGTCCTTCAGTCCTTGCTTTAGCAGTACCAACTGCACAATCAGGGGCATGTGTAGATGCACCCCCTGAGCATTAAAATGGCACCCCAAGATTTTTATCCTGTTCTGAAGGAGGTGTCACTTGCCAGATACTCAGGGGAAGACAATGCAAAGCTGCAGGAACAATAAAGCACCATCTCAGGCAGGCAGGTTGCCACTTATACCACTGGCCTAGTGCTAGAAGTTAACTTTACCAGCCAGGAATTGCAATGATCCATCCAACACTGCTGGCCGGCGCTGGGTTTGGCAGAGAAGGCCCCATCCTCAATTTTCAGTCCCAGTTCTCAGGACTGTGAACAGCTCCTCTTTCGAGAAATCCAAAGCCCACTCAGCCTGACCTGTTCAGCCCACCCCTAGTTAATTAAGAACCAGGAGCACAGTTAGCCGGTGCTGCAATTCTCCTCTGATGTCAGAAAAATGATACATGTGTTAATATCCTGTACCTTTTAGGCTCAGGGAAGCAAATTGACCCTGCAGAACAGTCATTAGTTCCTCTTTAATTAACTGCTCTACTTTCCCCCCCATCTCCATCCTCCCCCACCCTCCAGATCTGCAACCACAGGTAGCTCAAGAAGAGGGGCGCAAATCTGCCCTGTAAAAACAGCAGCCCATTTTGCCCAGATGCTAAATGAACTTTTGTTCTCTACAGTGTTTGTCACAATCCTGTCTCCCTTTTAACAGTACCAAATCTACATCAAATAGTTTTTAAAACAATGTAATGAGAGCACTCACCATTAAATTCCCATCTTCATTAGCATCTCGTTTAACTGCTGAATTTATATCCCAGAGCATCTTTAATTTATTGATTGTTTCTAGAAGGGCTCTTTTCCCTGCCTTATTGTTCTATTTAGCATCAATTACTAGAATCTGGGCAGTGGCTAATATCCAAATCTTCACTTACAGGGTTACATATTTTCAAGCCATCGTGCACCAGGCATTGCGCACACACATGGTAGAAAACAGTACCTCCCCACAAGACAACAAGCAAGCAGGAGGGGAAGCACATACACAGGGCATGTCTAACATGCATTTACGCCGCCTTAAATTTTCTAGGCAGGAAATTACTGCACCGTAAGTGGGAATAGGTCAGCGTCTACATGTGCAGGTGTTAAAGCGCAATAACACTGTATGTGGACTGGCTTGGGACTAAAGTTAGTCCCAAGTCAGTCCACACACACAGTGTTACTGCACAGGAAGGCATCTACACATGCATTGCTGTGCAGTAACTAATAGGGTGTAAATTTGATACCTGTATGATGCAGGTATAAAGTTTATTCTCAAGTCAGCATAAGTCTCCATATTTACTGCTCAGTATGGGCATGCACGTGTAGATGCACACCTGTACTGCATGGTAATTTTGGTTAATATACAGTAAATGCTCATGTAGACACGCCCACAGAGAGAGAAACTGTCTTACCCAAGGTCGCAAAGCATGTCAGCAGTAGAGCTGAAGTAGGTCTCCCCAGGCCTCCTGTTTTATACATCCATGCCCCATCCAGAAGATCCTCCAATCTTTCTTATATATAGCCGCCTTAGCACAGCATTAGGCATGGTGTAGTGGACATCTGGCCCCCTGGTCTGGCATGGCCAGACAGCAAATGCATGGTGCATACCCAGCACCATGATGTGGAATATGACACTTGTTCTCTGACATAGTGTGGTGGCTTCACTGTTACGACCTCTAGCAGTCCTTCAACAGTGCAAACATGCCTACTATTAATAATTCACAAAAATAAGGGCATAAATCTGGATTTTGATACCAATCGGCTTAACACTGCATATGCACCCAAGCATGGTGACCCTCCCCCTGAAATGTGGCTGAAATCACCTCCCTCTTCCAGTCCTAGATCCACCATATATTTATTGCACTTCACCTCTCTCCGCATCCAGATCAGGCCCAGATTTGTTTTTCTTGTTAACTCCACTCAAGTGACTCCTCACTGTGCTCAGTCCCCAGTTCCCCTGGGGAATCATAATGATATAATACCCTGGGTTAATATGTAAAGCCCACTAGGCAGGGATGATCAAGTAATTAGAACAAATCCAGGCTAAGGAATGCTATACCAAAAATAGCAGTATGACAGAAGGAGGAGCTTGTGGGAACAAGATATTCAGAACTGAGCAGGGAAGAGATTCAAATGAAGTATTCAAATATAATAAAAGCCTTACCACCTCCAGCTGTGTGTCTGTCTGTCCGTAATGCTCGGGTCCATCTGCACATGCGCGGCCGGGAGCCTTACTGACAGAAAGGGAGGCAGAGGAAGGGGCAGTCGGTGCGAGGCTGCGCTCCCCGCCGTGGTGGGAGGGGCCACCGGCTGTGGCATGGAGCATGCAGCTGTGCGGGGACCGTGGCACACCACCGCGTGGCGGGGCGGGGCATGGCTTGTGGCTGTGCGGGGGCAGGCATGGCATGACGTGCACCAAAGGGGGCATGGCATGCGGCCACTGGGTGCCACGTGGGGAGCGGGCAGGGGGTGCGGGCAACACCCACCAGCTACAGCACATGGCCACGGGGTGGGGTACACCCCCACACCTGCTGACCACACAGCACCCTACAGCCACACAACACGCCCCCATACAACTGCAAGTCATGCCCCTCCCACATGGGATGCCCGCTGGCTGCGGCCATGAGGCAAGGGCAGGGTGCGTGGCTGCAGGGTGCTGCAAAGAAAGAGGGCAGAGGGAGTGCAGGCAGCTGCAGCACGCAACCACAAGGTGGGGTGCCCCCTGCAATGCCCACCCCCTGCACGGCACCCAGTGACTGCATGCCATGCTCTCCCAGGCGGGGAGCACCCACCAGCCGCAGGCTGTAGGGGTGGCATGGCACATGGGCACATGGTGCCATGAGGGAAGCCAGCAAGGGGTGCACATCCCATACATGGGGAGGGAGCATGATGCACAGCCACAGGGTGCCATGAGGGCAGCAGGCAGGGGGGCACAGGCAGGGCCCACAGGGTACGGGGTGGATGCAGGGTGAGGCATGCCCCCCTGCCTGCTCCCTTTGTGGCACCCTGCGGCTACCAGCCATGCCTCCCTGGACAGGGAATGCCCACTGGCTGTGGAGGGGTGCACCAGGAGCAAGAAAGGACCTGGAGCAGCAGCGGTGGGTAGGAGCAGGGCAGGACCCAGAGTGGCAGCAGGATGGCGCGGGGCCAGACGTGGTTTTCCACGTCCTCCCTCCAATTTGTCCACATCCTTTCTGTAGTGGAAGGCCCAAAACGAAACACAGTACTGCAGATGTGGCCTCACCAGTGCTGAAAAGGGGGGAAGAATCACTTCCCTTGATGTACTAGCAACACACCTACCAGTGCAGCCCGGTATGCCACTAGCCTTCTTGGCAACAAGTTCACACTGCTGACACATATTCAGCTTATTGTCCACTGTAATCCCCAGGTCCTCTTCTGCAGAGCTGCTGCCCAGCCAGTCAGCCCCCAGCCTGTACCGGTGCATGGGGCTGTTCTGTCCTAAGTGCAGGACTTTGCACTTGTCCTTGTTGAACCTCATGAGATTTCTTTTGGCCCAATACTCCACGTGGCCTAGGTCACTCTGAATCCTAGTTCTACTGTCCAGCATATCTACTACTCCCCCCAGACTGGTGTTATCTGCAAACTTGCTGAGGGTGCCCTCTATGCCATCTTTCAGGTCACTGATGAGAACATTAAACAAAACCAACCCCAGGACCGACCCCCTGGGCGCTCCACTTGATACCAGCTGCCAGCTAGTCATCATGCCATTTATTACTACTCTCTGACCCTGATGCTTCAGCCAGTTTTCTACAAACCTTACAGTCCATCCATCCAGCCCATACTTCCTTAGCTTGCCTGGGAGAACAGTTGTGGGAGCCCATATCAAAAGCCTTACTAAAATCAAGGTACACCACATCCACTGGCCTCCCCGCATCCATAGATCCAGTCATCTCATCATAGAAAGCAATCAGGTTGGTCAGACTTGACTTGCCCTTGGTGAATCCTTGCTGACTGTTCCTAATCACCTTCTTCTCCTCAAAATGCTTAGAAATGGATTCCTTGAGAATCTGCTCCATGAGTTTTCCTGGAACTGAGGTGAGGCTGACTGGTCTGTAGTTCCCTGGATCCTCCTTTTCCCCTTTCTTAAAAATAAGCACTCCTTTTCCAGTCATACAGGACCTCTCCTGATCACTGTGAGTTTTCAAAGATGATGGCTAGCAGCTCTGCAATCACATCAGCCAACTCCCTCAGCACCCTTGGGTGCATCCCATCTGGCCCCATGGACTTGTACACATCCAGCTTTTCTAAGTAGTCCCTAACCTGCTCTTTCACCACTGAGGGCTGCTCACCTCCTCCCCAGCTGCTGCCCGATGCAGTAGTCTGGGAGCTGAACTTGCCTGTGAAGACTGAGGTGAAAAGGCATCGAGCACTTCAGCCTTTTCTGCATCCTGTGTCACGAGGTTGCCTCCCCCATTCAGTAAGGGACCCAACGCTTTCCCTGATACACTTGCTACTGACACACTTGTAGAAACCTTTCTTGTTCTCCTTCACATCCCTTGCTAGCTGCACCTTCAATTGAACTTTGGCCTTCCTGACTTCATCCCCGCATGCCCAAGCAAAGATCACCCCATGTAAAAACATTCCTAAACAGTCCCAGCAGTCTGATCTAGCGTCTTGTGGCCCCAGCTTTGACTCTGAGCATTGTGAGTTCGAGTCAGAAGGCTCTTGCAGGCCTTTAGATATGGCTCCTTCAAAGGCTCAGATGAGAACTCCAGAGGCCAAGAAATCCCAAGTTCAGAGAGGCATGTACATATAGATTTGTGTATTTAGTATAAAATTATACTCTAGGAAAATATGTGAGGACAAAAAAAGCCTCATCAGTACTAGGACTGAAAATACTGGCCGGCATCTCAAATTTCTTCTAGAAGCTTTTATTTGTTGTAAGGCATTACTTATCAGATTCATCACTGATTTAAAGGTAATCACAATTGTATCCTGTCTCAGTCTAGATCCAGAAGAGAAGATTCCAGCCATTAGCACAACGCCCCCCCTTCCCCCCACAAATGTCACCAAGATTGTTCTGACTGCCAAAATACTCTGGCACAAAACAATTGTGTGCATAACTCCTATTTCATGTCTTGCACCAGCTTCAACCATTTTACCACAGCAAACCTGCCTGGAATTGTGTAAGGATAGAGGATTACTTAACACAGGGGTGGGCAAAATGTGGCCCGGGGGCCAGATGCAGCCCGCCAGGCCATTCTATCCGGCCCACGGGGCCCCTGCAAAATTAAGAAAATTAATATCTATCTGCCCCTAGTTGCCCGTCATGCGGCCCTCAATGGCTTGCCAAAACTCAGTAAGCAGCCCTCTGCCTGAAATAATTGCCCACACCTGACTAACAAGTGCCAGATATACATCACCCTCTAAGATCTCCCCCAGTGTCCTGGATCCTTCAATGGCATAAACTAGCCACTCTTATATGACTCTAGGCCCAAAAGTGTGTGGGCTAGAATAGGGACCAGGAAAATGCATGTAATATCCTCCTCTGGAGTCCTCCCAAAATAGAGCTACATTACCTGTTTCAAACCAGTCCCATGATATGAAGGGCAGCTGCACCTAGCAATTCAGTGATGCAGCTCTGTTAGGACCTAGCGCTGTCATCAGGGACTACAAGGGTAATAGGATCACAGAGCATCTGCCTAAGTGTCTCAACTGCTGCAGAGCCCCAGAATCTGCACAGACTCCATGCGATCCGTGGAGCTTGGGAGACAGGCATGAAGCCAATTCCCAACCCCAGCTAAATGACCAAGGAAAAAACCCGCAAAGGAGTCCTCCCAGAGATTTCCTCCCAGCTCCCATCCCACAGGTTTTCTGCCAGAGGTGTCAGAACTCCCCACCACATTTTAAAGCCGCAAATTTCAAAAAGAAGCAAAACAATAAGTCATGGGAAGGAAGTAAAATGGGCTGGATTCTATAGCTACAACAGGGTCAAGCATTGAGGAGCTTTGAATGCTTAGCAATGAAAACTTAATCCCAGCAGGGCAGCAAATGAAAAATAAAACACTCAGCTTTGCCCCTTATATAACCCAAAGAGTAACCCTGCAAAGCTTCACTTGTTAATGGCATAGTCAGGGCTGTATTTATGGCAAGACATAAGATCTGGAGAGTGAATAGTGTCAAAGCATTGCACCAAGCCGAAACATTCCTATTTCCAATTCATGAATCCTGAAGAGCTGCCAGAAATGAGGAATGGCTCACTGGCCCTGAAGCATCAAGCCAGGCTCCTGTCGCCTAGCACAGGCATAGAGCATGCTGGAACTGGCAAGGGCTGGAAGGAGGAAAAAAATACCAGGAAGGGTTTTGACGAGTTTCTATGAACTTGAAAAATCCTATCATTGGCTATAATGTCACTGAAGAGATTGTGAATGGTGATTGTGCGGCTGTACAAGGTGATTTATCTCCCTGACCAGTACTTCGTAAACTGTCTATTGAACTGCCCTCTGTTAAAACTAAAGATATACAGACACTTGTAAAGCTTATCGAGGGTAAAACAACTCAGATAATTTTACACATTTAAATGAAAACCGAGTTCTGAGCTTTCCCAGGGAATGGGTTGTCTGAGCCCATTTCTTCCATAGCATCGAAGGGAGAGAAGAAAAACAGTGTTTCCAAATATGGTGGGTCTGCCTGAAGATACTGCTACTGCCACCACTGATCCAGGGTTGTAATGAAGGAGTCATCGCCTGTATTGCTAATATACAAGACTCAATTTGTGTTCAGAATTTCCTGCAGGCAAAACATGCTCAGCATTTCTCCTTGTATGAGGCAATATTGGACTATCTCATTGTGGTGAAGTGGGAACTCCCCAACCAGCCATGGAGCTGGTCTCCCACTGCCTCTGGGCACGGTCACCCACCTATCTCGCCTGCCATGCCTTGCTGTAAAGTAATTATGATCTTAATTAGGTGGGAGGCTGCCCTTTCTGGGCCCTGGTGTCTAGGGCCCTCAGTTCATGCTCCTACCTCCCCTTACCTGTCACATGCCTTGCAGATGTTTCTAACAACTGTGTAAAGCTCCAGCCTGAGACCGGGCCTAACTCATTATAATATTAGGCCTCTCATGACCTCCCCTGTTACAGGCCACACTAATATCACCTCCCTCTCACTGAGACCTCTCACACTTCACCGTCTCTCATTCAGTCTCTCTTGTACTGCTCTTGCTGGGCCTCACTCATACAACCCCTCCTTTTCCCTGGGGCCACACTCACCCTGAACTATCCCAAAGGGTCCTCAGGCTTGATTCCCTTCACCCCCCCAGCCAGCAAGCGGGTGGCCTTTTGGGCATCTCCCTCTGCCCTCATCCAAACAAATGCTGGGTGCTTCACAAAATAGGGGCAGAGTCTGTGCAGTATCTCGTAGCTGGATAATTCCCCCCCAGTTGCTCTTCATACAGGGCTGCTGACTCACCCCCTCATTTCTCCACAGTTTCTCCTCTGATGCCCTCCAATCAGCCTCAGGCCCACCTATGGCCTCAGGCCCACCTATAGCCCCCGAAGGCTTACCTGGACCTAACTCAAGCCCCCCTACTTGCAGGGCCTCCATTTGACACACACCCCCCACCACACACACACACACACTCCACTCTCTATTACTCTGATGTGGCCCTTCAGGTGCCCCCTTTTGCACCCAACTCTGCACCTTTGCCTCCCCTGAGGCATATACTCCCCCTTCTTTGGGGCCTGGGGCCAAACACCCCCACCAGCTCAGGTGCCCCTCATCAGCATGCCTGGCCCACAACTCTGCTTCTCTCCCCAGGGTCTTACACCCCACCGGGCTCAGGTGGTCACAGCCTTACCTGGCCCCACTACCCACTCTGTGGGGTCTTGCCCCCACCAGCCTCTGGTCCCCCATATGGGCATGCCTGGTCCTAACTCCTTCCAATGATGCATTACCCACTCTAAAGTGGGGGCTGGGGTTATTAAGGTCACTGGGGCAATAACCACCCATCCCCGTTAAGGTGCAGTTTCAAGTCATACCCATTACCTGAGCCTCCAAGCTACCCCATAGCTCCTGTCCTTACCTCTGTGTTGTCTCCAGGGCAGGAACTCTGCTGAGAGATGTTCTTTCCTCAGTGCCAAGCAACAACTGCTGCCCTGCTGGCCTGAATCTTAAAATGGCCACTCATCAGGACTGGGCCGCACCTGCCTGCTGCCTGGTTCCATTCTTACAGTAGCAGAGCAGCGGGAATGCTCTGACACCCGCCTTCCTCCTTAAAATGGTTCCTGGGGAGGGCTTTCCCTGCTGCTCAGCCAACAAGCTCCCACCAAGCTTGCAAAATCCCTAAGTGGCTAGCACCCCACTGGTGCTCCGCCACACTCATGCAAGATGAAAGAAGAAGGAACTTCTCTATCATGTAGGACATGGTAAGAGTAAATCAGATCTGCAGACTGAAATGCTCACCATTTTTCATTACAGCTTGATCAAAACTGGAGGCAATGTTCAGCTCCAGATGCACATTAGGTTTAGTGTAAAAGTCAGGGCATGGGTTTCAAATCAAGAATAAGGTCTGGATTCAGGTCACAGGCCTGGATATCCTCAAAGCAGTTCTCACAGGATTTCAGCTCCAAATGACAGAAACTTCACTAGGTTGCTTGGCAGCAACTTTGGAGCATTGAACAATCTTACAAGTTCAAATCTTCTTGTGAAGTTTCCATCCAATTGGGCACATCTGAACTGGAACCAGAAAATAGTCTTGGGAACCAACCTGGAACCAAACTGATAGAAAGTGGGACAGATCTAGAGATTAGACTCTGAAACTTCTGAAATTTGAGAGGCACTTGGTAGCTATCTGAAATACCACTGGACAGGGGAATGATGGGACACCTAACAAGGCAGTTCCACAGCTTGCTCACACCAGACTTGGGCCTAATGCAGTCAATCAAATGGGACCCTACCCTCCACCAGAAGGAGGGCTGTGTATATCAATATGACATTTCGTGAGATGGTGAATTGTGACAGGTGGTGCGTGAGGAAAACCTGGAAGGGCAGATAATTCAGTCAGAGCCTCAGAGAGGTACAGGAAATATAGCTCACAGGGACAATGCAACACTTAACACCTGGGTTCTGTGCCCGGCTTCATCTGAGGGGTCTGAATACACATCTTCCTGCCCACCCCCAATTCCAAGAAAGTTCCCTAACCATCAGCCTCAAATCTAGTCTGGGTAGAGGCTGACTGCTGAGAGTGCACAACTGCGAAGAAAGGAGTTAAAGATTCAGGGAACATGCAGCATAATGGTTAGGGTGCCCACTTGGGAGGCTGGAATCCTGGGGCCTTTGTACACAGCACAACACTGGCCTTTAAAGCGGCTTTAATGCCCTTTTGTATCACTGTAATGGCGTTGCTGTTTGCACGCTTGGCGGCGTATTCTGCTTTAAATGACTTGGGTGCGTAGCAAGATAAAACACCTCCAAGGTGCTTTAGTTTGCTACCTAACAACGTGCAACAGCGCACAGTGCACTGGAAGCTGACATGC